>NC_022013.1:42704503-42727777 GCF_000317375.1 Microtus ochrogaster | reverse complement strand
AAAAAAAAAAAAAAACCAAAAAAAAACAACAACAAAAAAAACCTATTTTGAAGGAACGGGTTTATTTTGCTTACATGGGTACAGTTCACCATGGAAGGAAGCCAGGACAGACACTTAAGAAAGAAAGCTGGAGGCAGGAAGTAGAGATCATGGAGCTATGCTGTTTACTGGCTAGGTCTCCCTGGCTTTGCTTAGCTTTCTTAGGCAACCCTGTCAGTGAAACTTAATTAAGAAAATGCCCCCACTGGCTTGTCCACAAGCCATTCTTATGGAGCTAATTCTTTAGCTGAGATTCCCTTTCTCCAGGTTTGTGTCATGTTGACAAGAAGTGGGAAAGTTGTCACCTGGTCGTCATGTGCATTTGACCTGAAGCAAGTCTTATTCGTCTTGTGGTCATTGCAGAGATACTCACTATGAAGTTAGGAGTTAAAGAAAAGCTAAGATTAAAATCAATTTTGATTTGTTTGTAAATATGAAAGTTGGTTAATGATAAAGACTCGAGCTTGTGTATCATTAATTTTGATTTGGTCGTGTAGATGCACTACAGTCAAAGAGATAGACCTCATTGCTTTTTGCTCCCCAGCAAGGTGGATTGTACAGCGTTGTAGTGGTTTGAAAGAAAATGACCCCCATAGATTCATAGGGTATAGCACTATTAGGAGGTGTGGCCTTGTATAGTAGGTGTGGCTTTGTTGAAGGAAGTGTGTCACTGGGAGTGGGCTTTGAGGCCTCAGATGCTCAGTCCTGTCCCATGGATGCATGCTTCCTGCTACCTCAAGATCCAGACATGGAACTCTCCAGTACCATGTCTTCCTGTATGCTATCATGCTTCCTGTCATGATGGGACTAACCTCTTGAACTCTTGGCCAACCTCATTAAATATTTTCCTTTGTAAGAATTGCTGATATCATTGTATATCTTCATAGCAATAGAGAACCTAACTAAAACAAGCTCTTCTGATCTTCAGAATGCTACACAAAATGTGACTGATCTGTGTTCTTCTAAGTGTGAGCATTGTAGAAAACATCAGGATGCTTGTCCCCTTTTGAGTCTGTAGCTACACAGAATAAGCAACAAGGAGGGCCAGTTTCATTTTGATGAGTACTTGGTGCCTGTATGTGTGAGCAAATGTGTTGACAGAGGTTTCTATCCCGCCCAGTCCCACAGCCATTCAGTCCCAAAGAAAACACACAGAGGTCTACATTAACTATAAACTGGTTGGCTTATTAGCGCAGTCTTCTTATTAATTAAGTCTTACATCTTCAATTAGCCCATTATTCTTGTCTGTGCTAGCCATGAGGCTTGGTACCTTTGATCATTGAGGCATTCTCATCTTGCTTCCTCTGTGTCTGGGTGATGACTGCAAACTGACTCTTACCTCTTCCCAGAATTCTCCTGTTCTCATCACCCCGCCTATACTGGCCCCTCCTGGCTACTGGCCCATCAGCGTTTTATTAAAACAATACAAGTGACAGGGTACAAGACCATTGTCCCACAGCACAAATGCACAAAAGTGTGTAAATGTCACTACATCAGAGTATAAGAGGTTAGATGACCAGAGCCTAGACTTTAGAATGGAGAAACTTAGCAGAGGCCAGATTGATCAGTGCAGAGTTTCAGTTCTTAAATTTTCTTTTTCATGTAAAATTTGTGGTTATGTATATTCATCATACCAGGACTTTTATATAAAGTATGTGTCATAGCTTGAACATATTCTCTTTGTTCCCTTTTTCATTTTTCTTTCTCTTAAAAAACATTTACTTGTGGAAAACAAAGTTTGAGTAGATGTGTATACTTTCATAAATATTTTACAGAGATTTTCAAATTTTCCTTCAGAAGTTGTGTACTAAATCAAACACCCATCACCAGACTATAAGATTATTTTTTGCATATCTTCACAATTATGGAGTATTATATTTGGACACAAATTTTTATCTTGTTTGAAATTCCAGGTTTCGGAGCAAAATCAAGTAGTATACTGTTCTATTCTTTTTCCAACAAAGGTAGCACCATATTGTATTAGAGCATCCCACCTAAACTTTTTAGAGCCAATCAGAGATGAGGCAAAGCTCACCAATTATCTCCCTTTTGTTAAAGGAGCCATGCTAAAATTGACCACATTTCATGATTCCAAAATTCTCAAGGTTTGTCTGGGAAAAGAAAAAAAAAAACAGAAATAAAAGAAGAACTCCTTTAGTAGAGAAAAGGAGAGAATTCTGCTGCTATCTCTGGGCTCTTTTTAGTTACTTTCACATTTGTTTTCCACAAGTCATATCCTAATAAAGAAATAAATAGCATGTGAAGAGGTAAGGCACTATGTTGGTTATAATTCAGAGTATGAACAAAATCCTTATATACCAAACTTAAAAAACAATTCTAGGCAGTTCACAAAAAGAGACTGATTAGAAAAGTTAACAGAAAAATTACTGCATAGCTAACTGACATATTTTAACTACTTTTCATCTCTATTAAATGCTTACAATGTATTATTTGATAAAGGTTATTACAGATGTAATTTAACTATTAAATTATGAACATATAGTATATCACATATATGCTCATAATAAAGTCTGAGATAGCATTTACACTATTAAAATGGCAAAACAATATATATTTTGTATATTTTCAAAAGCATGTACGTTATATTAAGGGATGATTTTTTTGTCCCCTCTCCTCAGAAACAAAAAATATATACAATTTAGCCTAAAGTTTTAATTTTCTGTGAATCATGGTGGTTATATTTAATACTCACTAATGTAGGCTTATAAGTGGTTGAATTAGTCCAAGAAGAGAAGTATCTATGTAGTGACAAATAACTGTTTCTCAGTCTTTTCTGTCTAAGAATATTTGAGTCTGTGGGAGAGTTTGGATTGGGTGTCAATTTTACTGGTAATAAAGCATATCCACTAAGAAAAAAACAATATTTACTTTTCACCACATGTATATGTGTGTCTCTGTGTGAGTATGCACACATGAGTCGAGGTTGCATGTAGCACGGAAGAGGTTTTGGATCCACTGGAGCTGGAGTTATACATGTTTGGATGTGGATGGCATTACAAGGGATGCTGGGAAGTGAGCTGGGGACCTCCATAAGGGCAACACTTACTCCACTGCTGAGACATGGTTCTAGCTCCCCTACCTGCATTTCTAGTTTTATCTTTTCACATTCTTCAGAAAATGCTGTTTTATTTTTGTTCTGATTAGAAAGCAGTGTTCTGTGCCTTTATCTGAAAGCCCTGAGGTACCTGATACTGATGGAGGAGTTACTTTCATTGATTAATAAAGAAACTGCCTTGGCCCATTTGATAGGCCAGCCCTTAGGTGGGTGGAGTAGACAGAACAGAATGCTGGGAGAAAGAAAGCACAGTTGGTCAAGTGCAATGGAGTGAGCCGCCATGTCAGACATGCTGAATCTTTCCCGGTAAGCCACCACCACGTGGTGCTATACAGATTATTAGAAATGGGTTAAGTAAGATGTGAGAGTTAGCCAATAAGAGGCTAGAGCTAATGGGCCAGGCAGTGATTATATGAATACAATTTGTGTGTTGTTATTTTGGAGCATAAGCTAGCCAGGCGGCCGGGTGGCAGGAACCCAGCCCGCAGCTCACTACATGATCCTTCATGTTCTCATAACCTCTAAGTGTCTCCACCACCCCATTCTCAGACTGCTGAATGGAGAGGCACTAGTTAGCACATGCCTTTGTGGAAGTGACTTAAGCTACCTGAGCATCAGTCTTCTCAACAGCAAAATGGTAATAAAAATAATCACCCAAGTGCGGCTATGAAAATTTGAAAGGCCGTAATGGTTTTTAAGTGTTTGGAATAGAGAAGTTGGAAAAGGTACTTGGAACCACACTTAGGTGCTATATGTGTCTGGGGTGTGCCACTTTTAATATTTTCTGTTAATGGCAGTGCATTGAGGGATAAAGGAATCTATTAGTTTGGATTACAAATGCAGTGTGGGCCTTGAGATTTGTTGACTCCTCAATGTGCTGAAGTTGCTATGGTCTGACTTTTTCTGTCTGTCTGTTGCTGTCTTACATAGAGAACTGGCTCATGTTGGGCCAGCCCCTCCCATAGTCAATAGTGGATTCTGCATGCACCCCAAGGAGAAATAGGGAAATGAGCGCTTCTGGCTTCTTAGTCTCCTCATTTCCAACAATTTCTCTTTGACATTAAAGTTAAGGAATTGCATCTTTTAAGTTGTGAGTATAGGTTGGTTATATGAACAGAAGGTGGAATTTTAGGGCAGTAAAGAGGAAAAGTACAAAATATTTGTAGCAAAAAGGAAAGTGGGTCCACTTGAATCAGAGTCTTTCCATAAAGATCATTGTGAACTAGGCTGAAGAGTTTGGTACCCGTCGTTTTAAATGGAAAACCAATGTAAGGTTCTAGTGTGTGGAATTGTGACTTTTCATTATGAAATGATCAGCCAAGCTGCTCCTTGTGGAACTGATTTGGAAACTGAGGGGCAGGCTGTCTGACAGACTTGACCTTTTGCTCAGTTGTGAAATGAAAGCCATTGCTATGCCTCATACCTCATGAGGGAGACATGGCAGCTTCCATCTTAGTTAACTGCGACTGTCTTTTAAAAGTTGCCCTAAAGGTTTGCAAACCACAATTGATTGTCCTTCCACAAAAGCATCAACAACAAAAAACCAGCATGCTATAGCTAACAGTCCAATTCTGACTCCTTTTAATATAGCTCAGATATCATAAACTACGAGAATAGCTTTGCAAACCCCAGACTAGCTCTGAAATGGAAAGGCTTCAAAGTTCTGGGTTGGGGCCATGGAGACATTTTGTCTGACTTCTGCAGGGTCCCTTACAACACAGGGCTGCTGTACAGTACATCCTTTTGTTGATTCTCCAAGACTTAACTTGTCTATTGGCTCTTCTTCCCACATATGGCACACCACTTTGGCACACAAATCTTCAGACTATAGCCATGCTACCAAAATTTAGACTTTGGGGCATATAAAGAATAAGAAATATTTGAAAGCTGGTGCCATATTTAGCTACCGGGTCAGAAGTCTGCCACACATGGGCATGGATAACCAGGTTGAGATTTTGATGGCAACATGGACAACTGGTCAGAAAATTTAAAATGTACTGGCTTTGAAGATGTCAAAATAAGCCCACATGCTGTTTTCACATCTCTCTAGCAAATCCTGTTAGTCTCACCTCTGAAATGGATTCCCCATTGCTTATTGCCACTCTCCCCGTCGCCTTGCGGTGACCAGCCTGTTTCAGACCAACGGATATGGCAACGGTGTCTAAACCATCTTCCTTATGTTGACAATTCCTAAAAGGACTTATTTATTTTAATTTTATGCATATGAGTGTTTTGTGTGAATGTATGTATGTGCTTCATGATCATGCCTGGCACCCATAAAGGACATTGGATTTCCTGAACCTGGCCTTATGTATAATGGAAGGTTGCAATGGGTGTTCTGGAAAATGAACCCAGGCCCTTTACAAGACCAGCAAGAGCTCTTAACCTGAGCAGTCACTCTAGCCCTACAGTGGCAATTCTTATGCCTATCTACAGTACAAATTGTATTTTATTATTCACCAGGAAAAGGAAGTTAGCAGCATGTTCTGTATCTTGTTTCACCCCTTAATATTTGATGCTCCCTCCCAAACTAGAAAAACAGTGCAAAGTGGTATTAATGAGAAAAATAAAGAAATTTTTTTTCAAAAAACTTTGTTTTTACAAGTGATATCTGAAGTTTTGCTATTATAATGCTCTATATAGTAAATACAATATCCATAATTTAAATTTAATTACTACTATAACATAAATAAAACAATTTATGTCATAATTATACTTATTAGCATTGTGATTTTTCCCAATACAAATGCATCTGCTTTAATATCTAATTGTAATTGGAAAAAATAAAACTTCCTGAGTCTTACCATCTGAACTGATGTGTAAACATCTGTGCTACTGGAAACGAACCCACTCAGGCTAAAATGTTTATTGAGCTAAGCTTCGTTCAATCAATAAACGAATGTGTCTCTGAGCTGGAAATGTCTAGATAGGGTTCAGAATCCAGAGAGGGGAGGAGGTTGGGTCCAGTAAATCAGGGAAACCAGCCCCAGACTGGCAGCTCCACAGTCGAAGCAGAGCAGAGCCGCATCCGAAACTAAAGGAACAGAAGTCAAAAGCCATAAAGCAAAGATAGATGGAGGCCGTAGAAACAAATGGGTCCCCAAACACCCGAGCAATATTTCCAAAACGCGATGAAGAAAAGCAGTTTTTCCAGCCATCTCATCAAAATGGTCTTCTGTCCGAGCTTTATTTCCCCTTGAAAGAGAGGCCAGAGAGAGAGAAGACATTTTAGTTCTTTATGGAGGGGGCTGTGATAACAGGAGGGTGGGCGGCAGACAAGAGAGCTAGCCAGGAGGCATGATGGCAATATAAAGCCTTTGTGGCAGTGAGATGAACCCTCAGGTGCAAGGCAGAGCAGAGCAGGGGCAGGCTGGCCCTACTGATGGCTTAAACCACTGTTCCTCAACAGTTATGTAAATCCTACACGGAAGGCCAATAGTAAATCCTACACGGAAGCTCCCAATCCCTGTGGGAGGAGCTTCCATAAAGGAAGGTTTCTTAAGTCACCCCCCTGGAAGTTGGGCATTGACTGTGAATGAGTGGCTTACAGAAAAGGAAAACTGCAAAGAGCCAATAAAAAGGAAGAATCCATCTCAGATAATGGCTGAGTAAAATCAGGTAGGATTTCTCACCTCTGATTTAAGTTCCTCTTAAAAATACATAATATCATCCCATGCTTCTTAGAATGCAGAGAGATGTTGAGACTCATATTCATTGCTGAGCAGTTTAGCCATATCAGTATATATTGAAAATACACATAGCATTTCACGGAGGACTCTAATCCAGATCTGTTATATACATGAATTCACACCTGTGTAAATATGTACACACACATGTACACATTCACACACACACATGCACAGGATTGTCCATTGCAGCCCTATACATGAAGTAAAATTAATTTTGCTCCCCGAGGACAAGTTGAATAGAATCTAGTTGGGTTGTTACTATGAAATTATTAAGAACTGTGTGTATCTGATAAAGAGTGATTGATTACATGTGATATATTGTAAGCTAGTATGCCACTAAAAGCAGAGGGGGTTAATTAGTTGACTTTCAATTAACTAACTCTAGGAAGAGTTCAATAATATTTAGATTCACTACCATTTAAATAGAACTATGCACTACTACTGTACTAGCTAAGGTTTTTGTTATTGTGTATGTGCTTATATGAGTACAGATGCTGAATATTTAATAGAAATATTATACATACCATGTAATTCCACAATATATTGAACATGTATTTTAAACAATTTAAACAATTTTAAACAATTAAACAATTGTTTAAATTAAACAATTTAAAGTATATTAATGTACTTGCTGTTATATAAATATTATATATTTGAAATGAATTCATAGATTTAATTTTTTTTAAACTAAAGCTTATGATGTTTTTATGAAGTTTTCGATTTCCTACTTTGACCATTTTGCTTTCTGTAAGGAGAAAGAAGCAAGGATGCTGGGCGATTTGTTATCTAAATATACTGTCCATCTTTTCTGCAAGAGTACAAAAGTTAATCATTGGTTTATTACTCACAGGTAGCAGCCTCTTAAGCATTCGTTGCAATTAGGGACCTTTGTGTGGCCTGCAGGTTTAAACTTTGCAAGCTTTGTTTATAGAGTAAACATGCATCTCTGCCTTCCCCTGCTCTCTGTAGGAAGACATGGCTGTATTTGGAGCCCGGAATTGCTCACCTGGGAGTTTATAAACTGCTCAGTGGATTTTGGTGCCTTTTGGCTGAGACCTTATCAAAGGAGAAACACGTGTAAATGAAGTCAACTTCACAGACCTCTGGGATCCACGATAGCCAGAGATTCTCTTAACTTGCTATTAGGCGGGACTGTTAATAACGTTTAACAAGTGTTGAGTAATGAGCTGAGACAAGGTGTTTGCTGTGACCACATTCTTCCCTGATCTAGTTAGGCGACCTGATGTCCATCAGAGTCCCTGGAAACTCAGAAATATGACCCAACTTCCTGTTCTTCTAATATTACCCTTAGCCTCGTGATCGCTGCCAGTGAAGAAATACAGCAGGGATCTGTCCCCAAGTCTCCTAGCTCTCTCAGCGTCCTTCTTCTTTTCTGTATTTGCGCCTCTTTCCTCAGTGAGGCCTGTGTCTGATTGGTAAGTAGGCTGTGGTAGGGCAAATGGACCACTCAGCTGTTCTGAGGTCTCAGAATGGTGGATTCAGAGTGGCTTACTGCATCCCTTTTCAGCTTCCCCAGTACCAGGTCAGCACAAGAATGAAGCCCTTGGTGACCTGTGTGGCAGTTCATTTTGCTTTGTCATTCAGTAGTTGCCAACTTGCTGTTTTTACTGGAGAGTTTACCGAATATATTTTTACATTAGTAGCTAATAAGTTACTTTATTCGTTTTTACTTACAAAATAGGAAAGATTATGTATACACCATCCCTTGTCCAGCCCTTTCGTTGATGGTGAACTGGTGGGCATTCCCAGATTTTCCTCTTTCCTGGTACTTACACAGACTTAAGAGAATTGCTCTCAGGTGGGAGCTGGAAAACTTCACCCAACCTCTAAGCAAATGTACACACCACCTTTCTGGTACAAAGCCCAATAGGCCCAACAGCTGAGAAGATTTTTATTTTGTTTTGTTTTTTTTCTTTATTTTTCTATGGTTGGGAAAAGTCAAAAGATGAAAGATATTTCTTGAAAGCAGGAAATATGGGGAATATACATTTCAGTATATATAAGTGAACTTGTAGTAGATTTCAGCCCTGTCCACATATGTGTTCTCTGTTCCTGCTTATGAGCAATAGTGGCCAGATTGAGGTGGTGGGAGAGACTCCACGTCTCTCAAATCCCTATTTACTCTTCATATCTTTATAGGTAAATTTACTGCCTCTTGACCTGCTGATTTTAGAGGCAAAGAAGAAGAAATATTATTCCTATAATTTAGCATTTAAAATAAATAACTCATCAAATGGCTATTTAGGTGTTAAGTTCTTTTTATATTATCAGTTTCTTTTCTATTACCAAAATTGGCTTATTCCTGGTGGCTTTGTATAATTTTATTTTTTGCCCTAAGATTTTAATTGAGTTAGCCATTTCCCTGTGTGTTTTTTGTTGCTTAATGTTTATTTATCCCTATTTTATTAAGGATGTTATATTCCCTTAAAGGTTATAGTTAATAAACAAGGAGGAAGTTAATACATATCAAACATCAGCTAGGTGTTAGATTCCAGGCTAAAAATGATGCAAAACATTGCTTTTGCTCTCTTTCTTTATATCATATATCTATATATAGTAATATAGAAAAGTAATATATATAAAATTCAGTAGGTAGTAACATTACTCATTTTATAGATGAGAGAGGCTCACAGATTATTTCAACTACATTAATGTAGTTGACCCATTAAGAGCCATGTCCTTAAGTTTTTGTTAATTACCTTAATTACTTATTAATCAATCAACTAATCTTGCATTGCCTGCAGTGGAATGATAGGCAAGCTTCCCACTACTGAGCTGCACCTACATCCCAGAAACATGGTCATATTAATGTGGGTCCCTGCTCTCCATATTCTGTCTCCGAGACAAATGTATAATGGCTTTATCAATCATATTGATCTGTATGCTTGTTTGCTAGAACACATGAATATTACCAGGCATTCAAGGAGTTTCAAAAGTCTTAGGGCGTAATTGGGTTTTTGCTTTTTAAGTCCCTTATCATTCAGTACTTTACGAGCGCCGGTGGAGGCCAGGAAATCATCTTGTGATAATGTTCCCTGTAAAGGCTGCTGTTCACGAGCACAGTGCGGTGAAGTTAATCTGGTGTTGCAGCCAAACCCTCAATGTTACACTCTGGATCTACAGTTCATTCCCTGGGTAACCGGCACTGGACACATTGGTTTTTTTTTTGTTTTGTTTTGTTTTTTTAATTTATTAAAGATTTCTGCCTCCTCCCCGCAAACTGCTTCCCATTTTCCTCCCCCTCCTCCAATCAAGTCCCCCTCCCTAGTCAGCCCAAAGAGCAATCAGGGTTCCCTGCCCTGTGGGAAGTCCAAGGACCACCCACCTCCATCCAGGTCTAGTAAAGTGAGCATCCAAACTGCCTAGGCTTCCACAAAGCCAGTACGTGCAGGAGGATCAAAAACCCATTGCCATTGTTCTTGAGTTCTCAGTAGTCCTCATTGTCCGCTATGTTCAGCGAGTCTGGTTTTATCCCAGGTTTTTTCAGACCCAGGCCAGCTGGCCTTGGTGAGTTCCCCATAGAACATCCCCATTGTCTGTGTGGGTGCACCCCTCGAGGTCCTGAGTTCCTTGCTTGTGCTCTCTCTCCTTCTGCTCCTGATTTGGACCTTGAGATTTCAGTCCGGTGCTCCAATGTGGATTGGACACATTGTTTTGTTTCACTGAATCCCATTTTCCTATCACTTAAGTATGGTTCGCAACACTATTAAAGATTAAAAGAGAAACTTTTAAGAACTGCGCAGTGCGGTCCCCAGTGCATAGTAAATCTTAAAAACACACTTGTATCTCTGTCAAAATCTGTGGAAGATTACCCACCTGGGGTTTGCCCTGCGCAGGGAACCAGGCCTTTGGTGGGCTTTTCTCGCTGTGATCGCCAGTTCGCCAGTAGTGGGGTGCCTAGGTAGCCCACTTATATCGCACTTTTCAGGACATAGCTTCCCAGGAATGTCCGCTACCAGCAGTTTCTAGACGACTCAGAGGAAGCCTGCATTTTAAGAATTACCAAACTATCAGTTTTCTGTCTATTCACAAATGGAAACTACTTGAAAAGATATCTCCCCTAGGCTAAAAAAAAATCTCTTTCTGCATCAGAGTGAGCTCCTTTTACAGCAGCTGTGTACATCCCTCTACTTTGCCTACAGAGACGAGTTTCTTGTCATACATAGTCTTTATAATGTTGTATTTTGGTAGCAATTTTCACCCTTTAATCTCTTTTATCTTTGCTGTTCAGTGTGCTAGGATAGCATCCAGTCCTTTGCATGAGATACTGTGCTAACAAAGGAATATTTTACTGAAACAGTGTTTGATTTGAATGTTGGTTCTTAATAGTCCCTGGCTGAATTTCTTAGAGTTTCTTAACTTAGAAACAGGTAATCGGGAGCTTTCTTTGGGAAACATGAGAGTTGCTCTCTTTGAACGGGAGATGGCTCAATTGGTGAAACACTTGCCACACAAGCATGAGAACCAGAGTTCAGATCCCCATTGCCTGGGTAAAATGATGGCATGGCGGTGAATATTGGTTAGTCCAGCCCTGGAGAAGAAGAGATAGGCAGATTTCTGGACCTCCTTGAATAGCCATCAGCCTTGCTGAATGGCTGAGCTCTAGTAAGAGACCTCTTTTCAAAAAGAGTTCAGAGAAACTGAGGAGCACACCCAACATTGACCTCTGGTCCTGTGCACATCCAGATGCACATGTATGTGCACTTATACACACAATGAATAGACACACACACACGTATCTTCAGCATACACATGGATCCATATACATACTGCTGCACACACACATGCACATACATGTACGTATGCCTATGTATATACACACACATACAGAGAGAGAGAGAGAGAGAGAGAGAGAGAGAGAGAGAGAGAGCTGGGCAAGTTTGGGTCTATAACAGATGTGACTGTCATTACCTAGCATTTGTGAGGACATTCAGCTTTGTTCTTCAGCCTCAGCTCTTGCCTTTGTCACCCTCTAAGTCTATGGTATAGACAAATGATTCTCCACGTGGTCTTCCTTGTGCTCTGACATCAGCAATATCAGCCTACTTATCAGAAGTACAAATTGTCCACAGAATTCTAGAAGTACTGAATGAGAAGGTTGGTGGTGGGATCATCAATGTCAGGCATCAGTTTTAGCAAGCTCTCCCTGAGATATGTCCAGATGCTCAAGGTGCCACTCACGAAGCCCCCTTCCATCTTCTTGTCTGTCACCCACCCAGCAGGTCCTTGTTGCCGCCTCTGGTTTGTTTTCCTCATGTGCTTTTGGAATTCACGGCTGGATATTTATTTCTCTTGTACTTGAGTAGTGTCTATTTTCCCAGCAAGCTTTGTACTTAGGTCTTTTATTCACGGCATATCTCCGAGCTTGCAGCAGAGTTCTTGTCATGTGGCAGATATTAAATAAATATTTAAGCAAATGGATGACTGAATGATCAGTTAATAGAAAGTGACTGGGGTTGTATTTCTTCTGATCTTCATTTTTTTCTTGTTTGCTGTTTAGTTATTGATGTAGACAACCACACACCATCAGTTTCATAACTAATTTATCACCAGTTTATAGGAATAACTTACAGCCTACGTGGATGAGAGAGAGGAGGGGGATAGAAGAGGGAGTTCCCTGCCACTAAGTTGCTTTGTAGCTCTCAAATCCTGGGACAGTGTCTTTCCCATTATAGAGATTGCAGTTTCAGAAGAAACAGTTTGGAATTAGCCTACCATGTTCTCAGTGAGGAACTAGCAGCAGTTCAGGCTCAGGCAGCGAGGAGTGGGAGGTGCATTCTGCTTCTTCACTGAGACCTTCAACTCCACTGGCCAAGTCATCCGAGCTCTCTGAGCTATTCTACTGCTGTAGTTAATGTCAGGGAAGTCATCCCATGGTTCTGCCATTCTGTTCTTAGCAGTGTTTCCCTTTCTCCTTCATCCCCTGTTCACTCTTGTCTGACACTCTTTTCAACGCCCAGCTCGTGTGCACAGTTCCCGAACATACATGCTTATTGATGCCTTTCTCTTCTGTTTAGTGCCTTCACTCCCCCTTTCGTTCACAATGTCATCTGTCATCTTAAAGGCTGGAAAGAACTGTTTGCTGTTTGTGTCCAACCAGTCTTCTGCCAGAGTAGGGGTGGACTCTTCTATTACCATAAAGAAGGCAAGGCTTTCTGGGCATTTCGAACTTAAAGTGATATGGCAGTGCCTTACATCTTAGCTCCTTAGGACTGGAAATAGTGCTTGACTGTCACCCTTAGAGCCCTGCCTCCTACACCAACTCTGCCAGCCATGCTTCCTGCCTTAAAGCGTCTTCAACTTGGGAAAAGAATACCACTGTTTGGGGACCAAGTGTCTAGTGTGTGTGTGTGTATGTGTGTGTGTTTGTGTGTGTGGTGTGCATGTGTATATGTGTGTGAGTGTGTGTGTATTGTGCATTTGTATGAATGCATGTGTGTAGTGTTTGTGTGTATGTACACATGTATGTATGTATGTATGTATGTGTGCATGCGTGCATGTGCGTGAGTGTGTGAGTGTGTGCATATTGTATATTTGTATGTATGCATGTGTGTATATGTTTGTATGTGTATATTGTGTTTGTGTGTATGTGTGTGTTTGGGGGGGTCATAAAGGGCATTTTACATTCAAAATGACACTCAGAATTCAGTTCTCACATGAGCAAAACTGAATGAGACTTGCCTTCCATGAGCTGGGGTTTGTTCCTCTATAAAATGGAGATCCTGCTTCTCGTATGGCTGTGAGGATCATGTGATGTTCCCTGGATGCTGTTGGTGCCCACTGTTGATACTGAGTACAGTTGCAGTGATCTCAGTGAAGAGTACAGGAAGCTACAGAGGGAGGGAAGATTCATGCATATGTCACATCAAACTCTATTTAGGTGAGATGTAGATTGTGAAATGCATTGGGGCGAAGTGTAGAGCTGATATTAATTCTCTGTTCTCACACATGACTGAGAAAGTTCTTGTCAGTGTGCTGTCTGAAACGAAAGTGGGCACACGCCTTTTTCTCTCTTAGCCAAGATTCATAATAAGGAAATAATCGTAAACTTTTATTTGGAGAAACATTCCAGGCCAGCGTTCCAGAGGTAAAGAGAAGGGAGGTGTAAAAACTTTCCCCACGTAAGAGAGAACGACAAGGAAGTGCTGAGTTCAAAGGTTGTCTTGTAAAATATGACTAAAATATATTTCCTGATTGTTCCTACCAATCTTTCTTAGGGAAAAGCTAGACTCAAAGAACTTTGGGAATAACTCCTACTAGAGCACTGGCTCTCAACCTTCCTAATGCTGCCACCCTTTAGTACAGCTCCTCATGTTGTGCTGACCCCCAACCATGAAGTTATCTCACTGCTACTTCATAACTGTATTTTGCTACAGTTATGAACCATAAAGTGAATATCTGTGTTTTCCTATGGTCATAGGTGACTTGATCCCAAAGGGTTCAAAGCCCACAGGTAGAGAACCACTGTACTAGAGAATTCTGCATTGCCAATCCTCCAAACTCAAACATGTCAGCGACAAGACATCATAGCCTTGGTATGTTGCCAAAATTACATAATGTGTAAGGCTTATTGAAATGATTTTGTTTTCTATAATGGCTGATGGGCATATTTTGGTGTAACCTAAAGCATACTTTTAAGTTTTATACGAAGTCCATCAACACCCTCCCTGTCATTTTGTTATGTAGAAAAAAACAGCATTTAGCTGAAAGACAGAGAGATCAGCCAGCTCACTGCCAGCGGGTTCAGAATGCATTATACACAGTAATTACCAATGGCCCTATAAACCCTCCAGTGTTTGGCAAACTCCTCAATGTTTTTGTAAATGGCTCTGTTCTGTAGAAGTCGGCACTGCCCTCATGTCGCAGTAGGGTTATTGTCCTCGTGGACACATTAAGTGGATTATTTTCTTAGTCAGGGGAGAGAAGGTCATGAAAAATAATGTACAGTTTCCCCTGCAGCAAATGCTGAGCTCTTTAATAATGTTCAAGTGGAAACAGGAATGAAGAATAGCTTTCCTTCTTAATAGAAATCAAATATGATACAGAGTAAACTGGGGGGACTCGGTGTATCAGATTTAAGAGCTGGTGGAAGACTTCTAATTCATAAACGACGGTCGCATTCATGTTGTGAACAGTGGGGTGTTTTGGAACTTGTACCCCTAAAATTCCTTCATGACCATATTAAAATCCCATCTTATGTCTGGATATGGAGATGATGCTTACCCTGCCGTCTCTTCTTTGTCCCCTTGGATGACCTTTGGCATACTGCTTCAGTTTTCTGCTCCGCCTCTGGGTTCTAGAACCAATGGATGGAAGAATGGCGGACGCATTTACAAAGAGCAAACATTCGCACTACCCTCCGATTGCTCCACATTGGAGAGATAAAGATCCTGGCTGTGTGTTTGGAGAGATCCCCTAGGCAAAATAGTGCATGTGAGCAATAGTGAGGTTTTATGATAAACTGCTTAATAGTTGAAAAATTGATTGTAAGATCTTGAAGCCTCTGTATTATTTGATGGTCTTTCCAAGGCATTCATTAATCTAAGTTGTATCATCAAAATAAAATAAAAACTCTAGTGTTCATCTTACATATGAAAAATTGGCTCTACTATTTTTATCCAGTTCTGTGAATAGTAGCCAATATATATCTAAAGGAGTTCCTAGCAAAATATGTTCTACATATGCCATCTATTTTTAAAAATAAAAATGTGATCTGGAATACATTTATCTTTCCCCAGTAAAGTATTTAAAATGCTTTCTTGCAGTTTTTTTTTTCCTAAGACCTTGTGACAATTTACAGATAATTACTTGAGGGGATTAAATTGCCTCTGTCAGTCTTGAATATAGAAATGTCCAGCGTAACCAGTTAATCTGTCTTTTTTCTTTTCTTAATGTAGACTGTCTCTTCTTTGGTCCTCTGTAGAAGGCCTCATTTTATGGTTGTTTTATACTACCTGCATTATGGGCATTTCCTGCTATCTGCTCAGTGTGCTTCCCCTAGGTATGTTAGACATGTCATGGCCACGTGCCTCTCTCTAAATGTTGTTGGTAAAAAGTAATGTGAAGGCAGAATGGCAAGTTTGCACTCTACCCTTACATATGCATTCGGCTAAATAGCAAATTCTAAGTATTCTGAATTAGCCTTCATTTTGAAAATTTTATTCAGGATTGTAAAATATTTATGTATGTTTATGAGGTATAGCATACCGCTTCTATACATATTCATAACGTGGAATGCTTACAGGCTGATTGATGAATCTACTGCCTCATATGTATTTGTTTTGTCGAAAGTAGATTCTTTGTTTGAAATACACAATGCCTTCCCTGCAGCGATGCTCACAAAAGCTTATCTCTGTCTGGTTGAAACGCAATACGTCTTGACCAATATCCTGATCAACATCTTCTCTTTCCCCATTGACTCCCTCCCCAGCTTTTCCAATAACCTTTCTAATAGCTTCCTCCATAAGTCTAATTTGTTAGAGTCAATCTATAAATGAAATTATGTACTTTTGTCTGTCTATGGATGGCTTATTTCACTGCAGGCTTATCCATACAGTCACAAAGGTCAACATGCCACTCATTTTTAGGGCTGTATAATATCCCACAATATACATCACCAACACTTTTCCTATCCATTCATCTGATGATGGTCACTGAGAGGCCCCATGTCATAGCTACTGGGAGTAGTGTACAATGTATACAATGAGCATTGAATGCAGATATAGCTTCTGCATGTTCGTTTTAATTCTTGCAACATGTTCACAGAAGCAGATTAGTGTTCTATATAGTATTTTCTTTTAAGTTGTCTGAGGAACCTTCACAATGATTCTCAAAATGAGGATGGTAACTGATTTCCCCAATAGTGTGTCTACTTTCCCCCCTCTCCGCGTCTTCGTTCACACTTCCCAGTGTCTTTTGGATAGAAGCCACCTATTAAGTGTGGAGGATATCCCCTTGCCATTGGAAAATTTGCCTCTCTTGATGAGCAGCAATGCTGGGAGCCTTCACGTGTCTGTTCTTCATTGGTGCGCCTGCTTTGGAGAAGCTTGCAGGTAGGTTATCTACCCTTATTGACTATCTTCTTGATATCATTGTTGATTGGGTTCCTTCCTTCTGTGAGCTGCTTGCATACCCTGGATAATCACCCTTTATCTCAACTACACTTTATAAATATCTCCTTCCATCACTGAATTGTCTCTTCCCTTCACTGCCTTCATCTTGGCTCTAAGAAGCCGCTCAGCTTGGATGCAGTTCCACTTGTTCATTGTTGCTTTTGTTGTTTGTGGTTTTGGCATGATCACTGAGACGCTTTTCCCTAGATTAATGTGGTGGAACATTTTTGCTATTGTCTCATCTAGTAAATGTACAGTGTTAGATATTATATGTAAGTGCTCAATCTATTTTAATTTAATTTGATTGCTGGAAATGATACGCTATGGGTCCGTATTTATTCTTCTTTTCACTGGGATAGAATACCTGACAGAAACAGTATAAGAGAGGAAGGGTTTATTTTCCTTCTCTGTGATGGCAGGGGCAGCTGGAAACGGTAGTTTGCGGAAGCATGAGGCTCTTGTTACAAGGAACAGCAGTCAGGATACAGGGGACCTGGACTGGAACCACGGCCAAGCAGGAACCCACAAGGCCCATTTCCCAGCTACCCACTTCTTCCACTTAGGCTACTTCCTAGAGGGTCCTCCTTCCCAAAAGCACCATCTGGAGACCAGGTGTTCAAACACAGGAGCCTGACAGGGTTATTTCACTTTAGACAGTAAAGGGGTATGGCATCATTCTATTTATGGATACACAGTTTCCACACACTTTTGTTGAAGACCCTGACTATCCTCAATTGTATATTCTGCTGACTGCCGTTTGCTCATTTATTATTAATTAGTTAATTAATTTATTATATCCAACTTGGTACAAATTAGAGTCCCTGTCTGCAGGTTCTTGCTTTGGGTTCCTGTCCCAAATTCAGTATAAACTGAGTAAAAGCCAAAAAAATTTCCTTCTCTTCCAGGTTGCTTTTTGTCATGGTGTCCATCACAGCAACAGGCTGCAGCTAAGAGCAGAGGCTTTGTTAGAAATTAATTGCCCCAAACTTACTGAACTTATCTCTTGGTTTTCTACAATAGATTTTTTATATATATATATTTATTTATTATGTATACAATGTTCTGTCTGTGTGTATCCCTGTAGGCCAGAAGAGGGCACCAGACCTCATTACAGATGGTTGTGAGCCACCATGTGGTTGCTGGGAATTGAACTCAGGACCTTTGGAAGAGCAGGCAATGCTCTTAACCGCTGAGCCATCTCTCCAGCCCCCTACAATAGATTTTGTAATGTCTCTAGCGGACCACCCCTGTTTTGTGTGTGTGTGTGTGTGTGTGTGTGTGTGTGTGTGTGTGTGTGTGGTCTTTTGTTATTCTGCATTATTTTAAAGTTCTTTTCCCACATTTCCATTGTTAATTCTTTCACTGAAATGTCGATTGCGCTGGGTGATATGGATCTTTTAGCAGTATTTGTTGCAGGCCAGTGGTCCTTTGCATTTGTGTAGCCTACAATTTCTTTTGTGGATTTTAAGCTTTTAGAATTCAAATGTTTTACCTGTTGGAAAAATCTATTGTCCACTGTTTTGTCTTCTTGTTTTGTTTTATTATTTTCTGCTATTATATATAGAATTACTTATTTCTTTTTCACATTGTTTATTGGCAATATATTACCTATATATTATAATATATATAGTCTAATATATATAGTCGCATATATATTATATATAGCCACGATTGTAGGATGGTTTCATACCTCTAGCATTATTGAATTATTTATCAATTAAAACAGTTTTCATTTATATTAGAGATGAAATCTTGCTATGCTGTCCTTACTATACTTGGAGTTTTTAATCTTCCTGCCTTTGTTTTCTAAGTGGTTGGAATCATGGGTAAAACTACCACTGCTCAACTATAGTCTGGTTCTTTGGTGGATTACACGTTTCACAGTACAAGATCACAACATCAACAAATAGGAGTAGTAATCACTTTTTCATCTCCTTTTTGGTTCCCTTTTATTTCTTCTTCTTATATTCTGATCTGGACTTATTTATTTTATTTCATGTTTATGAGTGTTTTGCTTACATGCATGCGTATGGACCCTATGTGTGCCTGGTATCATAAGAGCCCAGAAAAGGAAATTTGATCCCCTGAATATGGAGTTAGGGATGGTTCGAGTCATCATGTAGGTTCTGGGTAGTAAACACAGGTCCTCTGCAAGAGCAGCAAGTGCTCTTAACTGCTGAACCATCTCTCTAGCCCCAATTATTCTGATTTAAACTTCCAACATTACGTATGTTCAACAGAAATGATGAGTGGCCATTCTCTTATTCCTGAACTTAAAACATCTTAGTAGTTGTATGGGTAGGATTTGCTCTGTTGGGGTGTATCTTTCTGGGGTCTATTCTGCTTTACTGAAAGCATGTTTTTTTTTTTTAATCATGAAAGGATATTAAATTCTGTCAGTGTTTTCCCTGCATCTGTTGAAATCATATGAAATACAGGATAAATTGATTTGCATATATTGAGTAAGCTTTCTATTTCATAGGCCAGATTTAAACAAATTTACTTTATTTTTTAATCATGCATATATGTGTGCCTATGCCGTAAGTGTGTGGGTACTGGAAAGTCAGAGGTGGAAAACACTTGGCATTGGAGCTACAGGCAGTTGTGACTTGAGAATTGAGTTGGGAATTGAGCTTGGATCCCTTCTGGAAGAGATAAACTTTTAGCTGCTGAGCCACCTCTCCAGCCCCAGAGGTAAATCTTGCTTAGTTGTAGTATATAGTCCTTTTAGTATGGCAGTGTTTTGAATTCAGTTTTCTGATAGAGTTTGAGAAAGGTTAATATTAGTTTCAAATGTTTTGTAGAATTCTACAGTCAAGCCATCTGGCCCTGGGATTTCTTTTATTGTTGATTGAGCTCCTAATTTGCCACAGGTCTTCTCAGATCGTCTCTTTCTTCTTTGGATCAGAGTTGGTAGGTTGTACGTTGATAGGAATCTGTGCAGTCCTCATCGGTTATTTGATTTGTTGGCATGGAATTGTTAATAGTATACTAAGATCTGTTTTAGTTCTATGGTATCACTTCTGTCATCTCATCTTTCCAATTTTAATTTCATCTCCTGATTTATAATTATTCTTACTGAAGATCTGTTGATTTTGTTTATATTTTTAAAAAGCCATATGCCTCCGATGATTGGAGACATTTTCCTACAAAGCTACTTTAAATGGCCTTCCTCCCATCATCCCTCTGTGTCCTGTGGGGGCCCCCGTACTGGGTGTGTGCATGTTGGGTGGTGTGGCTGCACACAGGCCACACTCCTCTTCACCTGCATTCAGACATTCCCCTCTTTCCTTGAACTCACCGGTTTGGCTCATCCTGCCTTCCAAGCTGCCAATTCTCCCTTCTGTACGACTGTGTCTGCTATTCTAATTCCTTACGGAATTTTATTTCTGCCCTCTTACCATATTCTCCGGCTGTGGAATCTCTCTTTCGTCCTTTACCATACTTCCTGTTTCATTATCAGATTTATAATTTTATAACTGGATTATTTTCTTGCTTTCATTTTACTTTCCATTATTTTTTTATAATTCCCTGTAAAGATGGGATTACTTGCAGTCCTGGCTTCTGGAGGCCCTTTTCTTCTTCCCCCTCTCTCTTTCATCCTTTCTTCCTTTTTTTTTTTTTTAAATCAGAGCTCTTTTATTGAAATATTTTCTCTTGTTGCCCCTTAACAAGCTGGGCCTTTCACTGACCACTGCTGGTGTCACCTATGATGTCACAAGGGTGGCGGCTACCCACATTGCAGACCACAGGCTGTTCAGTAGTCGGGATCTCCTTAATGGTTCCAGAAAGCTCTCTGGTTTTACACTGGTGCCACATCTACTGGGCAATGCTGACAATCTCATCAAAAGTGATACTCCTCTGTGCTCAATGTTCTGCCTCTTTCTGTCTCTTGAGGGCTCTGATGATCAGGCAGAGGGCACTGCCTCATCTGGACCTGTCTGCTTCGAGTAGCCAGTGTCTGTGTGATCAGACTTTTCCAACAGTGGTTGCCTTGGCAATGTCATCACTAACTTTTTTTTGGAGGCAGACCTTGACCTGTCTTGGGGCCAAGGCAGATGTGGCATGAACCTCGCCTTGATTGCACCTCAGGTAAATGACTTTGATCTCATTGGGGACTTTGATCTCATCAGGTGTCATGGTAGAGGCTTCTGAGTCAGATGAGTCCAGATTTGGGATGAAGGAAGACAGTTGCACTATTGCCTCCCAAGAACCAAAGGCCAACAAGCCAGAGAGCTTTGCAAACCTGCTGTGCTACAAAGCTATTGCATTTCTACCGTTGATTTCCACTGGTTGGAATTATTAGGAGCTAAAATGGCATTTTTGCTGTTATTTGTTCATTTTGTTGTTGTTGAAATTTCCTACGGTTTGAAGTTAGATTTAGAAGCTTGCTTCATTTTCAATGCTCTTTAATCTGTTAAACTGATGGATTATCTCAGCTTGTTTTGAAACATAGTGAATACTTTTAGTCTTTTATATATACATTGAGAAGATTTGTTGGAAAAACAGAAGTTTAGTATTGTATAGGACTGTCGAGGGTTACTAAACACATTGCTTTGTTGCAAAACTGGACATTTTATATTACTAATATATTTTGGTGTTAATATATTGCTTATTTATTTTAATTGTGAAATAACTCGTTTTCTGAAAGATGGCTATCATAATACATATATATAATTTCTAATATATTATATGTAATTATATATATGTGTGTGTATATATATACATATATATATATATATATATATATATATATATATCTGTATTTTTTTTCAAGTCCATGTTCTGAAAATAGAAATTGATCTTCCCTCTGAGGTCAGATGCCAGAGGGTAGAACTGAATCAATATTAAAGTCATATAGTTGTTCCAATTTTCCAATTTATATAGTATCTGTAACACCATTAGATCTCAGGAAATGCCAAATTGATAAACAGATGATCATTGGCCCAGATGACCGACCTTCACTTTGTATTACCAGTTATCTCTCATCTCAGCCCATAGCCTCTTTCTTCTCCCCCTGGCTTGCCTGACTTCATCTCTTTCATGTTCCACCCCATTGTGACTTTGCCTGGAATCATTTCCCCCTTTACTGCCTTTTATCCTTAAAGATTTTCAAATGTTCTTCTTTTTATATATTCTGATTCATTGGATTTTACATGCAGTGATGCTGTTACCTTTTTAATACAGCAGGCAAGTGCAGACTGAGAATTGCAGAAACAGTTTGAAGATAGAACTTATCTGAAATCAAATGCTCAGGTCTGGAAGCTAAGTTTGCCCTCATTTTTTTTAGCCCTTTCTCAGTGGAGAAACTGTGCTGCTAGTTGACAACATGTCTAAGATGCTTTGTTGACTTGAATACAATGGCTTAGCGTGTAACCAAGGTAGGCTGACTTGAAGTGAATGTTTCTAGGGTAAATGCGCAGGGTAGTGCAGACACTGCGGAAATGACTTGAGGAAAGATCCTGTAGTTCTGTCTGAAATGATGTACATGCTGTCTTTGGTTGTCCCTTTGTTTTGCCTAGGACTCATATTTGAGAGTTGAAGACCGACTAACTCACAGCAGGTTCAGCAGGTCCCAGGGCTGCTTCTGTGGAACTCTTCACTTCCTGCCAATCAAAAACTCACCAAGGGAAAGAGAAATGTAGGGTGCTATTTCATGAATGTAGGTGCATATATATATATGTATATATGTTTATATATATTTACATATGTAATGGAATATTATCTAAACTTGACACTTTTCCTTACTCCAGAAGTTATAGGAGCCATCTTAGTTTCAGTCCAGAAATATTTGAAGGGACTTCCTTCAAAAGGAAGAATCACTTGCTGGTCTTTTGGGAAACTGGCATGTAGGGTTTAGAAGGAGCAGTGACATCCTTTTAGCAGCTCAAATTTTAGGATTCCTCAGTGCAATGTTCTCCAGAGTCAGTAATTAAAATGTAAAGTGAGTAAGTAGTTAAATAAAAGAGGGAGAGATAGGCTCCAAATTTGTTTCGGTGGTGGGGTTTTAATAGTAATCTGGTGTTTCACCAGTGATAAAGAGACAGAAAGAAAGGAAGCAAGGCAGGGATGGAGGGAAGGAGGGAAGAAGGGAGGGAGGAAAAAGGAAGGAAGAAAGGAAGTTGGTTGTTTATCTAGCATCAACTAAAGGGACAGGACAATGATATTTGTGATATTTGGGGATGGACAGCAAGCAGGATAGTCTTGAAGTTATCAACAGGAATGTGCTCCTAACAGCCTTCTAAGGACACCATCATTTAAACTACCTCTCAGCTCTTTTTGCTCTTTCAGATATTCTAATAAAGAATCTGGAGAGAGAGAGAGAGAGAGAGAGAGA
>NC_022013.1:42702539-42704403 GCF_000317375.1 Microtus ochrogaster | reverse complement strand
AGAGAGAGAGAGAGAGAGAGAGAGAGAGAGAGAGAGAGAGAGAGAGAGAGAGAATCCAATTGGCTTAAATTGGGAAGTACACTGGGTCTTGCCTGGGACACATCTTAACCAAGTAGTTGCTAACAACAGAGAAAAAGATTTTTGGATACTTCCATGAGAAAGTGTGAGCGGTGTGGCATGGGCACTGGACACAAGTTCACAAGTGTGCACTTGCACACCTTTCTCAAGAACCGGCCTCCTTTACACTGTCTGTCTCCTCACAGACAGTGATTGTGAATTGAAAGCTCATGTTGAAATTGATCTTGACTTCGAAATGATTAACTCGGTGCATAAAACGTCCAGTAAAATCAAATGATAAAGAAAGGACACTAGGAAAGAAAATTGATTTATTTGAAGTTCTGTGTCTCTTTTTCACTTTCCTCCGAGCTATAGGACAGAATTAGTGGCAGAGCTGGCTCCAGTAGTCTGCCCGGGCTGCAGTAATATGTTTCAGGCATGCTCTGTTTGATTGCAGTTTTATATGAAATGGAGGCTAAAACACGTTTGACTTTGCATGTAGCACCTGGTTCATACAATCGGAAGCTTTTTAGAAGAAAGCATTAACAGGATAAAAGGACCTTAATTTGTTGGTGTAGCATTAGGCCATGGCATACACTTTTTACACTTTTTATATGCTTTCTTTCTGCATCTGTTTAGTAAACTGCAATATATCAGTGTTTGTCTTTCCTGAGCACATCCTGAGTACCCAAGCATGTGCCATAATAACATTTAGCCCAGTATCTGACATCTGTAGTATGTTCAGGTTGATGTTAGCTCTGCTTATGAAATGACAGTTACAAATGCCTGGCACCCACTATGAGGCAGTCTTGATAAGTTTTGTGTTTGCTGTCTCAAGTCTCACCATTTAGCACCCGCAACAATGTCAACTGTTGTTGCCAATATTTCTAGGGTTGTAGTGGTAAAAGTGTCATCTTTGGCTAGAGACAGCTGAGATCAGTCTAGACCTGTGTCTTTCCACCTTAACACTCTTGATTATCTCGGGAGGCTTGCCTAGGTATGGTTTGGCACCATTTTGGGTTTCTACTTATTTTGTATAAATGCCATTTTCCTACTCTGACAGTAAAAATTGTTTCCAAAGATTAGTAGATATACCTGTGAGGATGAGGCTGGAGATGTGGAAAATTGGCCTACTTAGTTGTATGGACACAAACACACATACACACACACATGTGGGGTGGGGTTTCACCCTTGGATTTGGGCCTCAGACTTAGAGAAAAGAAGAAATGAGGCTAAATGCCCATGTTGATCTGTCTCTGCTTCCAGCCTAGAAAGCCATGTGAGCAGCATTCATGTTCCTACCATTGTGCTTCCCCTGCCTTGAGTGGACCATCAGTCTGTGAGCCAGAATAAGCCCGCCTGTCATTCCTTAGATTGATTGTGTAAGGCATTGTGTTCTATCGGTAAGAAGTACTTCATACTGACGGTATATAACACAGCCCCCTACATTTAACAAAAGAGCTCTTGCACTCAACAACTCTCTGAGGGCTGTTCCTAAGTCTTCCTAAAAGCCCACCAGCACTTGGGTACTGGAAGTGTAGAGCAAAAGACCTAGCCTTAGCTCAGTGAAGCCCGATTCCTATCGCAATCACGCAGAAAGGCTGTGTGATACTGTTTTACAACAAGGAGCTGTTTGTGAAAGTCAAATATAGGAACATCAGAGTCAGTTAAAGGAGAGCCACCAATGGTTTAATTATTGTCTTAAAAAGTAATCATCAAGTCCGGTTTTATCCCATGCTTTTTCAGACTCAGGCCAGCTGGCCTTGGTGAATTCCCGAAAGAACATCCCCATTGTCTCAGAATGTGG
>NC_022013.1:42700748-42701279 GCF_000317375.1 Microtus ochrogaster | reverse complement strand
AAAAAAAAAAAAAAAAAAAAACCAAAAAAACAAAAATGTGCATATTTGTAGTTGGTTGTTTATGCTGTGAACACCATAAATTCTTATAATTAAGCCCGAAAATAATGAATCGGTTTTGTTGTTGTAAATTAAAGACTTGTCTTGTGCTGAAGGCAGTGTTGTTTGGTAAACAGTTTCAACTTTATGACTGCTGAGATTTTTGATGTTGCCCCCGGAGCTCTGAGTTTAGTCATCATTTCTTTCTTAAGCAGAATTTAACAATTTAAATTGCTCTCCTGTAATATTTGAGAGATAGACCCAAATGAATGAGCCCTGTTCTATTTTATTTGCTTTATCAGAAGAAATATTTATCTAAGACACATTTTTTTTAAAAAAAATATGGTAAACTGGGGTAGTATCAAATACTTTTAATTCATTTTAATTAATACTTTTAATTTCAATTTAATTTTATTTATTTTTATGCATTTAATATCCTTGAATAGGGAGATTGCTAGTGCCTCACAACCATCTGTAATGGGGTCTGGTGCCCTC
>NC_022013.1:42694028-42700648 GCF_000317375.1 Microtus ochrogaster | reverse complement strand
CTCTGTGGCTTTGGAGCCTGTCCTGGAACTAGCTCTGTAGACCAGGCTGGTCTCGAACTCACAGAGATCCGCCTGGCTCTGCCTCCCGAGTGCTGGGATTAAAGGCGTGCGCCACCACCGCCCGGCTTGCACATTTTTTTTATATAGAAGTTTCTCTTAAAGAATCACCTGCCACCATATGGATCTATCAGCATAATCCTTTGTCCTTGCTCCCTGAGT
This sequence comes from Microtus ochrogaster, assembly GCF_000317375.1. Taxonomy (NCBI): domain Eukaryota; kingdom Metazoa; phylum Chordata; class Mammalia; order Rodentia; family Cricetidae; genus Microtus; species Microtus ochrogaster. The sequence goes on along the minus strand of NC_022013.1, from coordinate 42,700,429 downwards.
CCTCTGCACCTCTATTTTTACCATATCATCTGAAGTAGTGGCGGAGTACCCGTTTTCTTGCTGGCTCAGTCACAGATGCACGTATCCTTCCCCAGCCATGTTGTCAGGTGATTCTCTGGAATGGACATTAATTGCCGCAGAGGTCAGGGTCTGTGCAAAGAAATCCAGGCATCTCCAGGTTGTGAGACAAGTTTTTAAAACCACCACTCTTGAAGCTGCCCAAAGATCAACCTTCTCACGGTTTTTCTGTGGCTATCATTCTGCTTTCTCACACTGGCCAATTCAATGCTTTTTTTCCCCCATCTTTGTCTGCCTCGGCTTTTGTTTCGAAAGGATGTAAGTACCTCTCGAGGAAGTCCTAAGTGGCTGGCTCCCACTATGCTCTCTGTAGATGAGAGCGATTTCTTTGTGTGCGGAAGCAGGAATCCTCTCGAAACCGTTGACGGTACTGTAGATGACTGCAGAATCAGAGCAGAATTCTGGGATGAGCATCCCTAAACAAAAGTGGTCCTTGAAAGCAGGCAATTGTTCCACGTCTTGATATGACAGTGGGTGACATTTGCCAAGACACTGGGCCACAGAGCCTTTCTCTTCATTCCACCGACTGAACATCCTCTCCGGACCATGTACCATGCTTCTTAGCCTTTTTAGTTCTCAGGGCTCATGCTATTTTATTAAAGGTAAAACACTGTCACTTCTGAACCAAGGGTTTTGCTCTGAAACTTAGGTAATTTGAAGACAGGAATCTGTCAGACATATGTTTCATAATGTCTAGGAGCAGGGATTTGGTGGGTGGGGTAAATTGTTAATCACTTTGTTTTCTTTTCCCCCCATCTTAGCCGGTAGGGGACTTTGGCAGTTTATAGAATTGATGTCCTATTTAAGGGACACCATTTGCCCAAGTGGAATAGTTCTGCCAGAGACAGTAGCTATACTTAATATTTATAACGATGAATATCGTGGCCAAAAACTTGGAGCAAGTTAAATGGCGGCCGCAGGGGAGCCTGAGCAGACTGTTGTGTTGTACTTCACCTCCTGTGTGACTTCTGTCACACATGTGCTCTTTGGAAAACTTCATTCTCTTTTTGCAACCGATGGCAAGTTATTCTTAGATTTCCACAGGAAAACAAAGCCCACGAGTGACAGAACCAGATGCACTTTTGCACTGTTGTGAATACAGCCTGATGTGGGTATCCAGAGATCTTCTGTTTTCTTTGAAAAGCCTTCTTTAAGTAGAATGGAAGACGATAAAGACGAGGAGCTGGAGTGATGTGGGAAACAATAGCTCCTTAATAAGAGTCTTAGTAATCAGGAGGTATTTGTGTCTGCAGCGAGGGACGGGGAAGTGACAGACTGACCATTTTGAAGGTTGCCGTCATCGCGGACTGGCACATTGCTAATTATACATGAAATGAGAGGCTTCTGAGAAGACATGGCCCGCACCATTCAGCTGCTTGAATATCTGATTGAGGCCAGCAAGCACTGAAGACCAATCTGTGGCATTGTGCTTATCTAAACTCTTTTTTTCCAGACTCATTTCAGATCTTTTCTACTTACCATTTCCTTTTGTCTTTTCTATCCATCTACCTTTGCACACAAATTCCCGATTTGGCAGGGCGGGTCTTGTTGGGAAACACAGTGCAAAAGATTTAGGAGAAGGTATTTTTATTAGGAAAGGGGATGTTATTTGCTCTTGTTTTATTTGTGTAGTGGTAGAAGGCTCCCTCCTTGCTGAGCAAAGGGTCCACCCTGGGGCCACACCCTCAACCCAGCTGAAGATTCAGAAAGTCTGAGCAGGGGTAAGAGTGCAGAAACTGGGGAGAAACACTGGAGACGAGTGTGTAGGGAAGCCAGGCCGACCCATCTGGAACCTGGAGACCAGAAAGCCAGGAAAGCCACTCAAAGGCTGACATTCACTACAGGGTTCCAAGAAGGTCACGGAAAAGGGGTGTTCCCTCTCCATTTCCTTCCTGACCCCATCTTCCTGCTGAGGATGCCCATGGCCTGAACCCAACCAAACACCTGAGGAAAAGTGAGGCTGGGAAGCTGAATGAAGAAAGTGGCCGTCGTGAGCTTGGATGTGGTGATGCTATGTGGTCGCTCTCATATGGGAAGATGAGGCAGGAGGATTATAAATTTCAGGCTTGCCTGAGGTATCTGTTTAAATTCTGTTCCTGGAGAAATAAATTATTTAGTTAGCGTCAACAGAAAAAAATTATAACCATTTAATGTAGAAATCTTTGCTGGCTTTATCTAACTTCCAATCTCTGAATCACCCCTCCTTCATTGTATCAAACAGGAAGGTCATCAAGGCCCAGAGCAGAAACAGTTGGTTTATCCTCAAGAAATGTCTGAAAAAAAGCAGGAAAAAAATTAAATATTATTGCTCATTCTAAAGCTTCTTCCTCATATGGGGTAGGCAGCGTGATAACAGGGAGAAAATAATGTATTCCTTAGAGTTCAATGACTCTGGTTCCTTATCCTTAGGCCTGGCCTGCTGGAAACCTGGCTTCTCCTATTTCTAATTTACCCTCAGGTCAACTATTTCCAGGTTAGCTGCACCCCCAGAGGGGCCCTCAGCATGAGTCAGTCCATTTTGATTTTCCCCCGTACTCATATGAATTTAGTGCAGGTGCTTAATCCAAAGCTCTGTCCTGGTAAATCTCTAAAGAGTACAACACACATCTGGCCCCAAAACCCAGCACACCTGCCTTTCGTGTACACAGAACCAGGAGGGACATCACTTACCTACTGTACATGTGTATTTGATCAAACTTGTATTTGATCGCAATTGTATTTGATCGCAACCTACAGCAATGAGGGATTCACTAAACGTGGTTTCAGGCAAGGCAGAAAGAACTATAACAGGGCATATCCTTAGCCGTGGTTAGATCCTTCAAATCTTGTACTAGCAAGAGCTTCCTGAATCCGGTGCTCAGGGCGGGCAGGTCACAGAAATGATTGCATTGATCTGGTGACAGGCAGCAGAATGTGGAACAGGCTGGGAACTGTTTAACCTTGGCTCTCTGTAAAGCCAGCGGTTGCTATGCAGCCAGGGGAATCCATGCCTAATCTCTCTCTCTTCCCCAACCTTTCTTCCTCTCCCCCCTTCTACCCTCCATGCTCATTCTCTTTTCTCACCAAAGAAGCTTTCCTCTTTTTTTTTTTTTTTGCTTTGTTTTTTTTTTTTAAATGAAAATGAATTCCTCTCATGTTAAATGTCCACAGCTACTGCTTTTTAGAGACCCACTTTGGTTCACCACTCTCACGGAATCTGACACTCCCAAGCTTATCAGTCCCCCTCCCTGCCTCTCTTTGTAAGATTGTTTTGTGGTGGTGCAAGATTGCTGTCTTTCGTTTGTTTGTTTTTTTGGTTTTGGTGGCATGAAAATCGCAGACGGTAATTATGGCTGTTAATAACCCTTTCTACAAGAGTGGTCCTCATGCCCTGTGCTTGGCCAGTCTCCTGTGCAGTTTGTGCTGCCAGGGTTCTCTGTCCCCTGCTTCTGTCCACAGTCTTTCTATCTCCTCTTTTCCATAGGTCCCCATGGTAGCTGTCCCCATCCATTCCCTGACCCAGCATTTAAAGATGATGCTTAAATTCCCATCCTGTTGAATTCCAATTGATGCTGAACTCCGTTACAGCACATGTCCTGTGGTGGGCTGTTATAGAACCGGCTGACCCACTAAAACAGCCACTCTTACTTAAGGACCATTTCTCTCACCCGGAGATGTGCTGGTGCCCAGGACCAGCCAGCTCCAGCGTGGCTTACTTATGTAATGCATTCATTTTGTTCTCCTCCTGTAATAGAACCGAGGGGCTCGGACTGCTTCCTGAGTAGAGGCAGTGAGAGGGTATGAGGAGCTACAAAAATGGGCTTTCTACAAAAGGAACTTTAAACTCCGCAGAGTGCAGTAATAGGGGACACTTCAGACGGCTTGCCAAGCTGAGCCTCACAAAAGCCCTTTCTTTTAGAAGACATTAAAAAAAAAATAAGAAGGTATTATGTATCCTAGCTGATGAGGTAGGAGCTGGTTTCAAGGCTAAAAAGGTGATTACAATCACCCACGTAGCTCTTGAAAATGGTGTCCTACTTGCTACTTTTGTTTATTATGGACTGGAAGGAGGTAAATTACCACCTCCTTGTCAGCCAATAATCATTTTCCAGGAAAAAGGTAAATTATCCTCTGAAAGGGGATGCTCACCTGCTCACCTCTTCTGATTGCTTCATTGTGCATTCGATTGTTGGACTGCCCACTGACCAGGAAAGAGGTGTCTCTACCCTCTGGATCCAGGAGTGTGAGTCAGAGGACACGTGGTCCCACCGTGGCGCCCCCTTTCCTCCAGGTGGCTGCAGAGACAGGCAGCCACATCACAGGCAGCTGGTCTTCTCAAATGTGCTCCCCCCACACTGGTCTTCGGAGGAAGAGCTTCTCCCACTTCATCAGAGGGCGCTGCTTCATCCCGAGGGCTGAGGAGGCAGGAAGGGAACGGTCTTTTTGGAACAAGAGAGGACCACTGGAAAGAAAACAACAGAGGCAAGAGAGCAAAGGAACGAGAGAGATGGGAGGGAAAGAGGAGGAAAGACATGCTTTGTCTAAAAAGCTGAGTTTCTAAGCCAGGCGCTGGGAAGACAGGAATCTATTCTTTGATATAAATGAAATACTCTCAGATGTACTTTGCTTATAGGTCAGCTAGGTCTTGATAAGCAAATCATAGTGGTAACAACCAAAAAAAATGTGCATTTTGCTTTAAAGGACCAATAGCCCCATTGTCTGCCCCCAAATAGATACACTGGCGTTTCCTTTGTGAAGCTCTCTGGATATGATGCAGTTTTATTCTGTTGTACAGTCTTTGCCCCTTTTAGACTTTCTTCTTATTAAAACTGTCGTATATATGTGTGTAAACATATGTACACACATGTAAGCAGAGCCTGTTCGTTCATTTCCCAGCTGCCCAGACCCAAACAATTACACAGAAACTGTATTAATTACAACACTGTATGGCCAAAGACTCAGGCATATTTCTAGCTAACTCTTGCATCTTGAATTAACCCATTTCTATTAATCTGTGTATCACCATGAGGCTGTACCTTACAGCTAAAGGTTCTGGGCATCTGTCTTCTTTGGCAACTGCATGGCATTTCCTTGACTCTGTTTATTCTTTCTATATCTATGTTTAGACTTCCTGCCTGGCTTTATTGTGCCTTGCCACAGGCCAAAACGGCTTCTTTATTAACCAATGGTAATAAATCATATTCACAGCATACAGAGGGGAATCACACATCACACACACACACACACACACACACACACACACACACACACAGAGAGAGAGAGAGAGAGAGAGAGAGAGAGAGAGAGAAATAAGTGCTTCTTATTTATATTATTTTAAAGCCTTTGGTGCAGCATATTCAAACTTCACTGATTTCCCCCCAGAATATAGATTATTTCCGCCAATATGGCTTATAAATAATATCCTTGGCTAACTTTCACAGAATCAAATACATCAATTCTAGGTACCTGACTTCTCCTATGTAAAATCTGACTAATTTGGTTCTACAGAAATGGTAAGATTTTCTAACATATCAAGTGCATGATTTATGAAGACGTATTATCCTAAATTTCAAAAAGATCTCCAATTGCAAAAAATCGTGTGCAAATTACAATCTGTTCCTGTTGTTCCTTAGAGCAGGTCTGGAGCTCGCTGGAGGGAACTGGGTGGCACTGGCACGTCTATGAATGGCCTTGCTGCCTGCCCGGCAATAAACAAGAGTATGCATTTTTTAGTAAAATTCCCTCTAACTATCCACTTTTCCCCTTTTTTTGCTCAGGATCTGACTTGCCATCTGGGAATCTTACCCATGGCTTCGACTCTCTCACCCATGGCTAGAATCCTGAGTGTGGCTGATAGCTATTATATATGGCTTATCTTACTTCTCTGTCCTCCCTGGCAACGACCCTCAAAGATTGATGAGAAGAGGTTAAAGGAATTGGTGCCTCAAATAAAATGGGCAGACATCCTTAGGTTCCAGTTAGCCACACTTTCCAATTCAGAGACTCGATATAGTCAACGCTGAAGGTGCAGTGTAGCTTTTGAAACATATATTGAGATGACACCAGGAAAATGCGCCGCTGAAGTCTCTTGTTTTAGGAGCTAAGTAAGCTGTAGAGCCCAGCCGTGTGGTGCTGGCTAACATCAGGCCATGCTGAGCAGGCCTAAGTGTTGAAATAAGAGCGGCAGGGCTGCATCCCCAGGACCCTGCCGCCCACATTGCTAGCTTAGCTTATGACCCGAAATAATTACACAGAAACTGTATTCTTTTAATCACTGCCTGGCCCCAATAGTTCCAGCCTCTTATTGGCTAGCTCTTACATATTAATCTAACCCATTTCTATTA
>NC_022013.1:42689633-42693928 GCF_000317375.1 Microtus ochrogaster | reverse complement strand
TCAGCTTCTTTCTCCCAGCATCCTGTTCTGTTTTCTCCGCCTACCTAAGGGTTGGCCTATGAAATGGGCCTAGGCAGATTCTTTATTAATAAGAAATCATTCCCACATCACCTAAGAACACACCTTCTTGGTGGCTTCTCTCTTTTTCTTCATCTGCTTGCCCAATCATTTCTTGGAACCATCCTCGGGCCTGAGCTCTGACTACCTAAATCTGCCATCCTCTCTCTTCTCTTCACAGCAGGGCACTGCAGCCTCATCTGGAAGATTTCTCTTCCTAGTTCTGCTCCTTCGCCTTTTTTTTTTATCCTCAAGAATCTCTGCATGTCTAACCCGGACTTCATGTCTACTGTTCAAAGATGCTGAGCTAACACAAATGGTCTCCTAAGCTCTGACTGCAAAGTAAGGTTAACTCTTTTTTTCCCCTGCAATTGTAGGGTGTCTCTCTGTGTGTGTGTAAGATAGAGAGGGGGGAGAGAAGGGGGAGAGAGAAACAGAGAGAGAGAGAGAGAGAGAGAGAGAGAGAGAGAGAGAGAGAAGGGGTCTAACTCTGTCGCCTAGGCTGGTGTGGAAACTACACTCTGTCTCTTTCATGGATAAGTAGGTAGTCCACTGTTTACCTGAAACATTTCTATATGTGATTTTTTTTTTTGAAGAATGAAGAACAAAATATAAACAAAGCTCCCCTCCCTCCTCTCATACTAAAACCCAATGTGAAGAGGATAACGCGCTCTTCTTTCATAGCAACCCTGTAAGTGTTTGCGGGAAAGTGAAATATCCTTTTGCTTACATTCTAGAATGGAACATCATCCTATGTTTCCGACAAGGCCTCATTAGGTAGCCTAGATTACCTTCAAACCCACAGTCCTTCTGTCCTAGCCTTGCTGGTGTTCATAATCACAGGCCTGTACCACCGGGCCCCTCTTTCTTCTAAAATTTTAACACTTAAAAAGTGACATAGTGAAGTCAATGTCACCGAGTAGAATTTAATCATTAGAATGTAGCAGTTTGGGGCTGGAGAGATGGCTCAGTGCTTAATAGCACTGAGTTTGATTCCCAGCAACCTCATCGTGACTCACAACCATCTACAAGATCTGGCGCCCTCTTCTGGCCTGCAGGCATACATGCAGACAGAACACTGCATATATAATAAATAAATCCTTAAAAAAAGAAGGATGTAGCAGTTTATAACATGGTGCTACTGGCTTCAGTGTCCTCCTCAAACCTTTCCATCATTCCACAGTGATGCTTCTCACTCTGCAAGCAGTTTCTTACCTGGAGCCCTAACTCCAGCAACTGCCTGTCTGTGTTCCTCTCTCTGGATGTATCTATCTGTTCTGGATGTTTCGTGTAAATGGAGCTGCAAAGCACAAACTCCATTTGTGCCTATGCTTCTTTCACTTAGCACCTATGAAAAATGTCCTTGGCAATAATTTTTTTAAACCTGGTCCAAACATGATTTTCTTTCAACCCTGTCTTATTTCAAAGCGCAAAGAAATTGTCATTGTATTTTTTTCTCTTTTTTCTTCTTCTTTGTACCTCCCTCATAAATGACCAGAAGCAAGATTATTCTCCTACCTACTTCCCTATAGCATATTGGCTTACTGTTCACCCCCATATTAGAGGGACAGGGAGTTGGCATAGGACAAGCCTCTGGGTGTCACGAATCAGTAGCTGTCACAAGGAAAGTACTTCTTTACCTTCAAGTGGGGTAAATAGATGTTTCGGGCTCAAAAAGACTGTGCATAATGTCATCAGGAAGGACTTCTGGGGTGTGGTGGCACAGGCTTTTTTGACAGCACATGGCACAGAGGCAGGTGGATTTCTGTGAGTGTAAGGTAGCCTGGTCTAAAGTGAGCTCCGTCCATGGCAGCCAGATCTACACAGTAGGAGCCTTTGGTATGGTCTACAGTGTTAGAAACCACAGCCAGCACTGTAGAGCTGTTGTTGTTTACCACAGAGGACACACCCCTTAGTGTGTCCAGACTCCTTTTGAAGCAGAGGCTAAGCCCCAGTGTCCTTCCAAAGCAGAATGTAGTGATTCTTTCCAAGCTGGGAAAGGCAGCAGTTCGCTTCAAAAACTGCTGTCAGCGAATGTCAAACCCAGAATTGGGGTGTCCATTGCTTTACTCATATTAAGCAAATGCAATCTGACCCCTTGTTCTGCATTCTGACTGACATTGAAACCGGTTCTTGGAGATTACTTGTGTAGTTTTTGATCAGTTGATACGTTTGTGCTTTTAAACCTCCATCCCCTTCTTCTGAGAAAGAATTTTTTCTATGTGCAGAGCACACAAAAGCTTCAGGAAGGCTCTCTGCCAACCTCAGAAACCCACTGTCTTTTATCAGAGCCATCGCTTACATGTCTCTAACTTCTTATTTCTCTTTTTGTAAATCTATGCTCCGTTTTTTAGGGATCAAAAAATTAAGTGTGAAGGCTCTGAATTCTACTTCATGTACACATACGGGTAGAATGTGCACATGTGTGCAGATTCCTACAGATGCCCTGATGGCATTCCCCTGGCATCACCCACCTTGTGTTCTGAGGTAAGCCTCTGTCTCGTCTCAGCCTTGCTGAAATCAAAGCAGACACATGACAAAGCGATGGTGAATGAAGAATGGACAGGATGTGCAGGCTTTAGAAGTGTGAGGAGAGAGCTCTATACAAGTGACCAGAGTTCACTATGAGAATCTGAAACTGGCTCTTATGACGAGACAATAGGGGTGGAGAAGGGCGGAAGGAATCAGGCCTCTGGATGAGTCCCACTGAAGCCCGGACCACAATACAGCAGCTGCAAGGCAGACACAGGAGCAGTAGAAAAGGCTGGGCCAAGATGCAGACTTGACAGCTGGTTAAGCTTTGTGGAGTTAATAATTCCTCCAAGGCAAAGGGACTGGGGACAGAGATGCGCCATGCCACCGTGACCATCATTTTTTAGATGTAATTGACTGGATATTTTCTCTCTGCCAGGATACTTTGTAAGCTTTTTATGTAGTTGTTCTCATTAAACTCTCATCATAACTGCCTCTCCATTTTATAGACAAACACATTAAGAATCAGAAAGCTAAAAGTCTTTATTTGAAGGCTTCCAGCTTTGCAGAATTAATTTTTAATGTCAGCATATAAAGAAATGAGTCTCACCGCGGCAACATTCCTGGTTTTAGCCAATCTGGATGGAAAGTGGTAGCCAGAACTGGGGAGATGCTTCAGGCAGTACAGCGCTTGCTTGTAGACCTGAGTGCCTGGGTTCAGTCCCAGAATCCTCCTGAGGAAAGCCTAGCACAGTGGGTGCTTGTAATGTAAATTCTTGGGAAGTGGAGGTAGAGAATCTCAGAGACAGGAAGGACCCAGCTGAAAACCTTACTGCTTATATCCTGAAGTACCATAGAGTAGACTCAGGATCTGAAACAAACCAGTATGACTAGGATAGCTTTGTTATTTACAAGGGCTGTTTAACACTTCTTCATTCCTTGATTTTCTTTGTTAAATCTTCTCCCTGCTTCCAGTATGAATTTTCTAGATTTAGGGTGCTGTCGCTACCAAATGAAAGCAGAATTAATGTTCCCCCCATGGAGTATAGAGAAAGTCAGGCACGTTACCGGTCTTAGTTCTTGTTGCTGTGCTAAGACACCTTACAGTGAAGCCAAAGGTGGAAGGATTTACATCAGCTCATGGCTTTCTGGAAGCCACAAGCAGAATTCTCACTGGTTGGTGGCACATGGGGGATGCTCCAGACTTGTCAATGGATCAGAAAGGAGAAAGCCTGACTGGAAGCAGGACCAAGCTATAGCTCTGATAGCTCTGTTCCTTCTGACTGGCTCACTAGCCAGGGTACCACTGTTTCCTCAACAATAGCATCACCACTGGGCACCAAGCTGGGGACCCGCCCAAGCCTGTGGGGAACATACACAGTCAAGCCAGAGGTAGCCATTTATCGGTCCTGAATTTCATGCTTCTCATGAAATTTCTTAAGGATTGTAACTTAGAGAATTCCTAGCTATTCCTTGAATTGTCTCAGTTTGTGTAGTCTTCTGAAGCTTTTCAATAAATATTCCTGTTCCTACATTCTACCTCTGCCCAACCTGTCCATTAGCTTTAGTGCCCTGCCTTACATGTCTTTTGGCCTGCCTTGACACACGAAGCTTCACTAATCTGTGACCGTGTCCAAAGAGACCCTTTGCTCATTCTATAATATTTACTTTATTATTATATACATCTCCTTGGTTACACATCTTCCCAAAACGACTCCAGAGGGCTTAGAAGAGAATTCTCTGGGCCATCTTTTTTTTTTTTTTTT
>NC_022013.1:42688796-42689533 GCF_000317375.1 Microtus ochrogaster | reverse complement strand
CTGTCCTGGAACTAGCTCTTGTAGACCAGGCTGGTCTTGAACTCACAGAGATCCGCCTGCCTCTGCCTCCCAAGTGCTGGGATTAAAGGCGTGTGCCACCACTGCCCGGCTTCTCTGGGCCATCTTATAACACAGAATAGGAAACAAACTTAGAGGCCTAGAGTAGCCAGCTGGGTAGATATCTGGAGAATACACATTTGGTTTAGAGGTATTGTATCATAGTTCTATGTATTTATGGTCATTTGGGTTCAAGTACTGAAGTTTTGAGTTTTGGCTCGTATCTGATTTCTTCTAATTTTTTATTTGTCTTTTCCTTCACTTCTTTAAGTGAATTTCTCATTTCCTTTATAAAGGCCTCAATTATCTTAATAAAGTTATTTTTATGGTTGTTTTCTTCTGCTTTATCAGTGTTGGGATGTTCAGGTCTTGCACTGTAGTTTCTGATGGTGCCATATTACTCTTCCTGTTGTTGAGTATATCTTACCTTGTGTTCTACCCATCTCTTCCCCCAATCAGAGCAGGTAGAGCCTGTGTTTCAAGGGGTCCCTGTCTTCCAATTGGTGTGGTTGGGAGCTGTGGCTCCATTGGCTACTCCTTCCAATGGAAACAAGGCAGAGCCTTTGATGGTCATTCTTCCAGGTGCCTACAGGTCCAAGGTTCTGATGGTCACTCCTCCAGGTATCTACAGGTCCAAGGTTCTAATGGTCACTCCTCCAGGTCCCTACAGGTCCAAGGTT
>NC_022013.1:42685106-42688696 GCF_000317375.1 Microtus ochrogaster | reverse complement strand
CTACAGGTCCAAGGTTCTGATGGTCACTCCTCCAGGTATCTACAGGTCCAAGGTTCTGATGGTCACTCCTCCAGGTCCCTGCAGGTCCAAGGTTCTGATGCTCACTCCTCCAGGTGCCTATAGGTCATAGGTTCTGATGGTCACTCCTCCAGGGGTGGGTAGGGAGGTAGGGCTGAGGCACCAGTGGTCAGATAATTTCTGGAGGCACCGCTATACTGCTGAGGAGGCTTTCCCAGGGGTGGGGGGCTGGCCCACCTGCTGTGCTGCTCAGGCTCCCCCTCCCCCTCCCCCTCCCCAGGCCTGGGTCCACCCTCCACACTACTGAGGCTTTCTCCTAGACTTGGCTTGTATCAGAAACAGACAGAGAAGAAAAAGATTTTTGTGAGTTTGGCTCAGAAGAGTGACCAAACGTAGCAGTCCTGCATAGTTGTTTCTGTAAGCTATTGCATAGAAACAGTGCTTCAGGGAAAAAAAAGTACTTTATCTATCATGGGGCTGACTGCTGTTTTTTAACAAAATCTCAGTTGTTCGATTTTACTGATAAAACTCTGGAGCCAGATGCTGGGGTGAAGGCCTACTAGCTCTGAGAGGCAGAGAAAGCACTGAGCTGACCTTCCTCTTCTGCCAACATCCCAGAAAGACCTTTCTCCAGTGCTACCTCAAGCAAGACTCCTCCCACTCAGTGCTCCTCCCTTCTACTTCCTGTACATCTTTCTCTCCATCTTGCTGACTTTCTCTTACTCTCTATCAGTTTTTCATGTTCACTTCCTATTAACTGGCTACTTGCTCCGCCCCTTGACCTATGATTGATTTTATTTAATCCTGTTTGCAATATTCATGCAGAAAGCTCTTGGATTAAAGGTATATGCTAGGGCTGAGACACACCACAACTAGAAACAGGTTTTTCCAGTAATAACACAATCTCAGGATTCACAGCGTGATCAAATATCCTGGGACAGGTAATTGATTGTTCCTCCCATCTCAGTAGCATGACCTTAAGTGAATCATATTTTCTTTTTTTTTCTTTTTTTTTTTTTTTGATTTTTCTAGACAGGGTTTCTCTGTGGTTTTGGAGCCTGTCCTGGAACTAGCTCTTGTAGACCAGACTGGTCTCGAACTCACAGAGTTCCGACTGCCTCTGCCTCCCAAGTGCTGGGATTAAAGGTGTGCGCCACCACCGCCTGGCTGAATCACATTTTCTTAAGGATGGTCTCTTTGTCAGGTCATGTCAGGCTCAGCTGGATTAATTCCTATGTTTTTGAAATTTAATTATTTTGTATTTTATTTATTTTATATGTATATATGTTTTGCCCACATATATGGATATGTACCGTATGTGTCCTTGGTACCTATGAAGGCCAGAAGAGGGAACTGGATCCCTTGGAATCAGAGTTGAAGATGGTTGTTAGCGTCATGTGAGTGCTAGGAACTAAATATGGGTCCTCTGAAAGAGCAGCACATGCTCTTAACCTCTGAGCCATCTTTATATCCCCGTAGATTAACTCTTAAAGGAGAAAATAATGGTATATAATGTTCGAACCTTTCAAGCAGATCAGAATGTTGTATCTCCACCTAAGTCAGGGGTAGATTTCATTCTTTTGGCCCAGAGGAAGGAGCTTTTCCTGCAGTGGCCCTGAACAGTGCCCCTGGGTCCTCTAAGACTGTCATAACGTTCCTTCAGGAGTATAGAGTAGATAGAACCCATTTTTACCATGAAAGATAAGGTCCCCATACTAAAGCTGTCACCAGAAGAGCTGAGTGGTGCACACAGAGGTCTCAGCCCCAGCCACACAGAGCTTGGAGCAGAGGGGCACAAGAAGAGCTTAAAGGAACTTAGAGCCTGAATTCTTTTCTTGCCCCCAGCAAGAAGGTTCCAAAATTTCTGTTCTGAATGTCACTGCCATAAGCTGCCTAGCTCATGTCCTCACTCATTTTGTATTGTGTGACACAGAAGTTGATTTTATGTGGTCAGCTTTTTCTATGTACTTGGGAGAAAAAAAAACCTGTTCCTTGCTTGGTTTCTTTGTAAAAAAAATAATAATAAATCTCACACACACACACACACACACACCACATTCATTTACTTTTATAGTTAGTATGGAAAGTTTGGGGATTGTAAAACCTAATAGATATTGAATAGAGTTTCATTTATAATGAATCAATCACAAGTGATAAGTTGTTTGGATGTTCCTTTCTCTCCCAAATAATAATTTCTAAATTACATTTTCTTTATTCAGTATGAGCCTGTGTACATATGTTAGTGTCTGTGCCTTCACACTACACATATACAGCCCTGCAGATGATTTTACTTATTTAGTGTGAGCCTGTGTACGTATGTTAGTGTCCGTGCCTTCACACCGTACATGTACATCTCTGTAGATGATTTGTAGAAGTCAGTTCTGTCCTTCCAGATTGTGGGGCTCAAGGACGACACTCGGGTCGTCAGAGTAGGCAGCAGGTGCCTTTGCCTAGTGAGCCATCTTGCCAGCCTGTCATCTGATTCTTGAAAACAAACAGCAGCAGGGAAAGGCAAAGGCTTCTGGTTAAACTAATGAGCATTTGGATTAAATGTACATTTCCGTGCATACCATAGTGAATTAATAAGCAACTCCTTTGACCCCATGTGTTTTGTTAATAGAATTTTGTAACAAGGAAAAATTGCAGCGAGTGCTTTTTCTGCTTTTTAATATTAGGAATTTAGATTTAAAATTAAGCTTTCAAAACGTGAGCACCTATTTGCTACTCAGGTAAACTCAAATCATTTTTACAGTTCTGAAGCAAGCAAGTCAATGAAATTTGGGGTTGATAACTTGCAATTACATTGATTTCCATTTTTCTGCTCAGATATTCTTCCACGTGCCAATGCCCACAGCAGATGTGGCTTCTCCAGCAACAGTTCTGCAGGACCCGAACTGCAGTGAGTCAAGGCGCTGAGAGCGTTTTAAAAGCATCTTCAAAGCAGCAAATGAAAGGCTATCGGCTGGTAGCAATGGTCAGCCATGTCACATGCCTCTGAGCTCCCATGAACCGGGACGGTGATTGACTTTAGTTAAAGGGAAGAATGGACAGATTGGGAGAGTGGAGGAAGCAAGTGTGCACAGGACCCAGAGGAGATGGTAGTAGAAACTGACACATCACACAAGAACTATTTCCTCTGACAGGCATATTGTAGGCTTGATTTATGACAAAAGAAATGACAGTAATTAAAATGTGTTTACTTAAGTGAAGAATCACATAAAATATGCTTGCATGGCAAAGACCTTATTATAGACTATATTTAATATATAAACATGATCCTTGTATCTGGGGATAGTTAATTAGTTCTCACAGGTACCCTGATGGCTCACCTGCAGCCCTGTCTAGCTTCTTTGTCTTGGACAAGTCTGATCCTGAGAGAGTATTTTAAACCTTTCAAGCCATTCATTTCAGAAGGTGTTAGATTCATATAATTTGAAGTATCAGGGCAGAAAGCCTATATATCTGAGGATGGACTACAGTGTGAAGAATTGTCAACAGCATGTACCCTGGGTGTTCCTGAAGCAAGATCCCTTGCCATGCATTTTTTCTCCTCCTCCTCCTCCTCCTCCTCC
>NC_022013.1:42677692-42685006 GCF_000317375.1 Microtus ochrogaster | reverse complement strand
CCTCCTCCTCCCTCCTTCTCTTTCTCCTTTTGCTCCTCTTTCTCTTCTTCCTCCTCCTCCTCCCTTTCTTCTTCCTCTTCTTCATGTATTTTTGTTTATGTGTTCATGTATGTGTTCTTGTGTGTGCATGTATAGGCCAGAGATGAAAGCAGAGTGTCTTCCCCAATCACTCTTCACCTTCAAAACTAGGACAGTTTCCTATGGTGAAGTTTGGACTTTTTCTAGTTCCTCACTACTCTCTCTCACTCCCCTCCATCTCCTGTTGAAACTGACAGCATCTTTCACAGAACCCGAAGATCACTGAATCAGCTGCCCAGTGGACTTCCGGACCTACCTATGTCCATGTGTGCCCCAGTGATGGGATTATACACAGGTGACTCTTGGTTTTATTTTTGTTGTTGTGTTATTTTTTATGTGACTCCTGGGATTATAAACTAAAGTTCTTGTGTACATTACTGACTGAGCCATCTCCTGATCCCTTATCATATATTTTCCATATTCCATTTCTGGTGGTCTTCAAAGGGATTATTACCTATAACTTTTGGTGACTCTAAGAACCAATCTAAGAATGACCTGGGGGATTGTTTATGTCACGGGCAGGCCAAGCCCTCCAACGTCAATGTTTCTGATTTAACTGGTCCGGGGTAGAGCCTGAGTCTCTGCGTGTCAACATGCTCCAAGTTCTGTGACTGTTGCTGGTTGAAGAGAAAAACCATTTAGTGAAGTGAATGACTTCAAAGGGAAGATGTTAATCAAATCCAAAAGAGTTATGGTGATGCTGAGCTAGAAGCTAGCTTCCAAGAAAGGAACACCGGATAAACTGAACGCAGTCAGGCTGGTGTTGGCAGACAAGGAGGGGGCTCTAAGAATGTATAACATAGTTGTTGCTATCACTGTGGTTCCACACAAGTTACTGAGCTTTACTGATTGGTTTCCTTAATGGGCAAATAGTCCTTAAACCACTGAGCTGCGTAGTTCCACGAGGGGGCTGGAGAGATGGCTCAGTAGTTAAGAGCACTGACCACTCTTCCATAGAACCTGGGTCTGATTCCTAAAACCCACATGGTGACTCATAACCATCTCTAACCCTAGTTCTAGGGGATTTAATGCCCCCTCCTGGACACTTCGGGGGCACCAAGCATGCATGCACACATAGCGCCCACACATGTGTGCAGGAAAAGTGCCCATCCACATGAAAAAATATTAAAAAGGGAAGTTCTGTAGGATGTGGCTGACACCCTGTCTGTATAAAAGCTAGCATGTACCTGTATATTCAGTATGAAGAGCTGCACAGCTAGATGAGACACAGGAATCCACAAAAGCAGAGACGGATGCAAATGCACAGTTGAGAGTGGCTTCTGGGATCTGGATCTAACTGGGAGCTGATTTGAACTCATGTGCAAAGGGTCACGTGGGGCACACTTGCAGGGGATTTTTTTTGTAATCGTCACACTACACGGGTTTGGTGGCGCCTGATTCCCACCGTGGTTGTAAATATTTCTGATTCTTTGCTGAGAGTATGGCTGTAGAGTCATAGGTGCAGTGGCCTCAGCAATGAGCAGTGACCATGGCAGAGTCAAAGAGAGGAGAAAAGAAGGAACAGAGACAGACTGGAAATTGAGTGGAAGAAATGACAGGAACAAAGAGAGGGCGAGGCAAGGGAGAAATAGAGACTCTCATATTTATCATCTTTTCAGAATGCTTCCGACCCAAGTGAATTCAAATGCTCTCAGATTCTAATGGCACAACTTTGTTCCATCTATTTGCAGCATAACGACTAAAGAGTCCCCTGGGGTGCCAGGCATCAGCCCCTCAGATTTCGGTTAGTTCAGGAGGCGTGGAGTCCCTGGTCCTGATTCTTAGAGAAGAGGGAAAGGTAGATAGGAGTGGTTGCTGGAGAGAAATTGAATAACAAAATGGATTTCCTGAGCAGATGAGACAGCTCAGTGTGTAAAGACATTTGCTGTGAAGTCTGACAAGCTTTAATTCTCTCCTCGGAACCCCCATGGGAGAAGGAAGGAGCTGACTCCTGCTCTGCCCTCTACACCCATGCCACGGCACACCAATGCACTAAGAGAAAAGGGATAAAACAAAGATTTCCTTAGATCAAGGGGAAGAAAGGAAAATGCTATAAAGTGAACACTTTCCCGAACAGACTTGCTCAGAATCCCGGCTGGCATCCTAGCTGCCATGGGTCTTAATCAGGTCATTAATTGTCCCCTAGTGCTCAGCACATCTTCACGCTGATGGATCAAAGCTCTGCTTAAAGAACAGTTGATGGAACGTAGCAAGAGCCTTCATTGCCTGGGACACATAGTAGGCCTCTTGCTAATGAGAATGTGGGCTGTGGGGCTGGCCAGGCATGGCTTCTGCGTGCAGAGTCCTGGGCGTGGTTTTCAGTGAGGCTAATATGGCTTGGGCTGCAGGCGAGGAGTGGAGGGTAAAGTCCCTCCAGCGTGAGGCCTGCTGATACAATGGCATGAAGGAATCTTGTCCCCCTTGGGTTAGAAAGGGGTCAGGAAAAGCAGTGGTTTCCCCTGAGGCAGTGACAGAGGAAGAAGAGGACCAGCAAGCAATGTAATTACCACAGTGCTTTTGCTGACATCAGAGCCTCAAAAGGGTGCACTCACACACCAGGGTCACAGACATCTGACGTCAGAGCCTCAGAAGGGTCCACTCACACACATGAGTCATAGCTACATGACGTCAGAGCCTCAGAAGGGTGCACTCACACACCAGGGCGGTAACAATATGACATCAGAGCTTAAGAGTGCAATGGTAGTCCAGGGATGTGAAGAGGAAGTAGGAGAGAGAAGAATCTTCCAGAGGCTGGAATTTCTGGTGGGTGTGGCCTCTGTATCCATAAGGGATTGACTTGAATCTTGGTCACAAGATTTTTGGCACAGCAGAGGCCTCCTCCCTGACCTTGGATTAGGCACAGACCACACCCAAAAATTTATTTCCACAGAGAGGTCCTTTATTAAGCAGGAAAGTAAGTTAAAGTGGCTTTTTCCTGACTCAGGCAGTAAACAGCAACAAATGACCTTGCAGGTGTAATTTTTTTTTTTTTGGTTTTTTTTTCGAGACAGGGTTTTTCTGTGGCTTTGGAGCCTGTCCTGGAATGCAGGTGTAATTTTTAAGAGGAGAAAAAGGGGAGGTCTGTGTTAGGATGAGCTAGGATGATAGTAAAGATGAAAGTAGAGATGATAGAGGGTGAAGGAGAAGGGGAAAGCGGGCAGAGGTCTTTGTCCTGGGGAGACGAAGGACTGCCTCTGCACAGAGAGGAGACAGACTTGGCACATAGGCAAATGGTGGTTTATAAAGGTAAATGGGGAAACCCCATGTTAGGATGAGGTTTTTGGCTTTAATTGGGCACTTTAATTAGATGAACCAAGGGGGGCTTTCGATTGCTGGAATTTGGTAGTCAGCATTAGGAGGAGGAAGTAGCCAAATAAGGGATAGTCCGTGGTGGCTAGCTTTAGAGATGTGATCTAATGGTTTTTAGCAAGGCAGAGGGAATGGGAGAGAAGGGCAAGACTTACACAGAGTCGTGTGCTCGAGTGGACAGGGGACTCTTCAGATCTCCTACAGGCTTGCCCTGCAGCTCTGGACAGTTTTGTTCATGCCCAATGCTTCAGTTTCCTCTTGTGTAGCTTGTAGATAAGTTAATGTATGAATACCATTAAAATACCACCAGTTACATGTCTATCATGAAAAAGAGCAGTTATGATTTCCATTATTTCAATGGGAAAGATATTCCTTTGAAATAGTATTTTGTATGCCTGAGTATTTTTGCCTACATGTTTGTCGATGCACCCCTTACATGTCTGATACCCATGGGGGGCTAGACGGGGATGTTGGATCTTTTGGACTAGAGTTACAGATTGTTTTTAGCTACAATTGTGTACTCTGGGAATTGAAGCCATGTCCTCTTGGAGGGCAGTCAGTGTTTCTAGCTGAGGTGTCATCTCTTTAGCCCCTCTTCCTGACTTTTAGCAATGACTCCTCAGGGTGCAGAAAGATAGCCAGGGTTACCCGCTTAGGCCAACACTGTAATATCAGATCCCGTGGACACTGAGCTCTGAGGATAACTGACTTGAAGAAAGCTATGTACACAGCACTGGGCGGGTAATTCAAAGCATTTTTAAAATGACAAGCATCGCGGAAACCTCACTAACAGTCGATGTGGCCCCATCATGTGTGGTTGACTGGTGGTCCCAAAAGTCAGTTCTGTATTGAAGTTTTAGTCTGCCATAGCAAATCTTTCCTATTTCCTTTACATCATAAATAGAATCAAGTAAAACACACTAGGACCCTGCAATAGACCAGGTATAGACACAAAACTTAAAGCTATTCTGCATGTGTTTCCTTTTTCTTTTTAATTGTTCCAGGGATCACTTGTGTTAGCAACGTACCTGTTGATTTCTCTTTGCCTTAACAATATGTTTCTACTTAGAAGGCTATGTCTGTTGCTGTACAATAAAAAAACAAGAACTGTATAGGGTGTAATGAAGGGGAGGCATTGAATATAAAATTTGACTTTGTATCATGGATTTTCATTGAAAGGATATCTGGGATTTTCATTTTACTCATGCATAAATACTTTGTAGCTTTGGCCATCATATTCATACATTGGTTTTGCTAATGCTTTATATGTTTCTGGGGAATGAAAAATGGCCCTCTCTCCTTTCCTCCCTCATCCCTGCCTCCCTTACTCTATCCCTTCTTCCCTCTTTCCTTTTACATAATTATGTCTGCTGATGATGGCCTACCATATTTCAAAATGGTGACTTGAATTCATTTTTTCCATGATTTTGTAATTTTGCTCCATGTTTGGCACTTTATACTTTAGAATCAGAAATTAGGTGTGGAATTTTGGCCTTGCTTCCACGCCCAAGTGGGAAAGCTCAAGCTTCCTTCAAAAACATGGAATTCATATTTCTCAGTGTAATATTTTATTAGTTCTTTCAGAGTAACATAATGCAAACCATGTATTTTGATCATATTAGCCACTCACTTCAATCTCTAACTCCTTCTAGTTCCACCCCCAACTCGAGTCTTTCATGTAGGACTTCTTGTTTCTTCTTTATAACCCATTGAGTCCAAGTTCTGCCTCTTACACACTCATGGGTGTAAAGCCCTCCACTGGGGCATGTGCAACCTACCAGCGACCACACACACAAAGACCGCTCTTTGCCTCCTCCAGCAGCTGTCAGCTGCCAGCTGCTCCTCATCCAGTAGGGGAGCTCATGAGTCTCTCCCTTACATACTGTACATGTTGACTGTCTTGATCATGTGCACGTAGAAAATAGCTCGATTTGGGAAATAACCAGGCTAGCTAAAGGGTAAAACAATTATATTTTTATTTATTATGAGGGGAAAACTCACAAAAAAAGGAACAAGAAGTCCAAGCTCAGCTGTGCCCCATGGGAATCACAGAGAGGGTACACCTAGGCCTTGCACTCATTTTCTCCAGGTCCCAGAAAGGTATGCCCTAACTTGAACCCACCTCTTAAAGATAATTGGCTAACAAGGCTTCTCCATCATGTGCAGGCACCCACAGTTACTGTGAATTCATGTGTGTCGACCACCCAGTGGGTCAGTTAGTCTAGGGTTGTAGCCTGCCTGGCAGGTCGGTTATTCCAGGGTCCCAAAGAGGTGCTATCTGAAAAGACATGGGCGGGAGAGAGGAAGAAGGCCAAGCAAGGTGTGTCAAAGCCTCCCTTTATTAGCGTCATGGTTGCGGCTTATATAGCCCCTGGATGAGGAATTTGGGTTGGGATGGGGGGCAGGGGCATGGGCAGGAAGGAATCTTGCAGCAATGGTTCAAGCCGGTCACGAGGTCATCGATCAGGAGGTTACTATCGGTCAGGTCACGATTCTTCGGTCAGGAAGTCACGAGTTGACACACCTAGTTCTCTAGATAGTTGGAATGTGGGGCGGGTTCTGCTAACAGATAGCTCTCAAGATAGTTGGGTGTGGGGTAGGCTCTGCCAACAAAACCGTTGGGGTGTGGGGCTCTCTGCAAACTCCCCAGGACAATGGTCTCTGCAATATTTTTTGGGGGGAAATGGCTCCTGACACCTGTGTGTAGCTATCCTGTCATGTCCAGGAGACACTGTTTCATGACTTCTATCCTAATTGCAGTCTTCATGCCCACTTTTCCATAATGAACACTGATACGCTGGGAGAGGAGAAGGTGATATTGATGCCCCGTTTATAGACAAGCTCTCTACAGATATGGAGTCTCCAAATTTTAGCCAGTTGTGAGTTTCCATGATAATCTCTGTCCACTGCAGAGAAACATCTTTGATGAAGTCTGAGAGATGGACTCAGGTCTGAGCATAGAGATTGGACTTTGGAAGTCAGTTTGATTCATTTAGCCAAACCTGGTGGTGCTGGTGGGGTTGCTCTTAAACAGGGGCAGGATAGCAGAACATAGGTCATATAGTGGGAGTGTAGTTCATATATTTAAGAAAAGAATTCCATATCATACACACACCAGCTTATTTATTTAAGACTAAAGTTCTATAAAAGAAAGTGGCCTAAACATTAGGAGGAAAAAATAAAGGGTATTGGGTGGAGATGACAGACCTTAGCCATGGCTGATTATTTTTCAAAAGTACTTGAGTTGATTGTATTTAACTATGCCAAGGTTTCTGAACTTACTTCGGAAGCAGAGGCATTTTCCCAGGTTATTAAAATGGTGGTATTCAATATTTTATTTTATTAATAATGTTAATAGCAGCTTAGGGCAAGGCATTTTAACAGGTGAGCACAGCATTTTGTCCTTTTGGAAAGCACAGAGAGCTGGAAAATGCTGAGCAACACTGGTTCCCATCCTACGTGCATAAACTTATACCCACTGACAAGTAAATGCTAAGAAAATGTATTTAGGAAATCACCAGAGGAAAGCTAGCGCAGTTTCCCTTTCTGTAGTGAAAGACCCCCAGTGCTGGGGAGACTCTCACTCAAGTCTCGGGATAACACAATGTTGTTCTTTTTTTAAAAAAATGCTCCAAGATCCCTGGTGGCAGTAGGCAGCAGAAATGCTGTAGGTCCCAAATGGTGGCGGCGGGCCATGTGGTGGCAGGCAGCGGGCCCTGAGAGCAGCCAGTCCCAGGCAGAGATGGCTGCTGATCCCAGAGCAGTGGTGACAGGCCATATGGCAGCAGGCAGTGGGCTCCAGGCAGAGACGGCTGCTGGTCCCCGAGCAATGGCTGGTTCCAAGCAGGGAGACACATGGCAGGCGGGCAGAAGACAGAAACATGGATAGACACGACATGCAGGGTGAGGTTGAATGTTTATTCAGGG
>NC_022013.1:42671195-42677000 GCF_000317375.1 Microtus ochrogaster | reverse complement strand
CCTCTGTGGCTTTGGAACCTGTCCTGGAACTAGCTCTGTAGACCAGGCTGGTCTCGAACTCACAGAGATCTGCCTGCCTCTGCCTCCTCAGTGCTGGGATTAAAGGCTTGCGCCACCACTGCCCAGCAATCAGCTAGTTCTTAAAACACATTACAGTGACAATCACAAGGGGGAAACTCCCTGTTTCTCAAGATTATTCTCAAGATAACAATCTAACTTTATCTTCAGCTAGTTCCTGAAACAGTCACTGAACTGGCTAATCCTAGATTTTGGTTCTTCTCTTCCTGCTTAGATTTTTGGCTATTTTCTTCCTGCTGGAGAGGTCTGGATTTATCCAGGTCTTTCAGTAGCATAGGGTTTGAGTGCCAAATCTCTCCCATGTTGGAGCATGTGGTCCCCAGATGCTGCTTGTTGTGTAAGGAGTCCTGTTGGAGTAACTGGGTCACCAGAGGGCCTTCCTGAATAGATACGATGCCACCAGCCTGCCTCCTCTTCTGGCCACCTTGCCATTTTTGCTGCTATCCTATTTTCTCCATGATTGCAAACATCCCTCTGGAGCTGTCATCCCCACTGCCTAGGAAAAATAAGATACGACGCATGCTGTACCACGGGCAAAAGATAACCAAACCTTCAGGTTGTTAATGAATTTTCTCGAACCCAAAGAATGTCCGTAATAATTAGAAAGCCTTACCCACAGCACCCACTGCCCCATTGTCCTATCAACTGTGAGCTTTTCCCTTAAGATATTTATTGAAGTTATTGTTATGAAATTTGTTATAAATCTCATAGAATGAAATTCTCAGAGCTGCTTCTAAAATATTAAAACCATTTTCACACAAAGGTTTTCTAGAAATGACTAAGTGTTAAAAAGATGAAGGCATTCAGATTTTTCACAAAATTTATGTAAGGTATTAAAATATTTTAAGTAAAAACTTGGTCCAGCAATATTTAAATATTGATGGTAAATGCAAGCCCTTGAGTTTGCAATCTTCATGCCTCAGTATACCAAGTCCACGGGATTTCAGGCCTGTGCCGCTGGTCCCAGCCAAATGTTAGCACTGTCCTTGTTAAGCTCGAACGCTGTGAAAAAATGAAACACTTCTCAGTTTTGTTTCTTCTGGGAGCTTATGATCAAGAAAATGTAAGTTCCAAATAATCAAGTACACAACAGAACATAGCTTTGGGTTTTTCCAAAACATCGCAAGTGTTTTTCCAGCCTTGGCTCTTCTGACATTTTGAACTAGATAATTATGTTTTAAAAAATAATTTGTGTTTTTCTTAGTCTATAACATGCACAATTGTTTCACTTTAATATTTTCAGATTTGTAGCATGCCATATTTTACCCTCCACTGTGGCCCTCTCCTATAGCTCCCCCACCCTCCTGACTCTCTTCTTCCCACTTAGGCTCGGTAGTTCTTCACTGAGGGTGGTTTTTCTGTACATTGCATTGTGTCCAGCAATATGTCTAGTCTCTGTAGCTGTAGATGCCAGAAATACCCACGCTTCCAAATGTACACGTTGCCAAAGGCTCCTGCTGGAAGAGGCAGGGGCAAAACTGTCCTGTGTTTAACAATCTTTGCTTTAGAAGTCGAAAAGGCATATCTAATTAAAGTTCCCAGTGGAAAATGTTAACAAATTGTGACCGTGACTAGCAGCATCATTAAGGCCATTATGAGATGAGATCTCAGCTACTGGTCAAAACCTAAATGAACTTCGTTACTCCGACCTCATGCAAGATCTTAGAATTGCCCAGAAAGGTAGCATAAAAGTACCTTTGGCCATACCTACTTTTCTCTTTATCATCATTTTCAATACTCTGTTTCCAGTGCCAGTTCATTTTGGTAATGTAACTCAAGCCATTTAAATGGAGGCAGATAATGGATGGATGGATTTACTAAACAGAGTTAATATCCTCCCGGTGCATAAAAATGCAGAGAAAGCATCACTCGCCATCCTCGGACACTGCTGAATTTGAGTTGACAAGTTGATCATGACATCAGCAAGACGTTTTTGGGAGGCAGAGTTAGGGAGCAGTTGGGACAGTATCTAGAGGTGACTGCTAAGGAAAGCTTAGGCATGCACCCTCAATGCCATAGCTATTCCCATACATATGCTGAGTGCCCTGACTTGTCATCCAGAAATGCAGGCGCCTTTAGCTCCTGGGAGAAAGTGAACACACGGTGGCTACAGGGAGGAGAAGGGCTTCTCATTGGATTGGATGGTCAAGTTGTGTAGAGAGGAATCAGCATCCCTGCTGTTACATTGACACAGTTATTTACTTAGCTGAAAAAGAAAAAACGGGGCAGGGGAGTGATATTCAGAGGGTATGGACCCCATGTAGGTAAACAACCATGCAGATTTATCATCTGTATTGTTAATCTGGAGATTGTTTCCAGGTTTAATTAATGAGTAAATGATGTCTCTTAGTTTGAAAGACAGATAGTGACTGTGGTCGCTGTTAAGGATTTTATTTCTGAGACCCCAGGAATAAGTGTTTTCATGGCTCATTTTCAAATGGCACATGGATAGATGCTCTTTTATGACTTACATATTTATTTTTGTTTTCCCTTTTGATTGTTGATTTTGGCTACACTGGGCCTTGAACTAAGGGTCTTGCATGTCAGAGCAGGTACTCCTCCCATCTGCTGCATCCTCAGACCCCACTGAACAGTTTTGTGTTGATGTAACTAGAAGGTCTCTTGATCTACATTTTCATAGAAGGTGACTCTTCCTAATTCCATAACGGTATTCTGTGCATCTATTCCAAGATTTGCATATTGTTTCCACTTAAGGAAGCTGGTTTGATCTGACTTGTGTTGCCATATAATCCTAATGCACTGGCTGTGATTTCAACCCTGGCCAAGGGTCCATGTTTGGAAATGAGGCGCTAGGCAAACACTACTCATATAACCATAGGCACACTGTCTGATACAGTGGCTATTATGCCACATATGGCTATTGGGTACTTAAAAATGTGGTTAGTATGACAATGAGATGCAAACTCATTTCAGTTTCACGGTGAAAAGCCATTGTAGCTTTCGGCAACCGTGTTGGACAGCACAGGCCTAGATCATTAAACCAAATTTCCAGAAACGCATTTTAGGGCTGATGATCATGGACGCAGGCAGGTATGTCCATCTGTTTGACACGGCTCATGCTTCAGAACAGCAAAGTCAAATTACCAAAAGCAAAGTTAAAAATAACAACACCCAAAACAATAGCTATCATGTTCTAAGTAAGTTTGCAGTTTTGCATTGGGCCACATTCATTGCTAGACTACGTGCGGCCTGAGGGCGCCCACTGGACACAGCTGGCAGGCCTACTGAGCAGAATTAGCGGACTAGCAGATGAACGTTTAAGCCTGTCTACCAAGGCAAAAAAAAAAAAAAAAAACAGTGTTGACAGTGCTAACTGCTTATTGCTCATAGCAGCAGAAAAGGTAAAGCACCCAATGTCTGCTTGATTTCCCTGGGCCTAATATCAAACATAGCATGTCTAATATTGACAGGAAGAATGCCGATCATGCAGGCAAATAGCTTTTAGATCTTCTTCCTTCTGCTCTTAGAATTGTATCTAAGCAGTGAAGTAGCTGTGTGTGTGTGTGTGTGTGTGTGTGTGTGTGTGTTTTATTGGTTTATGTTCAATGATTTTTTTTTCCTCCTTATGTTCCCTTTGAAGCAGTTTAATATACTCTGTCTGGTATGTTTGGAGGAGTCATAGGAATACATGTTTGTATGATATTGAATCATTTATGTATGGTGTGAGACACCACAGTCTTGTTTGTAAACTCTTTATGTTATTAATCGTGGTATTTTTGGAAGATAGAAGGACGTTAGTGATAACAGGAAATGTTCAGAATCCTTTTGTGTGGTTGCCACCCTGCTGATACAGAGAAGTAGGAAGTGAGGCAAGAGACTGTGCTTATTATGGGGCTTATAAAGCTTCCCATCATGCTTGAACCAAGACACCATCAGGTATTGGATCACCAGTATGATACCTAACAGTGAGTGAAATGTTTTGTGAAGTATCTATCTATCCTTGCCTCATCAAGTCAAAATGTGTAGGCTGTTTGGAAATGAGTACCAATAATAGCTGATGTTTGGTTTATACTGAAAGACCCCCAGTAAGGGGAGACTCTCATTAAAGTCTCAGGATAACACCCCCCCCCCCCCAGTAACTCATGAGAGACAGTGCTTGCTGCAGTCACACGAGGTTTATTTGACAAGACAGGAACCAGTGCACTGGGGTTGAGAAAATAACCCACTCAGGGGAGGAGTTCGACCCCGAGTAATTGGGAGAAGGATTTTTTAAGGCAACTCACTGTTTCTCAAGATTATTCTCAAGATTATAATCAGCTAGTTCCGGAAACAGAGTATTCCAAAACTACCAATAATAATCACAAGGGGGAAACTCCCCATTTCTCAAGATTATTCTCAAGATTACAATCTAACTTTATCTTCAGCTAGTTCCTGAAACAGAGTCACTGAACAGGCTAATCCTAGATTTCTGAGTCTTTTCTACCTGCTTAGATATTTGGCTCTATTTTTTCCTGCTGGAGGGGGCGGGGGGGGGGTCTGGATTTATCCAGGTCTTTCAATACCTCTAATATATGTCTGAACAGGGATCTCCAAATAACCATGTAATGAGACAACTAAAGTTTGTCATAGGTGAAACATAGAAATTCAGAGAGAAGCTTTAGTGAGACCATCATTGTATAGACCCTACTAGCTTTGTACCTGGGTCCAATAACTCTTCTATGCATTTTGCTCTTACTATTGTTGTTGAATGTCTTAATGGTCATATATTACAATATATCACTGTGAGTCCAAATGGACAAAGCACTAGAGATCCTATAAGATAAAGAATACCTGAATAGTGTGTCTTGTTATGCTTTATTATTGTTGTTGTTTATCCTTGTAACATGGATAGCCTTTTGGAATGCAAATCAATCCCAGTTAATTTCATTTATTTTATGAACTAAGTGTTTATACACCAGGTGTTCTGAAAAGCCATGTGCTTCCTTTCCCCACAACAATGGCTCTTTAAAACTTTCCAGATGGATTATTGTCGCAATAAATAGAAATGTCTTCTAAGGTATTGTCGGATTATACAAAAGTGTGCCCTAACGACTTAAAAATACTATGATCATTTTCTTCCTGTTAGTGACTATCATGTTAACTTTTCCTTGGGAAAAGCAAACACATACCAGATGGTCACTAAGGACAGTTTCACTAAAGTCCATCCTGGGGACACCAGATAGTTTATTATGTTCATAACAGAGTGAGGTAAGGATTACTCACAGGAGTATGGGCCATGAACCACCCAATAGTATGAAATTCACCGTATCATGCATGAAGACCCCCTAGAAGCTGCATCATGGATTAAGGCTCTTTCATTCTTTCATTAACATTCTGCTTCCTATATTCTCTTTGACCCTTCTCTACTGCCTTCTACTAGTGACTGTTAGTGGCTTCATTACAATTATAAGAGACCCATCTTACCACCTTGTTGTTCTTGCCAGGCCTAAGGAGGCAAAGCTCAAGATGGCCACAAGCAGAGACCCACAGAAGTAATTCTATTTCCATCTTGACTGAAGGTCAGAGAGTTTGAGCTTGTCTTTGCTCAAAGGCTGGGCCAAGGGATGCTTGACCTAGGGTGTGGCTAGCAGGATGTTTTGATCTAAGGTGTGTCTTAATCCTCAAGGTCAGTGGCAGAATGTTTAGCAAAGGGAGTGATTACCAGAGGCTTTGAGAGTTAAGGAAGTAGTTAACATTCTTTTGTTTCTTTCTTTTTTTTTTTTTTTT
>NC_022013.1:42669593-42671068 GCF_000317375.1 Microtus ochrogaster | reverse complement strand
GGATTAAAGGCATGCGCCACCACCGAAGCCTTTTGCTTCCCCCACCGCACCCCCTTTTGGACTGGGGTATATAAGAACTGTAAGTTATAAACTTACGAATCAGAGTATTTACTGGATGCACTCCTGACTCCCACCTGTTGTCTCTTGTTGTTTCTTTCTCAATCCTCACTCTGCCCCCCAAGGACGAACAAATACATCAGGTCAGATCTGATAGCCATGCAGTGTCATCAAGTGGCATCATGCTAGGCCCAGAGGAAAGCCACCGTAAAGGAAGGAGTGGCATACTAAATCAATTCTTGGTGAACCAGAGACATTCTCTTTCTGCTACAGGAAAAGTACCTCTAAATTCTTACTTAAAACCATTGGTGAAATTAAAGTACAGCTCCTTAATAAAGGCTGTCTAGTATATAACCAATGCTGTAAATTATCTTCTTTGAGCATCATGTTGGGGTCGATCAGATGGACATTTCAACCATTCACTGACTTAAAGCAATATTTTGGGTATATTTGGTTAATTTGACCTGTTTCACCTCAGAAGTTGAATTCTGATTCGTGCAATTCTCTAGAGGAGAAAAAACGCTACCCTTTTTGGATGAGGGGACACATTTAAATTTAGAATGGGATCTCTCTTTCACAGCCTGAGGGTGCCTGTGCATTAATGCAGAAATTGATATTAGGATAAAAACTTGAACAATTAGGGATAAGTATCTAAAACTCAATTAACCTTTGCCAGTTCTCCCCACAGCAGTAATGTGCTTTCATTTTCACTACTGTTGGATTAAATGGATTTTTTTTTCTCATTGTGCAACCAGAGACAAAGGTCAGTCTCTGCAAGACCAGTGTTAGGCACAGGTACAAGCGGTTCCCTAAGGACAGATGAACCAGGCACAAGCAGTTCCCTAAGAACAGGTGGGTGCCACTTGCTTGATTGACGGCTCTTGCCTTATATATTTGCATTTATGTTGGTTCTCCCTTCAAGTTAATTCATGATGATGAAACACACTTTCAAGCCTTGGCCTTGGGATCCAGGTTCACGACATAACCGTTATGAAGGCTGTGTTACTATCATGGACCAAAGGGTAGGCATTGCTAATGATAGTTCAAGGCCCAGCTTGCTTTTCTGGAGATAGAAAAAGGAAATGTTGCAACTATCTTGAAATCACCTTCCCAGTAAACTAGGTTCATTATACTTAGTTTGACATGTACAATCTGTGTACGTTGTTTTATAGTTTTGACAGGTACTTCCAACTTTCAGTCGTTGCCTAATGGTCTCAGCTCTTGGTGGAAATGCCTTGCCCTCTCAACCTTGAAATAATACATTTAAAGGACTTTAGACCTTTTATGAGAAGAGTTTGAAGATCAACGGTCTCCTTGATGGTAGTGGTGCTCCCTGACAGTGGTGGTGCTCCCTGACGGTGGTGGTGCTCCATGACCGTGGTGGTGCTCCCTGACAGTGGTGGTGCTCCCTGACGGTG
>NC_022013.1:42639479-42669493 GCF_000317375.1 Microtus ochrogaster | reverse complement strand
AGTGGTGGTGCTCCCTGACGGTGGTGGTGCTCCCTGACGGTGGTGGTTCTCCCTGACGGTGGTGGTGCTCCCTGACAGTGGTGGTGCTCCCTGACAGTGGTGGTTCTCCCTGACAGTGGTGGTGCTCCCTGACAGTGGTGGTGCTCCCTGACCGTGGTGGTGTTCCCTGACGGTGGTGGTGCTCCCTGATGGTGGTGGTGCTCCCTGATGACGTTGGTTTGTAGTACTCAGGCACATGCACAATGTAGTCTGAAAGAAAATGTGGCAAGAGTAAGAATTTTTATGCTCGTCTATCTCTTTGTAGCTGGCTTGTTTGCAATAAAACTGTCCTTTGCAGACTTGTCTCTCACAGTGCTCCAGTTGTTTCAGAATACTGATACAATGAGCTTTTCTCTAATACTGTTATGCCTTCCATCAATTAATTTAGTCTTTCATCTGTGAGTTGTTGAAAGATATATGAATTATTCAATTTCCCTTCATGCTCCCACCCTTCAGAATTACAAGGAAAGGGACCTGGCATTGAAAATTCTGATGAAAACACTGGCAAAGCTGTTTCCTTTTGGCTTTTTCTCCCATAAGTACCCCCCCCCCCAGTAATGAGCTATCTACCCCACTGGGGCTCTGCTCTTCTTAGATACTGTTAGTCATTTGTGTGATTATCTGACTTCCCCATTAGATTAACAGTTTCATGATGGGAGATGCTGCAACTGTAAATGATAGACCCAGAGACACCTAGATGGGTGGTCAAGGAACAGATCAACTGTATTTCCCATGAAGATTGACCAGCATTGCTTTCTAGAACTCTCATCTTTATGAATCTGCTCACTTTTTGTGCTATATCATTTTTACAAGCAGCATTAAAAATGTCTATACTGTATGTCCTGTGATGTTAATGTATGCTTTTATTTCTCATAGATTGGCTTTCATTTTCAGAGATGACAAGAAATAATGTTATATGTATTTGCCTCTAGCAAAACTAATGTCTTTTAAAAGGATTTACAAAATTAGTTCTCCAAATACAAAGCTAAAATGTGTCATTTCAGCTGGTAGGGGTGGGGTGGCATGTTTGTGCTACTTCCTTTGTGCCAACTTGAACTACTGTCCAAACTTGTTTTGCATTAATATTTTTATTTTGCAGAAAATGCCATCATTTTAATATCAAGAACATGTTTTAGAGAAAAATGAGAGAGCTTTTTCTGAAGTTGTTAATGTTATATGTGTATGTGTGTGTTAAACGTCAGTGGCAGACCCGTTTTGCATGGATGCTGACAAATGTTGGTGGCATTTTCTTCACTTTCCTAGAGAGTACCCACCTTCTAAGCAGGTTGTATCTCCACTTTTACATCAGTCTTTGTGAGGTAGGACACCAACATCATCAATACCACATGGTTGAAATTCCGATACTTCATTGCAGTAAGTTACTGAACAGCATTTTATGGAGACAGTACATATCAGGTGTGAACTGCCAGAATGAAACTGGAACCGATGGGGCTGGAGAGATGGCTCAGAGGTTAAGAGCATTGCCTGCCCTTCCAAAGGTCCTGAGTTCAATTCCCAGCAACCACATGGTGGCTCACAACCATCTATAATGAGGTCTGGTGCCTTCTTCTGGCCTGCCGGCATACACACAGACAGAACATTGTATACATAATAAATAAATAAATATTAAAAAAAAAAAGAAACTGGGACCGACCTACACACTAAGATCGTGATAGGTTCCCTACTGCACTGATAAGTCTAGAACTGACATCTGAGTGAGGACAGACCTAATGAACACTTGGAATCCAGAGTAGAACTGTCTGGACAGGGAGT
Organism: Microtus ochrogaster; assembly: GCF_000317375.1. Lineage (NCBI taxonomy): Eukaryota > Metazoa > Chordata > Mammalia > Rodentia > Cricetidae > Microtus > Microtus ochrogaster. Next base: position 42,667,681 of record NC_022013.1, on the reverse strand, counting down.
CTATCAATCATAGAAGTAACGTAACCACAAGCTATTGTGTTTTGTTTTGCCTTTTAAAAATTTTATGTGTGTTTTGCCTGCAGGCATGGCTGTATTCTGCATGCCTGTAATGCCCTCAAAGGCCAAAGAAGGTGTCAGATTCCCCAGAATTGGAGTTACCGATGACTGCAAGCCATCATCTGGGTGCAGGAAATGGAACACCTGCCAGTCCTGTGGCATAGCAACCAGGGCTTTTAACCACTGAGTGATCTCCCCTGCATCACAGAACATCATGACCCCACACAGGCATGTTTTAAGAGAGGACACTACATCAATGCTATCAATATTTCTCTACCTATACAAAGGAAAGTCATATGTGTGTTTGCTAAGAATCATGAATACACACCAACCGTAATTGAAGAATATTTTAGAATTTTCAGTGTGATTTTCTTTCTGCAAAAAGTAAAAAATAAAATGTCCTTTTATGTCAGAAACTTGGGGGATTTTCTAGCTTTTCTCTCCCTTTCTTCATATTACATCCCACAACTATCCTTAGTGTTTGCTTCCTTACAGAACCCAAAGCCTTCAAACCCTCTCTGACTCAGCTCTTTATCATGGGCACCGACTCCATCCATTTCTCTTCCTCCCCCTACTTTGCTCCCCTCCCTGCCACCCTGTTAACTGAGTATAGAATACAGAGATTAAATTGCCAGGGTTGATGCAGTGATTGGCCAACTGTCCTGTTTAGTAGACCTCTGCAGAAAGATGCCACCATATACCAGTTATCACCTGTCAGCATTAAAGAAACATTCTGAATGTTTATGGAAGATGTGATTATATTATTTGGTCTTGACATTGAACTATGTAGAGTCAAGTTATTACTTGACTCTATGCATAATCTTTATGATTTTTGTTTTATTATTCTTTACACAAATGCCACTGTTCTGCCTACAAGATTCATTGTAGGCAGTAGTGTGTGTGTTTGAACACTCATGTATGTGTTATTTCCTTTAGTATTAGCATTTAAGATGTAGGAGAGCTTGGATGAAAGATTCCTTGGGCCAAGTCTTTCATGTCCCTATTCTGTAGGGATTCGCATGAACATGTTTTAAATGGTTTACTATATTATCATTGCATTTTAAGGTCTTAGTATATTTTACTCATGTAGAGTAAGACCGAAGAAAACTCCACAAAGCTGGATTAGCAGCAGTGGAAATCAGTTTCATATGGGGTCAGACAATAGAATATTGTTGAAGAAACAGGGAATTACTAATCTCAGTCAAACAGTTAACAAACTAAGACGGTGTCTCTTGGCATATGTTTGTAATAGGCTTCATAAAAATAATTGGGTAAAAAACATTTATAATTAAACTCAGTTGTCCTTGTGTTAAGTTTCCTTGGTACTTTGGATTGATTGCAGTCTTTGGTGGTTTAGTTCTTCAATTTAAACATCAAACATGCTGAAATTTGATTTTTATGTTAACTAAATTATTGAAAAACTTGAGGGTTTAGCTAAGTGGTGAGGGCTTCCCTACCACACAGAAAGAGGTTCTGGGTTCCACTCATATCAACACCACACACACACACACACACACACACACACACACACACACACACGTGCTCACACACACACACGTGTTCATGCACACATGCATGCACACAGGCATGCATGAAGACACACCCATATCAAATTGAGAAATTCTATTATTACATCAATCTCATTAGAAAATAGTCACTGATTTTTCAAAAATAATATATAGCAGCACCAGCTGAAGAGATTTGCCACATACCATATCCATATACCATATCCATATACCATATCCGTATACCATTCTGTGCTTTGTGATCAGCAGGATTAGCTGTCTACACCGACCCCCTCCTCATCAGCCTCCTGCTTCATGGCTCATCATCTTTTTTTTTTTTTTCGAGACAGGGTTTCTCTGTGGCTTTGGAGCCTGTCCTGGAACAAGCTCTGTAGACCAGGCTGGTCTCGAACTCCCAGAGATCCGCCTGCCTCTGCCTCCCGAGTGCTGGGATTAAAGGCGTGCGCCACCATCGCCTGGCATGGCTCATCATCTTTAACCTCTTAGTCCAGAGATGCTTAACATGGGAAACAGAAGGAATTTTGGAAAGGCTGTTCAGGTGGACTGTGATGTGGGTTGTTGGACTGTGTACCCTAGTCTATTGGTATTTGTTGTGCTGTTTCTGGTTATCTGAGGTGTGGAGATAAGTACCTCATTCCCACTTACCACCAAGAAAAATCGTAGTCTTTCTACCAGCCAGGAAACTAACATATACTCGATCTGATGACACTCATCTTCTACTCTAGAGACTATCCATGACTTCTTGGTTTTTGTTGTTGTTGTTTGTTTGTTTATTTGTTTTGCATGAAGTTCTAAATTCTTAAGAAGTGCTCCAACTCCCTTGCAGGCAAGCCTACATATTCTTTGTCTACAATGTGTCAGGCTTCTTTCTTACCTGATTCTGATTGCCTGAGGTCTCACCATGGCCTTATTGTTCCCTGGGTCTCGGCTTCAGTGCTGCATACAGAAATCTTCCTTCCATCATTGAATGTTCTTCCATCTCCCCACACACAGCTAGACCAGGTCAGCTCCACAATCACCTGTGATTGTCATAGGTACAATCAGGCGATAATAGGCCTAAGCCTAGGATGGGTATCTACTGGACTAAAAGCCACTAAACGGCAACACAGGTTCTAAGCAGGTTATGCCAGTGACTCAGCCCCTTATTTCTGTGTCTGGCACATTAATTTATTTATTCAACGTCTGTTTAGTAAAGAAACAAACTTGATGGGATTGTGGAGATAGTTCGAATTTTAGGTTTGGTAGATTTTAGCATATAAACAGGTCCTTCAGTGTTTGATTATGAAGCTCAACACCAGTGGATTAAATTCCTCTCCATTGACTTAAATCTTTATAGCCAGCCTAATCCTTTGATTTTCCACTCTGAATGTACTGAACTCGATATCAAAAGAAACTTTAATTTCAGAAGAAGTCCACTGATCATATCAGATTCCAAACACAGTTTATAAAGAGTCTGTGTGAAAGTAGGCGCTCTGGATAAGGGAAAATAAAAGACATCCCAAAGTAAATTTGGAAGAGAAGATAAAAGGCAACGCTTGTTGCAAAGAGGTTAATGCATATAGAAGTAGGTGTCTCTTATTTCACGTATTTTTTTGCCATCAGGAAGTCAGGAACTTGAGGTTGTTTGTTCAGTGAAGTAGATCAATCTCAATTTGCACTTGTGAAACTTTTTTTTTTTTTTTGGACTAATGATGGAGTCTTCAAACATGAGCGTGTCAGAGGGAGAAGAGGAAAAGGAGACCAGGAAAAGAGATGGAGAGAAACAAATGAACGCATCCTGCTAACTTGACATCTAAATAGGTGAGCCAGAGACAGAGACATGCCAAAATCCTGGATTAGCCTTCTGGCACATGCCTAGATAAGACGGGAGGAAGCATACATGTCATTCCAGAGTTTTCTCACAGTGTAATGGTGGGTGTAATGAGGGCTAAGCTCAAAGGACCTGAGCTGTTAAAATGGCGAGTGTGTGACCAGCTGTACCTTGGCAGTTTTTATATACTTGTAAGCATCCTGCATGGAAAGGAATGCTGTTGTGGGTAGGTTCCTGTTCCTGTGCCTTGCCTGCTAAGAAGAGGAAGGCTAAATATTCAAGAAAGCGGCCTTTGCTCTTGTTCCCACAGCCTTGTCATTATCTTCATAGAAGATCATGAACCAATTGTTAGTGTGTAGCTGCTAGGAGTTTTTTTAAAAGGCAGTTTGGAAATAGTGATACAATTTTACTATATTCTGTAAATGAAATTATAGAAAAGAATGGTAGCTAACATGCAATAAAACTTTTGCTTTTCATGGAGTCAGATTGGAAAACAAAAGGAAGGGCCTTACAGGAATCCACTCTGATACACAGTGTGCTTCTGGTTCTTAGGAATTGCTCAGCTATTGTCTTTATTTCTGTGAATAACTTCTACTAGTTTGGAACACACCTTTTAATTTTTTTCTTGCAGAATCTCACCATGTGAACCCTACTAGGCTTGCACTTGTGGCCTTCCTGTCTTAGCCTTTTGAGAGTAAAGATTACAGGCTATGTCATCATGCATGCCTGGTGAACAGATAATTCATTATGAAGTAGAGTATCTTTTTGTTTTCTCCGAAAGTAGATGCTAATATCATTTTGTTACAAATCCCGGAGTGCTAAACCTAAAAGCAACGCTAGAGACAGTGCTTTCTGCGCGGGGAAGTTGATTCTATGAAAGAAAGGAGTGTAATGTCAGAGGCAAGAGCAGCACCCGCTCTTTGCCAGGGACGCTCTGTGATCATTCTCCCTCCTTGTCTCTAGGTTGCCTCATCTGCATGAGGACTCAGAGACAAATATTCCAGAGAGGTCCCTGCACCTAAGTGACGCCATGCCTGTGAATATTCTTCATGTTGTTTTTCATAGGAAATGCTGATGTATGGCTTCACAAGGATAGACCCTCGGGTTGCTTTCTGCTCTGTATATAAGAATCAGACTATCCCAGCACTCGGGAGGCAGAGGCAGGCGGATCTCTGTGAGTCCGAGACCAGCCTGGTCTACAGAGCTAGTTCCAGGACAGGCTCCAAAGCCATAGTGAAACCCTGTCTCGAAAAACCAAAAAAAAAAAAAAAAAAAAAAAAAAAAAAAAAAAAAAAAAAAAAAAAAAAAAAAAAAAAAAAAAAAAAAAAAGAATCAGACTGAAAAAAAGTTCAAAGGGGGGGGCGGAATAAAAGATGATTTTTTTTTTTTTAAACTCTGTGTTCATCAGAAGTACTCACTTGGGTGGATCTAAGCATGTAGCTTTCCATTGCAACTGTTTTAAAATAATGTTCAAAAAAAGGTAGTAGGTCATGGGAGAATAATGAATTTGTTATAACCTAGTATGTTTGAAGGCACTGAGCGGAGGATGGACACCTGGGTTGATATTTAAACTCACAGGGAGGCTAGACCTTGGGCTGCTGCTCAGGGTGTCTTTGGTGCCTGTGAGGGAAAGCCCTGATAGGAAGAGCCTGTCTAAAGGAGAAGGATTAGAACATTCAAGGTCATTAAGTTATACCCGAAGGATCGCAGAGAGGAAGTATGCTTTGGTGTCAGCTCCTGTACCAGATTGCCTTGCTGATCTCAAGTTCTAAATGAATTTGGCTTCAGAAAACATGAAGTCATTTTGAATCTTGGCCAAAAATGTTGTTTATTCAAACTTACATCCACAAAGTTAACAGATGACAGAAGGGTTTGCCTCCTCTTACACATTATGTAAGAAAGGGAAGCACTGTGTATAGAGAATGAAGGTCCTAAGCTCTGGGACATGGGTGGTGAATCAATTGTTATTAGAGCAGACCTTTGTTAGAATAGTACAGTTATGCCGGGTGGCGGGGTCATATGCATTTAATCCCAGCACTAGGGAGGCAGATCTCTGTAAATTCAAGGCCAGCCTGATCTACAAGAGCAGTTCCAAGACAGGCCCCAAAGCTACAGAGAGAAACCCTGTCTCAGAAAACAAAAAAACAAGAAAAAAATATATAATTACAATACAAACATCTTTCTATGTACAGATAAGATGGATCGTTGCTTGCATGAGTAACCTTGGCTTTTTCTCTGTGCCATAAGAGCTATTTTACAAAAGGGTTTTGAATTTGTTTTCATGTTGGTCATTTTCATTAGTTTTTCTTGTGAGCAGTGTTCTCTCTCAGATTGTCAACTGAGATAAACACATTTAATTGGTCCTCTAACCCTTAATCAACTTACTGTGAAGACCAAGTGTCAACTTTTCTCTCTGGTGTGATAAAGAATTGCTGAATAGCCACACCACAGTGAAAACTGTAAAGCTGTTGAAGTACATAAGGCTTTGGAAGAGAGACAAGAGGTATGAGCCTTGGAGGGAAATACACAGGAGCTCCTACAACAGACAGGAGGGAGGTCACAGAAGACAGCAGAGCTTGGGATCAAAGCTGCCGAGGAAGCTGCAGTTTGAGGTCGGGGTTCTGTGGAGGAGGAAATTGTGAGCAGCCCAGCAGTGGACCTCCTGAGAAATCCTTGTGCGCCATTGGCCCTTTTTGCTGAGCTGAGTGTGTGCAGCTATGAACTCTACAAGGCCTTCTAGAGGGTGGGTTCTACAGATCTGAGGAGCACAAAGAGTTACCCAGATGCTAAGAGATGTGGAGTCTGGCTTTGCCATAATGGAGGCTTAGAAACTTGGTTGAGATCATAGATAAGGTGCGATGTAGGAGAATTACAAACTGACAAATTGAAGTGAGGTGTGTCAATAAAACAAACAAAAGAATATTCCAGGAGGTCTGCTTTTACAAGATAAGGACAAATCTGAAGGAAGCAAGACAATATGCTCACAACGTGACTGACAATGGAGACTGTGCTCCGCAGACATCAGCAGATGAAGTCAACTCGGAGCTGTGGCTGTTGGAATTTCCCAACCTGTAGAAGAGAGCAAGAAGCAGGAATGAAAAACTGAATTGTTTCCAAGTCAAGGGGTGATAGAATAGGTACAAATACCACCGTAAAGTTTCTAGCAAAATATAGAAGGGTATATGCGAGAACAGAACGTTCCTGAATATACAAAAAGCATTGACTCTGTTGGAATAATTGACAAACTAGACTTGGTTAAAAGTAAGATCTTTTGCTCATCAAAAGATTCAGATAGTGAAAAGGTAAAGGAAAGTTACAGACTCGAAGAAAGCCCCAGAATATGATGGACAGAGGGCATGTGCTTAGATGAACATAATCCTTCCGCTTGAAGAGTTTAATGATAGATATCTACCAGCCTATTTTATGAAAAAGAAAAATGCTTCGACTGTATAGATAGGGCTTCACATCAAAAATTAAAATGTATGTATATGTATTCAAAAATACCAATAAGCTCATTAAAATCTGAGTATAATTATCATGAAAGTACAAAATAATGAAAAATGAATTAGAGATGTGATACGGCTCTATATCACCCAAAGAGATGAAATTACAGATTCCATGCTGAGTGGGGACACTCTCGTTAGCTGTTCCTGAGATTCTGTTCTTTTTAGCAATTAAAGATAGTCCTTAAGATACAGTAGGTCTCCTCTTTGAAATTTGCCAAGACAAAGGGAAGCATAGACTCAGTACCAAACATCTCTGTGTACATGCTCAGAGTAACTCTTCTAATAGAGATCCTAATCAACTCACAAATCAGTCAGCCTGAGAACAACTGGGTGTGCATATTCACCTGGGCAATAAAATGCTATTCCCCAATTAAAAAAATAATGATGCACGAAGGAAAAGTGTGGATACATGTAGTAAGTAGTGGAAATAATGTCGGCGCAAAAGCTGATGTTCTCTGCCATTATATTTTTATTAATTTCAAAAGCAGCTTAACCTGTGACTACAGAAACCACTGCTAAAGATAGAAGTGGTGAATAGGACAGAGCATGTGCGCGGGAGAGCCTCTTAGCGCTGCGCAAATGTTCCTAGGAGTCTTGACGTCATGTGTAGCGCAAATGTTCCTAGGAGTCTTGACATCATGTGCATGTACATTCGTCAAAAGTCTTCATTGTGGATTCTATAGATTCATCTATCTGTAAAACTCTACTTTAGGTTACTTATGTCATGATTTAATTTTTAAAATTCCATTTATTGGAGGTAGAGAAATGGCCTAGAAGTTAAGAGTATAAACTACTCTTGCAAGGGACTCTTGTTCAGTTTCTAGCTCCCACGTGGTGCCTCACAGGGCTCCATGGCTCCAGTTCCAGGGGATTTGGCATTATCTTCTGGTCTCTGCTGGTACTGGGCATGTATGTGCATGCAGACCCAGTACTTACACACATAGTAAAAATACAGCTAAAAATTAAAAATAGATTCATTTATTAATTGTGTATATACAGGGGCAATCCATATACAGAGAACAGCTTACATGGATGGGTGCTCTCTACCATGCAGGTTCTTGAGATCAAACTCAGCTTTTCAAGTCTTGGTGTCTTTACCCACTGAGCCATCTCGTTACCTAGTGACTGTCTGTTTTGGTTTCGGTTTGTTTTTTTAAAGAATTGAACACTGAAATAATAAATGAGAATTAATCATTGTGAGTTTTTTTTCTAGGTGATATTTCTTTTATTTATTTTAGTTTTTTAAAAACTTTATTTATTTATTAATTAAAGATTTCTGCCTCCTCCCCGCCACCGCCTCCCATTTCCCTCCCCTCCCCCTTCCCTGATCAAGTCCCCCTCCCTCATCAGCTCGAAGAGCAATCAGGGTTTCCTGACCTGTGGGAAGTCCAAGGACCACCCACCTCCATCCAGGTCTAGTAAGGTGAGCATCCAAACTGCCTATGCTCCCCCAAAGCAAGTACGTGCAGTAGGATCAAAAACACATTTTTGGACAAGAAACTGAGGTCAGTATGTTCATAAAATTATCAATGTGATATCAAGTATTTGAAATATACAGAGTTCATTTTGGATATAAATAGAGTTGAGGGAAGGGAAGCTAGCAGTTTGGCTCAGTGGGTAAAGACACTTGCTGCCAAGACTGACAACCTAAGTTTTATCCCTAGAAATTGTGTAAAGGTGGAAGGAGAGACCTGACCTCCATATGTGTGTCGTGGCATGTGCGTACTCACACATACATCCAATAAAATCATAACAAATCAAGTTTTAAATGGAGAATATAAGATGAAGGGCTTATCATTATTTGATTTGACTTACGTTTTCCTACTTACATTAGTTTTTTAAGGGCAAAAGTTTGCCTAGGATTTCCACAGATTATTTAAATAAGAACAAAATTCCTTCCTGTAAAACTAATGCATTTCTCAAACAGTGCACTGAAATGGAATATTCCTTGAATTCTTTTCATAAAATCATCTGAAAGGACATTGGGGAATATTAGCTACTTGGTCCCAGGAAATGGGCTCCTGATTGAGAAGCACACCCTAGAAAATTGAAGCCATTAGTCTGGGTGATAAGTGGCCCGGAAGGACGATGACCCGACCTAATTGGAAAGAACTGATGATAAAACATTAACAAGCCTGATCCTCTGAGAATGAACTCGAAATGGTCAGCGTCTGCTAGCATTCCGTACCTTGAAGCAAGGCTGAGCTCATTTTGCAGACTAGCGATGCGCTGATGAGGATCGGTGATAATGGACTAACAGGAAAATCCTTCTCTCCTTCTCCCGTCTCCTCAGTGCTCAGCCTGCCATGTGCACAGCTGTACAAGGAGGTGGCACCCCATAAAGGAGAAGTGTGGGGTAAGGAGTCCCTTTAATGTGGTGGTCAGCTAGTCACTGTCTTCCAGAGGTTCTCAGAAAGGGTGACTGTAGAACCTGGCTAGTTATAGAACACAGAAAAGGCTGAGCCTATGGAATGGTAACGAAAGTATCCCTTCAGATGACTAGCTTCTGTAGGGGAAGTGACATGTGGGGACTGGAGGGCACTCATTTTCTAAAGTGAAGATGGACATGAGAAAGGCATAGCCACTCCCTGGCAAATGTGTACCGGCCATCCCACTGGAGTTAGGCATGTGTGTTCAGTTTCAAACACCAGTAACTTTGGATGGAGACCAAATAACTCATCAATACCATGCACAATTCAAAGAGATATGAGCATCAATGAATGTTCATACCATGTGGAATAAACAACTTTTTTATTGACACGTATTGTCGTGAATGGGAAAAAAATGTTCCATACCTAAATGGAATGAGACTTGAATGAAGTCAATGAACATACAAAGCCAAATCGTTTTAAGATACTAGAGAGGAGTTCCACTTTCTTAGCAACCACATTTTAAAAATAAGTTTTAAGACTTTAAACAGTTAAATTTTTGGAAGTTTATAAGTGAGCATTAGATACTTTGAATATCAAAGATGATCTTCTGAATTCGGAGGCCAGAACTTGTATATGATAGTCATGCACCCTTGATCGGAAACAAATGGATGGATATGAATTATGGGTGGAAGAGGAAATATATTAGGACACATAGTAAAAGAGAGTTTCTCTAATGAATATTAAGTTGTTCGAGTCAAGTATTATTTTATTGTATGTGTGCCTATATGTGTATGGGGGTCTGGGGGATTGGAGTGATTTTAATATCTATTTTAAAAAATTGTGATGGACTTTAAAACTCTTGTGATCATATATAATGAACGACCTAAAAAGTAACTTTCATTTTCCAAGTCTGTATCCTGGATAATCACCCAGTTATACACAATCCATTTAACTTTGTGCACAGAAGAATGAATGCTTTTATGTATAAAATATAGGACTTTTTAAGGGCCAGTAAGATGACTCACAGGGTAAAGGTGCTGCTGTCATGACTGACCCTGGGACCCACATGATGGAAAGAGGCCATTGACTTCCACATAAGCTGCCCTCTGACTCCTGCATGTGTGGACATGCACACAAAGTAAATAAATAAATGTACAAAAAGATCTTTTTTATTTTGTTTCATATGTTACAAGAGCAGAAGAGCGTGTTTTCCTTCCATATTGCTGACATTCATTGCTTGAGCTGCCACTATAGGAAACCACTGTCTTTACAAGATTTCCTCGTATACACCCTTCTAAATTAACTCGCGTACTTTTCATCTCTGGTTTGCATCACTGTGTTACAATTTATCTATCTTCTCCCAATCGCACTCTTAAGGATGATTTATTGGTTTTGTGCCTCTAATGCTTAGCATGTAATTCCTATCTAGTAGGTCTTTAGAAACTGTTTATGAGATGAACGGATGCATGAATAACTCAATACGAGGAAATCGGGTACCATTGTTGGGGTGCGTTTCAGAAGCGTTCCAACAAGGCTGAGCCAGACAGGAGGGTTTAAGGGTGAGCTGGCGAGAGAACGAGGAATCAAAAGGTCAGGGGAGCTTCTGTCATAACCAGACTTAGTTTGAGTTAAGACGGAAGATAAAGGTACTGAGAAGGACATGGTTAAGACCTGTTGCTGGGAGGATGTGTTTTGGACATGGTTTTTGAATATGAAATCAAGGCAGAGCTCAGTTAGATGCTTCATGCCTGTGGCAATGGAGAGCAAGTGGCACATTTGACTAAGAAGAGAGCTTGTGGTGGAACATCAGGCTTCCCCACATGTGTTGAGTTTGAAGTTAAGAATTTCTGAAGCTAAGATAATGTAAGAAGGCGGATACAAGCGAACAGAATGCATACCCCGTGCACAATGTTGATAGTTATCTGCCAGTTCACGTGGTAGCTCTTGTTGCCCTCATGTGGGTGTTCAAAGTGAATCTTCATGAGAATCTATCTAGAGGTCAGAAAAAGACACAAAATCCAAATATCCCAGGGTCAAACAATTAGATCTTTCTCTTGTAGCACCACATTGATCTTAAATGAGATCACTTGCCCATGTGAATCTAGACCCTCTTCCCTCTTGTTCCTACCGCCTCTTGAACATGCCATACTCCTCCTCAGCATCTTTCCTTTGGCTCCTTTGACCTTTTCCAATGGTTTTGTCTGTTACAGGCCCAGAAAATTTATCCCCCATAAAGATGGCCTTTCAGGGTTATTTCTTACTGCACTCTAGTGAAATCTCGGGCACCTCCATTGCATAGTGTTTTACTTAAGTTTTCATGGTATAGTCATCAATATGAAGACCACAAAATCTCATATAAACACCAAAAAGCTCAATATCTAAGTAAAGAGCTGGGAACAGAAGACACTGGTTGCAGAGAACGATCAAGCCCTTGCATGTGTGTTCTATGTATTTGTTTGAGTAGATTCTTAATCCAAGCAAGCTCCTGTTATTTCTTTGAAGTAAAAAGGCCTTGGAGAACCCCGTGTTTGCATAGTATTTTTCTCCCTGTTTCTACAAATGACTTCATTTTGCATTTCCCATTCACATTGGGTTTTACTGGCCTCTGATCGAGGCCCCTCCCTGTGACTAAAATCTTTGTACATTGAATTCTTTGCTTAGGATACCAATGTATTTTTGAGGAAGGCAAATAAGTGGCTCTATGAAAATAGACTTGGAATTTCATATGTCTCTAAGAAAATACCCTGTGATCAGCATCAGAAGATTTTGCTCCTGCCCCTATGGTTAATGACAAGCAACACTCTTGGGTTGCTATGGTGAAGGAGAAAGGGTACCGGAGAACTGTGAAAAGGCATTTCAATATTCAAAGCAACAACACATTTGGGAAATACACTCTATGTAGTTTTTCTATTCCGTGATCATGAAGTCATCTAGCTTACTTGAGGCTGTAATGCCACAGGGTCAACCCATCTTTCTCTACCACAGTTTTGGGAAAAGCCTCTGAGAACTGTGAGGAAATCCATTTATCCTGCCTACACTTCTGGGAACCTCCTGTGCCCCATGTGCTGAATAAGCCCCCATTGGAACACTGTTCCTGACTTAATGATTTGTTTACCTTTTGTTTTATATCCCATTGCTTGGACAGATAGACTGCAAACACATTAAATGACATAATGAATGTTCCTTTGTCTTTTGAGACACCTCTAGACAGAACAAGGAAACCTAACATGTATTGAGGACATTATCTAACTTTAGTCTCGTCAATTCTGAGTTAACTAACATGTTTTCCTTTTTACAGAAGAGTCAGACACAAAGCAGGTGTATAATTTCACCAGGGTCCTGCAGTTGGTGAAGGCCTGGGGAAGATCACAGCCTGGCTAATGTACCACAAAGGCATAGGCTCAGAGAACTGCATGAGTGCCAGGCAGTCTGAAACTCTTGATTTGTGTTGAATTCTCATCCACTTCCCTGATAGAGTCTGAGCCACAGTATCTTTATGTGTCACAATGGCTGGCTTCACTTTCTGAGCTTTAGCCTCATTGCTGTCAATCATTTCAATTCGCCTTGACACGTCATGTTTAGGATGTGGATTTTCAGACATGACTGCTGGATCCAACGATGCCATCAGAAGGATGAGAAAGTGGGAGAGAAAAAATTCAACATAGGGAAATATCTATACATTACCTACTTTCTAAAAAGGATTATACACAACAGAAAAAGGGACTACAGCCATAGCCTAGGTCATAAAAACGCCGTATCATCATGGTGATGTATATCAGTTGGCATTTGTCATCTCTATTTGTCAAGACAGACTTCTAAAAAGAAGGAGGTTGTTACAAATGAACGGAAGTGCAGTGCTTTTATATTTGAATCAGTTTGTCCATTTGTAGGCAGCTGCTACTGATTGTCCTCACATATCCACTGAGTTTTAAATCTATCTCACTTTGGATTCTAATTTAGTCTTTCCATTTTTCATTTAACGTAGGTACATTTAAGTGCATGCAGACTTAGATTTTTAATCATTCGATGTCATTTTCTTGCTTTGGCTTTTTTTTTAAAGCCATCTGTTTAGTCAACATGGAAAATTGATTGATATGAAACCCAAAAAGTTCATAATGATAACTAAATAAGAGATGACAAATTAGATGAGAAGAAGTCATTAAGTTGGCCTATAAAAGGACAGCCATCTGCACCACTAAACCGTCTTCCTATTGATGACAGTAATCATTCCCCGAGATCGTGACAGCAAGGAATTTATAGAATAAAATGGAAAGCTTGTAAATTGAGAAGTGGAACTGGGTGCTGGGTAATCACTGTGACTGTTTGGTCCCAGTGTTCTATGGCAAGGGTCCTGAGACAATCCGTTGGGAACAGCGATTTCTTCCGTGCAATTTTATGTGTTTCAGCTGACACAGAAAAGTGATCAGTTTGCTATTATTTTTGTTAGGCTGTGTTAATGGGTTTCAGTATTTTAAAATGTCCTTCATGTTTCCTATGAAAGTTATAGAAAATTGATTTTTAATAAAGCCTAAGTCAAAAATGGAGCCTAAGTCAAATAGAGCAGTTGAGGTATAATGGTCACAGAACCACACAAGTGGAAGTCTAACAGGGCTACATGGGCCTCTTGTACCCATTCCATCACCAAATCTGATTCATTTTCTGTTTGCTGACCAAGTACCAAATGATGACAAAAACAAGCAGCATTGTGCGTTCTCTATAGATAACAGTATAGATTCAGTATAGTTCAACAAATCAGGCGCCACGCATATACAGATGCACCTGGTTAGCTTGAGGGAACACATCTCTCCTAACAGAAACCAGACTGTACCAGCTGGCTTTAATATGAAACTGTGCTCTCCACGGTTTTAGCAGTAGACTAACCTCAGTCGTGCTAAATGGATTTAACCTTTGATCTTTGTGTTACAATTAGATTTGGGGAGTGACTTTATTGGTCTTAGATTCTAATTCTGATTATCTGATTCTTCATGCCTTCAGGGCAACGGTCTCCTAATTGATGCTTATGGACTGAAATGCTGTTGAGACCGGACTGGGTTTGAGACTTCAGAAAATCGTGGCGGGAGGTTTTAAAACCAAGCCTGTATGCGGAGGGTCGTGAAAAAGAACTTTATGGCTTCCATTCCTGTGTCTTATGTTTTCAGCATGTTTCTTGGTCTGGTGGAGCGCACATATGTGGGTAGAAAACATGTAGAATCCATGAAATAAGGCAGTCATGTGTCTACCTTTTATGGATAGGGACTTACATCATTTTAATGTACAGGATTTTTTGATATGCACTTCTATATCTTAAAAATAAAACAGCATTTGTATGTAAACATATTTGGTACCTACTTCTTGTCCACTTTGTTGTGTGGTTCCTGTCACTAAATATGTTATTATTCATGAATCACTTCATTGTATCCTGAGCCTTTTCAGTATCATTAGTTCTTCATCATGGCATCTTTATGTTCTATCATGACGCAACAACCTTATTATGTAACTTTCTGGCCATAGTTGAATGTTTCCATGGAGATATAGTAGGTAAACTATCCAGGATACATGTACAAAATTTATCAGAGCCTTTGTTTCACATTGCCACAAGGACACAACCTCATCATGCTATCTTCTTTACTTATTTCTTAGTATAATTATGTTTTTAAGAAAACATGACTTTAACCATGAATACGCTGTCTCTCTTTAATTTGAAATATCTCTCTGTGAAGATTGTTCCTTTCTTTCCATTTCTTTTCAACCACTTGAATATTTTTCTTGTGTGAATTGCCTACTTTTGTCTTGTTTTTGTTTTGGTTTGGTTTTGCTCATCTCATATCTAGGGTTGGTTCTATGATTAATTTGTAACACTTTTTTTCCCCATTAAAACTCTTAGGTTTGCAAAATGTTATATGTTTGCAAACAAAAGGAGCCTGCTTCTTTGTTTGATTAACACTATTATGCCAAACAGTATTCATGCCTAATTTGTTGTCTAAATTGATTGAACCAAGGAGAGTAATTAATTGAGACTTTTTGCCTGGCCAGCAGGAGGAGATGCAATATGTGAGCTATGAGGTCCAGGACCTCTGTGACCTGGAGAAAGGGCAAGGTTCTTTGAGCAGTTTTAAAATCAGACTTTGCAGCATTTGGTAGAGTGTGGATTGCCTACCCCAACAAGCACATAGCTCAAAGTATTGACTTTGCAGAGTGTGCTAGAGTGTGGATTGTCCGCCCCACCAAGCACGTAGTTCAGAGTATTCTGTGGGTGTTTCATAACTATGTAAACAGTGATGTCCATACTGCCAGACCTTCCCTTGGGAACCGAAGAGCAGCAGCATCCTAACTTTCGGGAGCGATTGGACAGGCTGGGTGGAGAAAGGAGAAAGTAATTTCTTAGTAAAGAGTTTTGACTTTAGCTCATCATTGAAATGGTACATAACATCTCTGAAAGACAGGGTCATGATAGAAATTCAAGAATAAAGTTAGGTCAAGGAGATGGCTCCAGGTTGCTGCATAAGTATGAGCGACAGAGTTGAGATCCAAGAAACTGGGTAAATTGTGGGTGGGTGTGGTGGCTGGCATTCCTGTGACAAGCTAGCCAAGGAGACCAGTCCTACTGGGATTCTGGATTCAACTGAGAACCCCTCAGGGTAAGATGGAGAGAGAGTGAGAGATTCAGAAAGATGCC
The DNA here is from genome assembly GCF_000317375.1 of Microtus ochrogaster. Taxonomy (NCBI): domain Eukaryota; kingdom Metazoa; phylum Chordata; class Mammalia; order Rodentia; family Cricetidae; genus Microtus; species Microtus ochrogaster. The sequence continues at coordinate 42,651,734 of NC_022013.1, read as the reverse complement.
TGGTTCAACATGTGCGTGCACACAGGTACACATGAGTCTCTATACACATGTTACCCCCCATACATAAGATCACTTCTAATGAATGCCTATGAATAAAATCAGTTTCCTTCAAGTTTCTTTGGGAAGCATGTTTTCAAGTTGATCTTATTAAACTTGTGAAATGTTATGCACAAACCAAAGTGATCCATTGAAAATGAAGGCTGTCTGGTGAGCCACCTGCTGTGTTATATCGACCTGATTGACAAGGGAGGTGGGAGTACAGAACAGAATATCTCCGCCAAGTTACAAGACAAATCTGACTAGAAGGAGCTAATCACGGAACACCTTTAGATTTGACCCCAAAAGAAGCTGGGGAAGTTTGGTGCTCAGACTTAATGTTTTAGAAGTCCTGTTAATGTTTTAAAGTCCTGCTCTTTATGTTAAAGTAGTAATATTCTCACACTGCTTGAAGCAATATATGAAAAAAATTAACAGCTGTGTAGATTGGAGACCTATGATATTTCTTCCAATTTGTAACATGTGTTAGGTTGTAAAATTTTAGTTTCCATTTGTTCTTTGTAAATCTTTTATCTTTGAAGACCCCTGCCTCAGGCTTAGAGCTGAAGGATTTAGTGTTTGAAGGCTTTTAGCATAGTTTTGCCTACATTATCCAAGTTTATTATTGAAGGTTCCCCTCCCAGCTCTTAGACACCATCAGGGAACAGATTTCTTTTATTTTTTTCCCTAAGATAGCATTTATCAAGCACCTTCTGTAGGCAGAACACTCTCAAGTGCTAGAGATACAAAAAAATGTGAGTCATAATTGCATATCTCGGATAGCATTTATGACAGTAGATAAAACAGTCTCCTAAAGAGGCACTTACATCACGGAGCAGGAAGGAGTCTGGCAATTCCACAGGTTGTTACCAAAGCAGTGCATGTTGGCATATTTACCAGGTATTCTTACAATCGGGGATTAGGGCAAAATCTTAACAGGGCGTACACATGGGTCATGCTTAGGCTTAGAGAGTAAAGAGAACATTGTCTGTAGCCATGTGTATGCATTTTGGTAAATTAGATAGAAGTAGAGATTGACGAGGGCATAGATCTCTTCTCTGCCAAGTGCTAGTTTTAGACTGGACACTCTACATTTCCCTTTTTTTTTCTTCATGTTTTACACAGTTGTTTCTTATGTGCTCTCCAAGGGGGCAGAGGAACTGTGCAGTCCTGGGCTGCCCTCTGCCGCAGTGGGCAATGGACTGATGGGCACTGAGGTGCTGGTTGGGATATGGACCACATTTTCTACTGTATTGGGAAGAAGAGGATTACAAGAGTTCTACAGGAGTTTTCTTCAAAGTCTCTGCACATCATGTTATTCATAGCTGCTCGTAGCCGATTTCATTTAGCTCGTCCTTTGCTTTCCTTATGGGGATCAGTTTTATTGTATCTTTGTGAATGGCAGGTGATTTTATTCCTTTTCCCTAGCCATTCCTCTAACCCTGCCCATCTCATCTTCTGTGCATACCATTCCACAAATTTTAAATCAAACAACAGAAATGAATGTTTCCTCTTTACGGCAGTATTTTAGTGTGGCTTTGGTTTTTTTTGGGAGGGAGGATTTTCATAAAGCATTTTATAATATAGGCTAGGCTAGCCTCAAGACAGATAGCAATCTCCCTACTTCAGTTTCTGAGTGCTTGGATTGCTATCTGTTTGACGCTAGCCTAACCCCCAAACCAAAGTCATACTGAAATATTTTTTTAAAGTAGGATGTACACACCAAGGTTCAGACCTGCATGGGATGGATTTTTTGTTCTCATTTTATCAGGCTTTAATACAAGTTTCCTAGGGTGGGGGGCGGAGGGATCACTCAGCAGTGTGGCTGGGAAAAGATCTATTTCCAAGTTCTTATCCGTCACTGGTCAAATTCATTCCTTTAAGAGTGTGGAACTCGTGAGCACTTGCTTCTGCAAGTCCAACAAGGGAGAAAGTGTCTAGCCTGAGTTTTCTATCCAACTAGGGCCCTACATCAAGTTATAACAACACCTGTTACCTTAACAGGGTTCTGATTTTCCCACCCAAAAGGAAGAATCTCATTCAAGGCTGTGAATATTGCAAGAAAGATTGACAGGGGTTGCCTGTCCCACACACCTACCCTTTTCAAGCCGGCAGGGGAAGCGGTTGCAGGATGTCTGGGCTTTTAGCCATATTTTAGGTAGCCAGCACACTACAGGGATAGGAAGATAGTCTGTAGTCAGTCTGAGAACATAGTAACACCATGTTGAAGGAGGTGAGGAGGGAGGGAGGGAGGGAGGGAGGGAGGGAGGGAGGAAGGAAGAGAAAGGGGAGTGGAGAAGCAGAGGGAGAAAGGAATCTGTGTTTGTTGAAGACTTTGGTTTATTATAGTTAATTCTGGCATGCGTTTATATTTAAGAGCTTGTGACCACACTAAAAGTTACACTTGTAATAACTGTCTTCAAATTACTGTTGGATGTATTTTATACATTCCCAAAATAGTTACTAAACGCTTCAAGTTATAGGATTGGTCAGATTTTTACCTACAGGAAACACAGATACATATTCTAAAACTCATTTGGAGACTCTATTTGTTCACATGGAAAATACTAGGGCATGACGTCACCGCTTCTAGTATGTGGTGCACTATTTCTTTGTCTACCCAGGCCACATAATCCTGGAGCTTTTTAAATATTTATGAAAGGTGTCAGCAATTAGCAGGTCAGATGTTGAATTCAGCAGTCTGGTAATTACTTCCATGTTAGTGTCTAACATTTACAACATGAGATTATGAAGAAAAGTCTGTTTCTGCATTTGTTTTCTTAGCGGAAACAGTTATTCCTATACCCTTTAAACTTGCTATGTAGCGGAGAATGTCTGATCCCCCGCCTACATCTCATGCATGTCAGGAAACAGGCATATACTGCCTCGCCTGTTTTATGTGGTGCTAACCACAGTAACTGTGACCTTGTGCACAGTGCTCTGCTATCTGAGTTATTGCCCTTCTACAAGTCTTATTGCTATTTCATCATTAAAAACAGCACCTAAACCAAGCTTTATTAATGGCTTTGGTAAAGCACAGTGCTATTTTGATTTTTATACAACTTGTTCCTCTATTTGGAGAGAATAAGTCTCTCTATAGAGCAGCCATGCAGAATATGTTGGATGCTGGATAATGCCACACTGCAAACATGCTTGTTCCTCATACATACATCGGGAGTCACTCGGGAAGTTCGCAAATTTCAGTCACATGTCGACTGGTTGGTGATTGCTATGCAATATTATTTTAACTATGTAAAGATGTGTTAATTTATGTTGCAGAATATTACTTTAACTATGTGAAGGCGTGTTATGTTTGTTTTTGCTGCATTTGTTTAATGGTGTAAAGACTTGCTGCTATTTTACCATGCATGTTAAGGCTCCTGATTGGTCTAATAAAAAGCTGAATGGTCAATAGACAGAGATAAATAGGAGGAGAAATCTATGCTCAGGAGAGAGAGAAAGAGAGAGGAGAGAACAAGGAAGAAAGAGAGGAAGATGCCCTGGGCCAGCCATCCAGGATGCTGCCAGTCAGACATGAGGAGGCAGTGAAAGTAGAACATAGAGAATAAAAGAAAGGTAAAAAAGTCCTGAGGTAACATGCTGATAAAGAGAGGCAGGCTAAAATAAGTTGTAAGAGCTACTGGGACAGGCATAAGACATAATTAGTAAGAGCACTCATAACTAATAAGAAGTTTCCATATCATGATTGGTTGGTGACCCAAAAGAAAGCCTACTACTACAGGTGACAACCGAAATTAGCTAAATTCATTCACATTTCTGTGGCTTGACTGAGAGATGGCCTAGGCTGATCTGGTTCACTGTGCTTGGCTGGACCAGCTTAGCTATGCTCCAAATATGTCTGACCCACCGCTAGTCTGGCCTAGGTGCACTCCCATGCTGATAGGAGAGAGAGGAGAAGCCAAGCAGCTACTCTGGTGCTTTTCAGGCCTCTTTAGGACTGTGTTGGCTAGTGTTCCTCTGGCCAAATCAAAGAGCGAAGTAGCTCAGGCTGGCAGAAAGCACAGTGCAGAGACATTAACTGGTGTCTGGTTCTTTGACTGTGTCATGTGCCCACACGTGATGTCTGGTCCATGTCTACTTCTGAGTGTGCAGACATTGAGTTGAGTGGATTTTTCTAGAACTAGAAAACTAAGCCCTTCCAAAGAACTACATGATAGAGACTTGGCATTCTCTTTTTCTTGGTACTTTTTAGTGTATTTTACTTCTTAATTTTCTGTGTGTGTGGGAGTCGGGGGGGGGGGGATGAAAACCATACCTTGTTGGTTCTAGAATAGTCTCTGTGACTTTGGTTGGGAACTTTTCTTATGTTAACATGGAAACAGCTCCTGGCATTGTTGGAAATGTGGCGCCCCGTCGTCGTTCGTTGTTTTGCTTAAAGGTGGATATATGAGAGTTTTTAAAAATGAAGGAAGACTTACAGTCTACCATAAAAGCTCTTCTTGTTTAATAAAAGCCTCTGTCCATTTAATTGTTCATCTGTCACTTGCTGGACACATGTTGCTCCACCTTCAGGTGTGGAAAGAGAGTAAGGACTTTGCATCTAATGCAAGGGATAAATAGACATTGTTTGGCGGTGTATATTCTTTTCCTTCAGGATGAACTTCTTTGGCCACTTTGTTGTAACTTTCTTCTCCAACCGGAAAGATGAGCAAGTCCAATAAATAGCACAAGCATATATAGGAAGAACAGAATTCAGTGTTTGAAATCTAACTTCAAATGGAACAATCTTCTTAGGACTATGGAAAAAATGTTTCCTGCTTGAGATCCGTTTTCCTGTTCCTACAGACATTTGCATCCACAGTAACCATTGGTGTGAAAGTATTGCAGTTTTGTTTTGGTAAATTGCATGAGTAATCGTCCCCCAGCACTTGCTAAGTTGTTGCTTCCTGTTTTAATGGCTGTAATATATTTGTAAACATGTTTCTAACTTACTAGAAAACATGTTGGTTCCATCTCATTTATTCGCAGACAACTTACTGTCTGTTGAATCTTCTGCTTCTCTTTTTTTTCTAATGACTCCTTTGAAATATTATTTTAATGAACCCATGAAACACATCATTGTATTCTTTATATTGTGGTTGGACTGCTAATGAGACTCATCCATTAAGTAAATGGCTTTGTAGGCAATGCAAATGTAATAAATAAAGTTAGCCTAGGCGGCTTGCTACTTTCTTGCTGATGGGCATACCACATGCTGAGAAGGTAATGTTTCATGACCAGGACAGTTCAATTGGTAGGCAGATTGGGAATCTTCGCATGGAAAAAAAAATGAAGAATTTCATAAAATCATATTGCAACTCTATTTTTATTAATCAGAAGATAATGTATTTTGACTTCAGATGTTCTAGTTCAAGATGATATGCCAATAGAAGAGATTAAGTACGCATGTAGGAGATATATTTCTTTGTAAATAAAGAGGACAAGAAAATATATTAAAATCTCTCTTTCCCCCTCTCTCGGTCTCTCTCCCTCTCGTGTGTGTGTGTGTGTGTGTGTGTGTGTGTGTGTGTGTGTGTGTGCGCGTGTGTTGAGGACAAACTTGGGAATGAGTACTTACCTTCTACCTTAATTGAGTAGGATTACTCCTCTGTTCTTTGCTGCTGTATATGCCCAAACCTTGACCTTTTAGTGATTTCTCCCTCACGTTCCACCTCACCACAGGAGCACTGGGGTCATAGATGCCTGCAACTGCCACTGCATTTGAATTTACAGGGGTTCTGGGAATTTGAACTAGGGCCTTATGATTTAAACACTGAAGCCGTCTCTCTGGCCACGAAAAATAAAATTTTCTAAGAAAGCAGTACCTACAAAAATCCATCAAAAACCTAAACTTGTATCACTTTTGTTTTAGCACCAATGTAAGTTTTGATTTTTTTCACCTCACCATAAGGCAGAATTGGTGTTAGCATCCCTTGTCCTGTGGGATGCTGCTGTGGCTCTCTGCCCCCTCCTTTGATCTCATCTTTCTGCTTTGTTTACAGAGAAGCCTTTGGGACCTGTCAGTGTCCTGTTGGCAGAAGCTATGGTGACTGGTGTCCTCTTCATTGTCTTTGTATTTATAATGGACCAGTACCTTTGGCTCTAGGTCAATGAAAAAAATCTAGACATTACTGTATGACTATGACCAGAATAGTCAGGCTAAGCTGCTGGCATTGCTAGGTTCCCACAGTGAGTAAAAGCCACACCATTAAGAACAAGAATACTGACTTATGGACATTTTATGTGGCATTCTCTAAGGAGTGGCTGTTGGTCTGAACACAGACATAAGCTTAGGCGGGAATGGCTGCAGCTTCCCTAGTCAAGGGCATTCTCCCACTGCGTTCGGAATTGCCTGGAAAGAAAGAAAAGGGTTAGAGGAAAAAGGACAAGAGGTGAAGCTTTGTAGACAACAAAACTTTTAGACAGCTTTTTATTATGCAAGTAACATGCCTGCTCAGGAATCTCACCATCGGGTGTGGTAAAATTAAAACAAAATGTAGCAACCACTGGAGAAGAGGCAGAAGCCAGACTTGAATGTGTGTGCTGTGATCTCAGCACTCAGGCAGGAGAATCTCTGGTTTGAGATCAGTCTGGGATACAGAATGACACTGTTTCAGAACAAGGGACAGACACATTGATGTTTCTGTTCTCTGGGAAGCCAAGCAGTTACTGTAGTTTGTTTTGAGATTGGGGGCACATATAAGTCAGGCTGACCTCTAACCCTCAATGTAGCCCAGTCTGATCTTTAACTGTCAGTTTAGCCAAAACTGACTTGCAGATACATGTGTTTTGGAAACTTGCTATGTTTTCCTAGAAAAGTGTGGTCTTAACTAATGTCTAGAAATAATATTCCAATGGTGATTGTGGTATAAGTGACACCATTCTCTGTGCATTTAAGATTTTATGGTTAAAAGATTAAAATGCAACTTTAACCTACATGTGGTAGATTTGATTTATTTCACAACTGAGTTAAAAATGTAATTGCTTTTTTGGAAGGTTATTTTTTTCATTTAGAAATACAGCCTTGCAGATACTCAGGAAACTAGACAATTTTTTTCCCTAAATTCCTTGACAAGCCACAAAGTCAACATGTTTTCCTCTCACGTGTTGGGAGAACTCTCTAAAAACATCAGACCTTCTACTATTTTTGTTCTTTTTCCTCCCTTTCTCTAACTCTGACAGTTGTCTTTATCCACCCTCAATAAATAGCATAACCTGAAACGATTTGTAGGGTTCACACACATTGCTGAAGATGCAGACTTGTGGCCTTTATTTTCTATTGTGCTCCCAAGGGTGTCATTCTCAATCTGCTCCAAAACAAAGTAAACTTTCAGATGACATAGGGGGAAAACAAATGAGAAGGAGAAATGTTTCAAGGCATTAGGTGCCAAAAGTTCATACTTAGGAACTGTTAGCAACATTATCTGTTTTGCACACATCTCATTTTGTGTGCTTGCTAAGCATCTGGAAGAACACACCACATGTACACCACACACACACCACATACACACACATACACATACCACATAAACACACACCCATACCACACATACATACACACACCACACACATACCACATGTACACACACCACACCCAGACACACACACACACACACACACACACACACACACACACACACACACGTTGTAATAGGAGCGGCGGGGCTGTGTCCCCAACACCCCGGCTGCCTGTCTAGCTTATGCCCTGAAATAATTACACAGACACTGTATTCATTTAATCACTGCTTGGCCCATTTCTATCTAGCCTCTTTTAGGCTAACTCTCGCACCTGGACTAGCCCATTTCTAATAATCTGCTGTAGCCCACAAGGTGGCTTACCAGGGAGATTCTAGCCTGCGTCCATCCTGGCTCGGAGCTTCATCGCATGCATCTCGGAGAGTAGAGCTATCCCTGCGTCCGCCCAGGAGAGGGGAGCATGGCGTCTCTGCTCCAGAGTGCAGAGCTGTCGAGACTCTGAGCTCACTTCCTCTTTCTTCCAGTGTTCTGTTCTGTTTACTCTTCCCACCTATGTTTTAACCTATCAGGGCAAGCAGCTTCTTTATTTAATTAACCAATGACCTTCCTCCACCACACACACACACACACACACACACACACACACACACACACTTTGAAAAACGTGAAATATTACTATAGAACAAAGAATGGAGTACCGTCTGCTGTTCCTGGTAAAAATTGCCTTCTGTGAGTAAAGGCAGAAAACGCACTTCTCTGGGATGTTTCTGAAATGATTAATTCATTGTTAAACGAATTATCCTGGAGATCTACTCAGCCACTCAACACCATTTTAAAGTTGGAATCTGCTAACAGTTCCCCGTCTGCTCCATTGAAGTGGACCAGTCCCTGTTGGAAAACCGTAGCTGTGGCATTTAAACGCAAAGTGCAAAATGCCATCCACAGAAACTGGAGCTGTCACGTGCAATTGTGTCACATTTGATTACAGGTAACAAGAGAAAGCGATACAGGATTTTATCAACAGGATTTACAGCGAGCCCCTGAAAGCTCATCCAACGGGATTCTCAGTGCCCTCTGTAGTTAGAAGTTATTTTCTGTCAAAAATTAGCAGAGTTTGAGGCTTTCCCAAAGGAAGTCAAAGCAGAAAAAGAATGCTTTTGTTATGGACAATCCTACTCACTAATTTAGACTGTTGATGGGAGAAGATGATTTATTCTACCAGGCAACAGGTTTCACATTACTGCTTATATTAGGATAAAGAAGAGAGACATTAGGAATTTAGCTACAGGGAGAATTGGGAAATTTCAAGTGGGGTTCATCACTTAAAAGGGGCAGCATGGCAAAGGATTATTATTCTCCAGTGCTGCAGATGGATCCCCATCACAGGGTGGGACAGGTAACTGTGAGCGGTGCAGACACATCTCTCCTCTGATCGCCTTGCTACCCATCCTTTCTAGGCAGAGCTGTTGGAGAGCTTGCTTGTTGTAAGAAGCTTGTGTTTAGATGCACACATTGCCCAAACTTGCTCCACCCACCCCTGCCCCCATCCCTCTTCTTATACACTTGTTTCAGAATTCAGTATCACTTTACTGGGTATCCTCAGTAGGGAAAGATTTAGATCTGGCCATTCAGTGACTTTTTCAGTACACTGAGCTGCACTATGACAGATTGTATAGAGGTATAATTAATTACATGAAGTCAGATACATAAAGTTATATTCACTGGCTGGGATTTAATTTCTTATTTTAGAAACCCATGCTGTCAGGTTAATGGAAGGAATCTTTTGTGATAGCTTTATGAATCCCACTTCCTTTATTCCTGTGGCAATAAGTGTTCTAGGTTCTGGAGCAACATCAAATGCTGTCCCTGATATCACTGTCCACTATGGTATCCAGGAGACGGGTACCAGTTGTCTCACAGCTCTCTGTGTGTACTCCATGGCAGCTGCAGTGGGTCCCCATGTGGCCGCTGTCCATATGACCCTGGCAGGGTGATGCAGCTCTTTTGCTTTTGTTTTCATCCTCTCTTATGATGACCTAGGGTACAAATATGATATGCACACATTGCTGCAATTAAATCACCAGAAGAAGATGTATCAAGTGGGGAAATATCACAGCAGATACAGAGGAATCTGACTTTGAGGGCTGGAACCCATGTGGCAAAACTGTAACTCCAATACAGGTGGAGGAATGAAGATCCCTGAACTCGTGAATGAAACAGCCCAGACTAATTGGTGACCTCCAGACCAATGAGACATACTAGCTCAAAAGAAGCAAGCCAATGTCCCTGATATGACACCACACTCACTCACACACACACACACACACACACACACACACACACACACACACACTCCCTATACACCACACACACACTACATACACACTACACACACACACACACACACACACACACACACACACACACTGTACCATTGAGGTCTTGCTTATTGGGGTTTCTGTCCTGCCCAGTTTCCACAGCCAGTAGGTCCCAAAGAATCACACAGAGATCTCCATAAGTTCTAAACTCTTTGGCCCCTTAGCTCAGTCTTCTTATTAACTCTTATAATTTATATTAACCCATTATTCTTATCTGTGTTAGCCACATAACTTTGTACCTTTTTCAGCAGGACAGGTCACATCCTGCTTCTTTGGTGTCTGGACAGGACTTCAGAAAGAGCTTCCTTTTTCCCAGAATACTCCTGTTCCCATTGTCCTGCCTCTACTTCCTGTCTGGTTGTCCCACCTATACTTCCTGCCTAGCTACTGGCCAATCAGTGTTTATTTAAAACATAATTGACAGAATATAAACAATTCTCCTGCACCAACATACATTCAAGAGCACCAAGTGAATACTCAGGCATGTACAGGCATACATAGACAGTTTATCTTCTTGTCATTATTTGTTTGGTTTGTCTTTTAGGGTTGATGACCTTTTTCTGGCTAGGCTAGACGTGTGTGCCATCTTTGTCCTCCTCTTTACTTCCAATCTCCCATGTGTTGCTAGGGTACGGACAAGTCACCTTCTCAGTCACAGTGTCCTGTGGTGCTTTGCTTTGGGAAGGTGGACAACTCAGTTTATTTTCTGAAACATTCAGTGTTAAGTCACAAATGTTAGTGGGACCCACTGGTTTTCTCTCTCACTATTTGTCACAGTGACTTTTGTGTGATATAGGTTTCTGAATAGTGGGTAAAGATAAGAGAGGTCAGAGCAGATCTCTGGGGTGCCTCTTGGTTGCCATGGTAAACGTGTCTTCACTGACTGCATTCTCTTGATTCCCATTCTCTTGTAGAGGGTGTCACTCTTGCTTTCATGTGAGAAGGCTGGAGAGCATAGCTCACTATATGTTAGTATCAGCTTATAGGAAAGCAAAGCAGCTCTTCTCGCTGAAATCCACTACACAAAATAAAAATATACATAGAAATAAAAGGGACGATGCCGAATTTCTTGGGCTACCCAAGGGATCTTGTAAATCTCACTTACTTAAGAAGCTAATAAAAGTGAGCCCACTCCCCTTTTTCTCCCTAGTTCTTGTGACTTCTTCACTTAAAGGGGAATTTGTATAATTATCAATTTTCAACACCACCATTTGGTCTTCTCACGTCCTCTAGTCTTAATTAAACTGTTGACTTGTCCTTCTAAGCTGCACGTTGTCAACCTCAATTTCCTTCTTTCTCTGATGCCTACATTGTATGTCCATACCGTATGTCCATGTTGTTGTCCAGTCTTCAAGCTATCATTTAATGAACTCATGGAGCTCATCTTGCCGAAGCTCCAATGTAAATACCCATTCTGTTAGGAGCACACTGCAAGGCTGAATACTCCAATTGCCCCCATGTTACAGTGCTTTGCTTCACGACACTACAAAAGCCATATGCCCGTAGTGGAAACTATCCTTTGGAACTGTGGATTCTGATCTTTTCTAGACTCTGGATGTGCTGGACGAGCAAACCGTCTAGTGATGCCAGGCACAGGTAGTAAGCTTAGCTCCCAGAAACTGGTGCAGTCAACTGTGCTGTTAATGACCTGCAGTGCTTAGTAGGTTATGTTCCATCAATGCACTGCCATCCATGATGCTTTTCATTTACATTGGATGCATGTAGTCTAGAGCTTTATCATAAATCAAGGGGCATCTCTACTTAGCTATAGTTAGAATCTCATGTATGTATATTTTACAGTGATCACCATCATTTTTTAAGATCACTCGAAAGTAGAGCTTAGTGATACATTGTGTGATTACATTGCACTTGGCCCTGGGTTTGATTCTCATCACTGAGAAGAAAAATTGGCATTCGTTATCCAAACACTGAGTACTCATAAACTGAGAGGAAGACTCAGATGGTGTTCTCACAGCCAGAGAAGGGACCAGTTTATCTGTTCAGTGCCTTTCAAATTTTTTTTGCAATGAATGGAAATTTGTTTAATAAAAAGATTGTTGAATCAATTATTAATGTATCTGTTTGGGTCTACATATTTCCTCAGTATTCTCTCAACCTTGCTGTGCATTTTTTTTTCAGTTTTTTTTTTATTGAGAAAAGGAAAAAAAACAAGTTTCCTCCTCCTCCCAGCCTCCCATTTCCCTCCCCCTCCTCCTACCCTTCTCCCCCTCCTCCCACTCTTCTCCCCCTCCCTCTCCAGTCCAAAGAGCAGTCAGGGTGCCCTGCCCTGTGGTAAGTCTTAGGTCCTCCCCCCTCCGTCCATATCTTGGAAGGTGAACATCCAAACTGGCTAGGCGCCCACAAA
>NC_022013.1:42623234-42638219 GCF_000317375.1 Microtus ochrogaster | reverse complement strand
AGAGTACTACGCTGCGGTAAAAAACAATGACTTCTCGAATTTTGCATGCAAATGGATGGAAATAGAAAACACTATACTGAGTGAGGTAACCCAGACCCAAAAAGATGAACATGGGATGTACTCACTCATAATTGGTTTCTAGCCTTTCAAATTTTGTTGACAGATTAGCTGTCTACTATGCTCTACCACGAGCTGTTTCTGCTCTTTAAATATTGCTGATGTAATTCCTCATTCAGTAACTCGTGAGAGCCAAGCTGTATGTCAGAGACTGGCCCAGCAATGGTTAAGCACCTTCTCACTAGCCTTTCTATACCACCTCTGCCTGCTGCTCTCTAAGATACAACAGCGGGGGAAATATCGTTCTAACCTATTGTGAGGAGGGTGTAAGTCTAACCCTAGAGTTAGAAAAACATTGATACTCCTTATAAAACCAACTAAGCAGAGGAATCTTTCTCTGGCTAGGAAGAAGATATCTGGAAAGTGGGATAAACAATAGGGGCATGTTATTTCAATGTTTGGGTACTTACAGAATCTAGAATGTACTAAAGACTTTTGTACATAATTATAATTTTTGAAAGGTGTTTCTTCCATTTGATTAATTATCCCTAGATCACAGCTTTCATCTCTGTGTGGAGAGCCTTCAACAGAGTTCATGTACCCCGGGGCCTAAAACACTGTGTTGAACTTGACCAGATATAAATTAATTCATTTTAAAACTCAACACAATACTTTAAAATGTTAAAAAAAATTAACCTAATGTTACAAAAGAAAACCAGCCTTAATACATGACTTATAAACTAACATGGTATGGGGACCTGACCAGCTCAAAACAACAGAAGTCCTTTGTGGAATAAAAGCGAATATTCTCTCCCGATAATTGAGTAATTATCTACAGTCCATCATTGTGAGGATTTTGACAGTTTGCTTAAAATATTGTTGCGTGACTTATTTTGTATGCACTTTTCCTTTCTAGCTAGATGATTTATTGTTTGAAGTTCACTTTTGTCCTTGGCCTCGGTCTCTTAAGATCAAGGAATAGTCATTTACCTGTGAAGGGCAAGGACGGCAGAGGTTGGGCATGGGGCTTAATAATACTGAGGGGCGTCAATGAAGCACTAATTTGCTGGTTCTGGTTGTAACCATATAATAAGGGCTTAGTCCATATAGAGAGGCCTGAAGGAAGCTCATGTTGTCCTTCTAGCTTTATATTCTCATAAACGCACAGATTCACCTGGAGCTTGAATTGCAGGTGTCTTTTCACATGTGGGTGTTTTGCAGAGCCTTTGTTAATGACTTAAGTTCATTGAGGAATACCAGACTTTAGCTGGGTGGTGGTGGCCCACATACGTAATCCTAGTACTCAGGAGGCAGAGATAGGCAGATCTTTGTGCATTTGAGGCCATACTGGGCTACAGTGTGGGCTGAGAACATCCTGGCTGTTACACAGAGAAACCCTGTCTTAGGAAAAAGAAAAAAAAAAGCCTATGGGGTTTTGATATAGTAATCATGTAAGTTTCTGTGTAATAAGCTCTCTATTGCCTTAATTGATATGCGGGAACAACTGAACTCAGAGAACAAAACTTTTAAATAAAAACCCCAAACACGCCCCAAAAATGATTTGAAGAGTGAAGAACCCGTGCCAGAGCAGAAATTGACATGTTTGCATTGGAAATCAAACCAGAGGTGTCAAAACCCATCTGTTTAGTCACCATCTCCAGTGAGTGATTGGCAACTTTCAGAGTTTCCTCTTTTGGGAACAGGGAGGATTCTGAACCTTTATTGTATTCTTTTACATTTGTAAATCTACAATGCTCCAGGGGAAGACTGAGAAGGAACTGGAGTAACCACACAGCAAGGGGATGGCCTCCTCTGATTCCTAGGAGCCTGGCGTACACGAGGTTTGGGAAACAAAAGGGTTAGCAGGATCCTGCACACACATCTGTTAGGAAGCGGCCTAGTTCATTTCAGTCATCGGCGTTTTGATTCACAGCTGTGAGAAGCAGGGATTCCACTTGTCGCGTTGGCTGCAAATATCTCATCCTGACAGATGGGGTTCTTCTATCTGAGGAATCAGCTACGAGAGGGTAAATGAGAGGAAGGAGGGCGTTTTGTTTGGTACAGATTGTCTAAAGTCTCTCTGACACAGTTCTGAGGTGTTGAGAGCTGAAATCAACAAAAGACTTGGGTACTGAGTAGGGAACGAGTGTCAGGGTACAGTTCTCTGGTGTGTGACAGGGTGGTATCTTCCTTGAGCTGTGTGAGGTGAAAACTGGAGATGAAAGTAATTCCCTATGTTTTTCAAATGGATCAGAAATTCATTAGTGAGAGCCAATGAGGTCAAAATGAGATTTGCACAGCCAGGTTTCTTTTGAATGCTGAGATTCAAATTTGGAAAAAAAGAAGAGGGGGAGGAGGGCAGAGAAAGAGGAAGGGACAAAAAGAAAGAAGGCAGAAAGAAAGGAAGGCAGACAAAAATTGTAAAAATCAAAGGGCCAAGCACTTCTCTTTTCATATGTAAATGCATACATTAGTGTATGTTTCATACACAAGTTTTTTTATCATGGAACCATGCATAGAGCCAAGTGGACATGTTTATAAATTTATGTAGAACATAAATAACAAATATAAGTGTGGGTCTTCTGTGGGTCTGCCATGGGCATGAAGCACAAGAGAACAGAGTTCTGTTTCCTTTACGACTGTGGCTTCTGTCCAGTCCCCTCCTTTACGCCATGTTGGAAAAGGATATATTGTTGTCTCCATCTCAGAGCTAAGGAGACCTGAGACATGTAGCCCTTCATGTATTCTGCTCTTTGGGCAGGACCTATGGCTCTTGCCCTGCTTCCAGCCCCTCTCGGATGAGATGAAGGCCAACTGTACATCTGGCATTTCTTCATGTAATAGATGCTCCCGTCAATTATCCACCTGACATCGTAAGCCTCTGTTACGTGCTGTGGGTTCCCATGTTTCCTCAAACTGGTCAGAGATGTTGAGAAAATAGCATTGCTGCATCTGTCTTTAATACCATGGAAAGATCTAGAAACAGGAAGCCTGTATGTGATCACCGCGTTTTTGGAACCAGTATGCGATGAAGATGTTTTTTGTCATTTCCAGGCAGAAGCAATACATTGTATGTATTTGGATTTTTAGGACATTTGAGTTTCTAAATGTTTTGATAACTTACAGAGGATAAAGTTTTGGTTACACAGTTTTTTGGGTAAATTCATACACTAATGGCTTCCGATGTGTAACATTAGGGCAAGGATTTAGATAATATTGGTTTGTTGAACATCTGTACTGTTGGAGATGGAATGTGGTGGAATTCTGGGAGTGTTCTGTGATTATCCTTATTAATGCAGCATATGTCTATGTTTTTCTTTTTTAAACTTCTCTAGAAAATACATTTCATTCTGCCTCCCGATACATCTTGGGAATGACACTTCTCTCCAGGGCTTTACGCAAATGGAGAAAATAACTATTTTGAAAACTTGTCTTACAAATGAAAAATTGGGCGTTTGATTTTTTTTTCCTTAACAGACAGGGATTTCCTGGGCTTGACAATAATGTGTGATTGCATGCTGTGGGCTAGCCTGCAGTGCCTTTACAATGTCCCAAAACTGGTGGTCCATTGTCCAGGAACACAAGCTGTTTTTGTCTTTGAGGTCGTTCAGCATTATAGACCCCTATGGCCTGTTCTTTTCCATCTCTGAGACCTTTGGAAATCAATCTCATGCCGTCTCCAATAATTTAATATATCTCTTTCATATCAATTTTTCTCTCAGTATCATAGCCTGGGCTTGTCAGAGACCCTTGTTGTTAGAGACTATATACAGGGAATAGTAACAATTTGTCCCCAATGGAAGCAGCTGTGGGAGATAAGGGAAGTTGGTGGCATTATTGCCATAGCTCTGAGATATTATGCTTGAGTTAGACTTGCTTGTATACACAAGGCCAAAAAGTGCATAGCACTCTTAAACAGTGAAGAGTAGTAGAGAAAAGGTGATTGAGCTGGTTGTGTAGGCATACGTTTGTCATCTCAGCTCTCTGAAGGAAGTGACAGGAGGCTTGACACAGTTGGAGTCTAAAATGGCTATGGTGTGACACCTATTCCTTAGCAAAGCAACCAGTAACTAAATAACCTTCTAAGTACTGGGGACACAAGGATTATGATTGCATCATTAAGTATTCCTTCAGTCAGAAATTATATGCATCAGAAATTTTTTCACTTTATCTCAGTTAAGCTTTGAAAATGAGGAGATTTTGACAGAGCATATGCCAATGTAGCCAGGAAGTAGGAAGCTACGAAGCCCAGTCTTACACAGTCTAGAGAAAGACTTTGAACTACTACTAGTTTATTTAGGTCCCAAGCATGGCTTCATCTCTTCAGTGTGAGAAAGTCAGTAGATAATGCATGGATTGTTATCTCCTATTCTTTCATAAACCACTGTTTGCTAGCACAGAGTATCATAATTTAACACGTTAAGGAAAGAGTCACTATCTCATTAGTGAACTTAGGTCAAAGATAAATGTCATGGGGCATAGCACCCTGTTGTGGAAAAGAAAAAGTATGTTCACAAGAAATTATTTTTCATGCATTTTGTGCTGGCTATGACAAATATGAAATGTACTTTTGTGCATATACACACACACAAATATACACACAAGAGAGAGACAGACAGACAGACAGAAAGAGAGAAATCTGTTTGTTATTTTACTTTCTAGTTATACCTCTGAGTCTAACATTGGAATTGACCAAACTACCAATAAAGATACCCCTATGTCTGGTTTGTCACAATGTAACTGCAAGGAGTAACGAGTAACGTACTCGTCGGAATTCCTCTCTCCAACTCCACTTTACCCACCTGTCTTTCTCAGCCCTGTGGGCTTGTCTCTGCATACTCTGGGTTGCTGACTTACTGTCTGTTATTCTGTAATTCAGTGTTCTCCATCAGAATCTCTGCAATGACAACCAAATGCTGTCTGTGAGCACTGTGATAATTGAGAACGAGGGAGGGAGTTTCTAATTTTTCCTAACTTCCTTTAATTTTGCTAGGCGTGTGTCACTTGGGGAAAACATACTTGGTAGCAGAGATCTATTTAGTTTTCACAGCTAAGTTGATCCCTGAGCACAAAATTTAACAAATGAAATCTTACAATCACTGAGAAATCTCTAACTATGCTAAAGATGGAGTTTCTTCCTCTTCCTCTTCTTCCTCCTCCTCATCACTATCATCATCTTTTTTTTTTCTTGTGTGTGTGTGGGGGGGGGGTATTTTCTGATATGTTCTTGCCATGATATGTATCTGGAAGTCTGAGAATAACTTTGTAAAGTTGATTTTCTCTTTCTTTATGCATTTCTGTGGGTTTTTAGGGTTTGAATTTGGGTCATGAGGCTTGTGCAGTAAGCAATGTTGCCTGCAAGCCATCTCGTCATCCCCCAAACCCTCTTTAACAGTTGACTTTTTAACCCGTTTTTCTTTTAGCCTAACCATATGTCTGTTCTGTAACTGCCAAGAAGAAGAAATACTTGTCTGGAAGTTCCTTTGGGTCAGGACTTTGTCCAGGCCTGAACTGGTTCATTCGCTTCTGAATTCTCCAAACACAAGCCCTCTGTGTTTACCGTGTCTCAGGACTAGTGACAAGCAGTCAGCCAGAAAGCAAGCTGCCTTGGTTATGATTCTCAGAGTACACAGTGAAGCACAGCTTGCCACCAATGTCAAGCATGTGGTGAAAGCCCAGGGAGATTTTCTTTCTTTCATGATTGAGCGCTAGTACTTGATGATATGTGGAAAAACAGACTCCTGATTGTACAGGCCAACAGCTGCTATTATCTGAAAAACAATCAGTATGACAGAAAGTACATGTTTTTCTCATCTGTGTGATCTGTCAGATTATATCCTAGGTTAAAGTGAGTGTGTTCCATTGAGAAAAGTATAATTAGCAATTTAACATATATTTGAACATTTTATCTCAAACGGCAAGAACACTATCCTTCAAAAATTCTGCACCAGAACTGTTAGGTAGGAATGGAGTACAAGCCACATAGAATTCAACTTTCCCAGAGGCCACTTTTAAAAAGTAAAAGAAAGTGGAATTAAATTTAATGTATTCAATCTATTACATCTAACATATTTAATATGTAGTTAATATAAAAAGTTAATGAGATAGCTTGTATTCTTTTGGACTGTGATGAGTCTTTGAAATCCAAGGTGCATTTTATGCTTTGGGGATCTGATTTGGAACAGCTATCAAGGGCAGGATAAGTGACATGTAGTTAGTGATTGTGCTATTGAATAGTGTATATTCTAGATACTTCTCTGACTTAATAAATTGTGTCTTAATCTCTAGATTGGTTTACCAAAAAAGTGAGGAATTGTCATACCCTGAGACTTCATCCATTGCTCTTGTATTTCATTTGAAAGTTTGTCCAGACTTTTGGCATAATTCTAGGTTGTATGAGTTGTGACAACTTCTGAAGACATTTTGAATATTTTTGCCATTATGTATTTTCAAATATTTTTAACCATAAAACTGCTGTTTTCTGGTGACCTACACTCTGTTCCTTTATTAGCCATAGATTATCTTATGTGAATAACCTCATTTTTCTGTTATCTTCTGAATAACTTCATTTTGTTATTTTCTTCTTAAAACCAACTTTTAAAAGCCCAAATTCAAATTTTTACACATCTATTATTTGTTTAGAGGGGAGGGTTTGGGAGATGAGGTTTCACAAATTGTCAAGGTCTTCTTAAACTCTTGGCTTACCCGAGTCTCCTTCCTCAGCTTCTGAAGCAGCTGGGGTTACAGATGCATGCCACCATGCCTGGTCACACTACATAGGATTAAAAACCAAGCAGCTATTGTATAATTAACTCTGCTTAGTAGTTTTGGCAGTCATTAAATGTGGTTTTACTCTGTCTAATAATTCTGACAGTCAAGTCCATACTTTCGAAAATATGACTTCTGTGTGGCCATATTGCTTAGGATTGGTTTCAGTTATTGTTAGAAAAAAGGATTTAATACTTCTTTTATTTTCTACATAATATTTTTTTTTGTTGATTATTTGGGAGTTTCAGGAAATGCACCCTGATCACATTTACTTCCCCCGTCTTCCCAGGTCTACCTCCCTCTCTTCTGTGACCTCCCTCAAAAGAAGAGAAGAAAAAAAAAATACCAAGTCCAATTTGTATTGCTCATTGCTCATATATTCACTAGAGTACAGTTTATAAAATCAAAAACAAACAAAGCCTGCATAGTATAATCATACCATCACTTGCATGTTGGCAGAAAAAAAGTACAGGCAAGGTAGTTCCTTGGTGCGGGAAAATTCTATATTCTGTCAATTATGTTTTAAATAAATGATGATTGGCCAGTGGCCAGACAGGAAGTATAGGTGGGACAACCAGACAGGAAGTAGAGGCAGGTCAATGAGAACAGAAGAATTTTGGGAAGAGGGAAGCTTCCTCCGCAGTCCTGTCCAGACACCAAAGAAGGAGGATGTGATCTGCCTGGCTGAAAAAGCCATTTGGCTAACATAGATAAGAATAATGGGCTATATAAGTTATAAGAGTTAATAAGAAGCCTGAGTTCATGGGCCAAGTTCATAACTTATGGAGACCTCTGTGTGATTTTCTTTGGGGCTAAACAGCTGTGGGACCTGGTGGGAGGACAGAAACCCCCAACGAGCAGGCCCTCATGTTACAGTACCTCAACAGTCAGCTCGCACAATCTATTTACATTTATGTGTATGTGTGTGTGTGTGTATACAACTTGTGGAATTTGGTTTTCTTTTTTCACCTTGGGAGTTCCAGGTATCAAATTCAAATCATCAGATTTGACTCTTGGCAGTAAGTTCCTTTTTCTCCTGAGCCATCTTGGTGGCCCAACTTACAGTTTTCTAAGTAAGACCTAAAGTGTGGGCAAAATTTGGGCGCAGCCTACTGGTTCCCTTAAAATGTACGTATTCCTTCAGATAGTGTGTGCTTTCTGAAGACTTCATTGTTTACTAGGTATTCGCATCCTGATTTTGTTTCTTTTAAAATCTCTCAACCTAGTTTGTCTTTGAAAACAAATGATGCAGCCTTGATGAGAGTCAGCACTCAGTAGTTAGTGTTTGGGTTGATGGATGTTAAGGGAACTTCTGAGTCTAAAGCACTGCATTGTGTATAGTCAGGACTGGCTCAGACAAATTGCACAGCCCCATGATGATGGAAAAGATGCATTTATATCTGAAGAAGTCTGGGTGAAATAGAGTAAGTATATATATTATACAACTGTTACATTTTTTTCTTTTTAAATTTTCCATAATTTGGGGAAATTTTATAACAAGCAAAGAAGCTTTAACAGTTAAATTGGTTGGAAATAAAGGAGATGTTCTTTTATTCGGAGAGATTATATGAGCTATTTCAGCAATATTCCATCCTAAAAGTTTCTAGTATAAGCTAAATGTATCTCCTTCTTGGACTCTATTAGGAACAAGGAATGCATGGTTTCTTTGGGAAATAGCTGAATGGTTTATATCTCAAATGATACCTTTGTTTCCCCCTCTTGACTCATCGGAGAGTAAGAGTACAATTAAATTGATTTTAAATCACATTTAGCATTACGTATTGATTAGATACAAGTGCCCTGAAGCAAATGTCACATTGTTCAGCTCCAAAAAGCATCTATATCGGATAACAGAAGCAATATGAGCTTTCATTTCTGTTAAGTAATTCAACTGATGTTCTAAGTCATGAGAGTGAGATCCACGTGGCTCGCAAATGGCTCCCAAACCTTGTTAGTGAAATGCAGCCTTCAATTCAGTTTATTAGCTTGTTCTTTATTCTCATTTATATTTTATTACCTTGGAACACAGTCATAGGATCCTGGAAATGGAGTTTTCTTTAAATAAATTGTTCCTAAAGTTTCTGAAGTCTTTTGTTAAATGATGTCTAGGAGCAGACATACTGTCGGCCAGAACAGGTTCTGAGCTAAGGGAGGGTAAAAACACTCTGGTGGGTTGACTGTGATCGAATTCAGCTTCCCTAGCTTTATTTCTGTCACCATCATTTGTGGCGAGCAAATTCTTGGTTGTGCCGGAGAATCAAAGAATGGCTTAGAAGAATGGAGTTTGGATCTGTGAAGTATTTTATTGTTGAAAAATGAAATGTCTCCTTTATAGAGTTTGTGCTGATTGTCTGTTTATTTCAGTTGGACATTGTCCAGTAGTCTAGAATCAGTGGGCAGATCATACAGGAAGTGTACATCGGTGTCCATGCTGGCCTTTTGTTTTTATACGCTGAGTAGTGTAGCCATTCAAACTGGTTCACATCATCTTCTGAGAAGAGTGGTGTGCCCTTTCAGTTTGCCTTCATCAATCTCTGTCTTAGCTGGCCTTGTCCCTCAGCATTTTCCTCCATCAGTTTCTTTATTTAACGATACCATACATTCAAATTGCCCTCCTTTCCAGATACTCTAGTCTAGGCCTACGGCTTCAGCCATCTAGCAAATGTTGGCAGCATCGCTTTTGTAAAGGATGTGGCAACTAGGCCACATTCAGATTTTGACAGTACATTTAGTAGTCTGGAGATGACAGATAATCCTATGACCATCTGTGAGACTGTCCACTCTCACCTCTAGAATGGGTGACAGTGGGACCTGCTTCCCGGTATGGTAAGTATCCAGGTGTGGCTACCAATTGATTAAACACATAGAAAGTGCCCAGATGGTACCTAGCACCTAGCAGCCAATAAGCCGTAAGAAAACAACAATGTAGTGGCAGCTGCTTTGCTTTGGATTTCTTTCTTGGAACTATTACCCATGTTTGTGTTTATAGCACAGGAACTGCTGAGAAGGGATGAGGCTACTCAGAGCATTTCGACTTCATGTGAATCGTAGGCAAAAATACCTCTTAGAGATATTTCTGTCGTCATGAATTAGGAGTGAGAAGGAAGCCACAAAGGCCTGCCACCCTGAGATAGCCATCATTGGAAGGACATGGAAACTGCTCGTGATTTGATTCACCTGAAACACGGATGTGCCTGTGTCCCTCATCATAAGAGTTTAGCATGATTGTGGGGGAGACAGATATGGATACAGAATTTAGAGCAGAATGTGTAAAAGGCCAAGGAATGTGGAACTCGCGATGCCCACTTGCATGGGTGGGCTTTGCCTATGGAAGGAAAGAGAAATTGGCGAAGACAACTAGCAGCCAGCCACTCTGGCCAGTCAGTAAAGGAGGAAATGCTAGGCAAGATGAATGAGCAGCGTGTGGATAGGCCCAAAGCGGTTCAGTTTGTCACCCGTGGCTTCCAGGGTGTCATGGGCGCCACGTAGGCAATGGGATCTGTGGCTGTGGATGAGTTGAACTTAGGATCTTTTAGCTCCTTCAGATGCATACTGAGAAGGCCAGAGACACCTCATGGGAATAGAAAGTCTGGTGGATTTTTAAAGCAAAACAGGTTGCGGTCACATCCACATACCAGAAGATGAAATCTGGCTGTCCAGTGACCAAGCAATGTGAACGAGACTGGGTCTGTGATCTTCAGCTTAAATACCAACAATCTTGTCTGTTTTTCAAGTCAGTGTGGCCCATGGTGTTTGGTTGCAAGGAGGGGCCACTTGTTTGTCCCAGCCGCCCAGCTAGCTTAGCCTCAAAATAACTACACAGAAACTTTATTAATTAAAACACTGCTTGGCCTGTTAGTTCTAGTTTCTTATTGGCTAATTCTTATATCTTAACCCATTTCTATTAATCTGTGTAGTGTCACGTGGCAGTTGCTTACCGGGTAAAATTCCCAGTGTCTGTCTCCGGTGGATTCATGGCATCTCTCTCTGACTCTGCCTTCTTCCTTCCAGCATTTCATTTAATTTTCCTCGCCTACCAAAGTTTTGCCTTATAAAGGGCCCAAAGCAGTTTCTTTATTAACAAATGAAAGCAACACAAAGACAACAAGACCTCCTACATACAGTGTTTCTTTAGCCCAAAGACATACATAGTTGCAAGACATCATGATATCAGGTCTAAGAATGTGCAGTGCAGCTCTGTGGACTACTAAATCAAGATTGCTATCAATGCGTTTCCAATCCTTTGCTTCTGCAAAGAACACAGCGGCACACAAACCTGGTACATACATCTTTTAGGCACTTGTCCAATTATTTCCTTAGGATAAATCCCAGCAGTGGATTTGGTGTTTTAGAACTCTTATAATATATATATACAGTCCCAGGAGGATTTGGATGCCTACTCTCATGGCAGATAAACAGTTACTGAGCTTTGCAGTAGAGCTAAATGTGCAGATGGAGAAATGCAATATGCAGTAAGCAGTCATGCCTGGGCAGGCACGCATGCCTAATTTTTCTCTTTGGGCTTCTATATACTACTGCCTCTCTCCTCTCTCTCTCCATTGGTTGCTGTAAAAGTCAACTGGATGAGTCTCTAAGACTGACAGAGTGTTTGTCTATAATGACAAGTGCCTGACTGTCGCAGCAAATGATGAGAGGCCCTAGGGAGCCATCACCACCCACTTGAGAGAGATCCATGAAGGGTTTATGACCCGTTTGAGTCCTGGTCGAGCATCTCTGTCTTGACCCCCAAGGGAACCAATTGTGTGGAATACTTGCTCTGTCAGTCTGAGCGATGTGCTTAGAATTTCTGAGAAAAGTAGGAGCCCAGCTGTTTGTAAAACAGAATTATCAAGAAGACCTGGAAATGGGGATAGTACCTCTATTCAAAAGCCATGCTGGATAAATGCCTCAATTATATCAATAGAACCGGTACCCAATATGGTAGCTTATAGCACCCAGCTGTAAGTAATTGTTTGGACAGTAGATTTAAAGATTTTATTCTCTAATGAAATGAATTCACGACTTTCCCTGTTGTGCCTTGTCCATAGTCACTACTCCTGTTTATCATATAGAATGCTAATGTTTATAAGACAAACATTGTTCACCAGCAATTCTAAAGTGTGAGTCTATCTCGTACTCTGAGTGATTCAAATTGTGTGTGTGTGTGTGTGTGTGTGTGTGTGTGTGTGTGTGTAGGAACAAGCAATGTTTGAGAGGTAGGGTGAAGTTAGGTCATAAAGAGGAGCAGTTCTTTAAAACAAATGGTTGCTCTTTGCTCAGAGACTCTATTGAGCAAAGTCAGAAATGCAGAAACTACCAAGGTGCTGTGCCTTCTGCAGCTGGCTACCCACCTAACATCCTCTGCATCCAAATCCACTCCCCAGCCTTGTGGTTGTTGCATAGTTAGAAAGAGAGGTCTGGGGTACCAGCAGCTAGGCTGAGCTCACGACTATGGATTGTAGCCCAGTTAGGCTGAGCAGAAATCAATTCCACTGTTTGCTTTTCTTTTTGCCCATAAATATGCCCATGTTAGAATTTCTCAGTCATGATGGAGGTAGCGAGAGGCTGCTTTGGCTTTTTTTTTTTTTTTTTCAACAAACTAATGGCTAGAATCCCTGGCCACGGAACAATGCCCCACCCAACAAACACTGAGAGTCAATAGTAAAATGGTTAGCAAAACTAAAAGAAAAAAATTGTACAAAACTCGTGTATATAAGTAGGTGCCCAAAATGCCAGTGCTGCACACTGAACAATGTATTCTTCTAATTTGTCATCCTTCTTGTCCTCGAGCTGGCACTCCGCTAATTAAATGCATATGAAATTCAAAAGGCTTTATACTAAGGGACAGTAATTTTCCTGGGTTGTTTTTAAAGTTGATGGGATGAAAGAATTATGGCGAGCAGATAACGGATGGATTCTTCTATTGTGCTCTGAGGTCCCGAATTGACTAATCGCACGACGGTTTTTTTTTGTCAACGTGTTACCTTATAATTTGAAAATTAAAGAGTCTGTTTTCCATTTATTTCTGCGGTTCTGCGGGTAACACTAGCACCATTAGAACATTTAAAACTGTTGCCTGAGTGTGGAAAACTGCCCCTGTAAAAAGCCTTGGCATGAATTGCAACACAGCTTTGGTCTGGTGTGGGTCTTGCCTGGTGTGTGGGTGCCACATGAGGTGATGTGACCCGTGGGACTTTCTGTGATCTTCTCTGGAACCTCTGCCTAAACTTTTTGTACTTAAATAGCCAGACTGGGCAGACTGGGTTCCTCCTGATCTTAACTGGCAAACTTTTAAGTTTTACAGCATGTAATATCTCTCTGTCTCTCTGTCTCTGTCTCTCTCTGTTTCTCTCTCTCTCTGTCTCTCTCTCTCTGTCTCTCTCTCCTCCTCCTCTCTCTCTGTGTGTGTGTGTACATGTGCCAAGCCATGGGTATGGAAACTGGTTGGAATCTATCAGCTCCTTCCGCCATCTGGGTCCTGAGGACTGTGCGCAGGTCATCAGGATTAACAGCAAATGTGCTTGGCTGCCTTCCTGGCCACCATCACCAGCCTACTTCTCTTTACTCCTTCCTGCCTTGCTCATGTCGGTTACTTCCCTTTCCTGTCTTATGGACTGTATTGCTCATACCTTTTTGGATATTGAGTTGAGTATCGTGGGGTCTAGAATGGAAATCAGGGAATTCAAGCAGAGCAATAGGAGTTTCTCTCCTCTCCACCCCTTCCCTTTTCTGGCGAGCCACTGCTCTCTGCACAGGCCCTTACTGGTCTCTGCTCCTTAGAGCCCCCACCCCCAACTTTTGAGGGAGAGCTGGGGCACCTGCCTTCCTGATGTTGCTCCCTGATTGATTTCATGTTGCTTCCTGTTGTGAGAACAGGAAATAAATCCTCTGTAAATAAATCCCTCTTTTACATTCCCTTCTTCGGAACCATCTGAATTGAGCTGAATTTCCTTTGAGACCCGAATACAATCTGATTGGCTTTTCAGCCGGCACACAGCAGTTGGTCGTAAACTTGGATATGCTTTAAAATTACATATTATTTAACTGTAACCTCCGTGAGCTCAAAAGTAAGACCCAAGTATCTGTATTTTAAAGAAACCCATAGGTGAAGAGCCCTGGATTTGAAGAAGTTGGTGTACAAATTCCCTCCCTACTGAAGCAGAATCAAATTGCTTTTCTGTAGTATTCTGGTTTCTCCACATGATAAAGGCACATTGAATATACTTGAATGAAATTTAGTCCAACTAGGCTGTTGGTTCACCTGTACCAGACTCTCCTTTAGCCATTCAGGGAAACGGTGCTTCTTCATCCACTCTGCAGAATTACTGCATATCTGTTACAGGAAGGCAACTGGAGAGTGTTCCAGAGTGGGAAATATGAGAGCTGGCTGGTTCAAGATATTATACCCCTTCCTAATATTAAATATTTATTTAGTACCGGCGATAAGCAGGGCATCATTTAGATTAAGTTTAACAATTCCATTCCTGGACCTGATATGGTCCTCTGCTTTGTTTGGAAATAGAGCTTAGCTGAAATACAGCCATAGCTCTTCACTTACATATTGTCCATAGTTGTTCTAACCCCTCTGGTGTCAGAGTTAAATAGCTGAAATAGAGATTGTGTGGCTTACAAAACCTACAATATTCATTGTGTGACACCTTGCTGATAAAGGTGGCAGACCCTTGGACTGGATCCTGGAAGGATATTGGCAAATAAGGTGGGGACCATCCATCATCCATGGCTGGGACCCAGCAGTGAACAAGCATCCTCACCACCTTTGTGGGACACCTTTCCTCCAGCGGAGAGAGAATGTCATAAAGAAGACCAAATAGAAAACATGTATGGCCTCACAGAGTGGTAAAGTCTAGGGAGAAAATAACTCAAGGAAGACGCACGGGAAACACTGTAGGTGGGGGTTTCTGGAAAGCGCCCACATAAGAAAGCCTTCTGTCTACCTCCATGTTCGTCTATGTCTCTTTCATGACCTGAGTCTCCTTTAATTCATGTAATTGACATTGCCAGAGTTTACTGAAGTATAATCTGAAAAGTCTAAAATGTAGGCTTTCTGCTTCTTCTTCTTCTTCTTCTTCTTCTTCTTCTTCTTCTTCTTCTTCTTCTTCTTCTTCTTCTTCTTCTTCTTCTTCTTCTTCTTCTCCTCCT
>NC_022013.1:42617754-42623134 GCF_000317375.1 Microtus ochrogaster | reverse complement strand
CTCCTCCTTCTCTTCTACCACCTCCTCCTCCTTCTTCTTTCCCCTTCTGTAATAGAAAGCCAGGGGAAACAGCCTTGTCACATTATTCTTTCAGGAACATGTCTTACATTGTTATTGGTTTGATTTTTATCTCTGATACTTGGACAGATGCCATGCCCAATAGCAAGTTGGAGAGGAAAAGGTTTGTGTGGCTTACCCACACTGAGGGAAGTCAGGCAAGAAGCATGCAAGCACTCACTCTGTTTATTGGCTGCCTCCCTGGCTCACTGGGACAGCCTTCTTTTACAGCCCAGGTCCAGGAATAGTACCACCTGCAAGGGGATAGGGTCCATATATCAATTAACAATGAAAATATTGCCTATGGACATCAGCACAGGTCACACTTAGCCCATCACCACAGGCCAGTTTCATTAAGGCAGTCATCAATTGAGGGTCCTTCTTCCCAGGTAGTTCTGGGTTGTGTCAAATTGGCAAAAAAATCTCATCAAGAAAGTGTTTTCCCCAAAGGTGGGAGTGGGTCACAATATGCAAGTATACTTTGTTCACTCAGTGGTCACTAATACAGATTATTCTGGGCAGGGCAGACTTTTCTATTAAAGAAAGTTGTGAATTTTGTAAACATCACTTATTGTGAAGTACTTATGGTGAGGTGTGTATACAGTTTGCACTTGGCTGAATTATCGGTAACTCAGGGTCAGGTTCTCATCTGTATTTTATCAGTGATAGGAAGTGGCCTTCGATCATATTTGCCTGTGGCTCCCCATTGATTACAAAATCTAAGTAGAACTGTACTCTCATAGGGCTGATAATTGCATACATTTGGAAACATTTCAAGAGCTATTACATGGTCCCAAATGTAAGTATATTCAAGGGAAGCCTAACCTGGTCATCAGGGGAGAGCAATTCTGCCCCTTCTCTTTCCATGCAGTAAATGCCTTGCTTGGAGAGCACAGGGCATGGATCCAATTTTCTACAGAGAAGTCCAGTACAGTTTGAGTCTGTATTGTTAATCTCTTTGTTGCCGAGGTATTTTGCATTTAAAATTTCTTTTACTGCAGAAATTTAGCCTCGTATCCACATTATTATGTTATTCACCAAAACCTCTATTAGATTCAAAATAAAAATACATTTTTAGCAACAAAATTACTTTAGAGAAGAAATTTGAGAGAAAAAAAAACATCTCAAGGCATTTCTATATGCTAGATTATTGCTGCACAGATCTCATTAATGAGATTTCTACAAGAATGAATTTAAATAAAATATTCTCGCTGCAGGAAAAAAAATGTATCTAAGAAATTTCAAGTGTTATATTGTGGTTATAGATGTGTAAGGAAGCCATTTTAAATATATCAGATTTTATCTAATACTTATACACTGTATGTTATTTAATTTATCAAAAGTTTCCAGTAACATAAACTCACTATGAGGCTTAAGGGGTTTAATAATAGTAATTTAATTTGAGATCTTCTTTGCTCTGTGAAAACCCTCTGGCCACTTAATAGAATGTAATAAAATGTAATTGTGAAATATGTTACATGCCTTCCCAGTTCTGCATTCTGAGAGTGAGTGGGGTTTTCTTCCTTTCTCCTCTGCGATACCTTATATGAGAAAACTGTGGGTCAGTCCATTTCTCTTGCCATGAAGTGTCAGCCTGAAATTCAGTAAGCATTGGGTATAAAAATCAGAGAGACATATTAACACAGTAGAAATAATCCAGTCACCTCTATATGACCTTTCATGGAGCCGGTCCATAAATATCTAGCATGTTCTCAGGCATGCAATGACTTCATGAATGATTTGCATTCAAGGAGAAAGGGGGAAAGGCTTAAATCAGTTGACTGGCATGGTTGAAGGTCTTTATTAAGTAAGAGTGTCGGCACCCATTGAGAAGAGCTTAAGTGGTTTTCTTTCTCTTAGTTTTTTTGAAAAATGGATTTTTTAAAACTGTGTGTGTGTGTGTGTGTGTGTGTGTGTGTGTGTGTGTGAGAGAGAGTGAGAGAGAGAGAGAGAGAGATCCAAAGGACAGTCTTTGGGAACTGTTTTTCTCCTTTCAACCTGTGGGTCTCATGGGTGGAACCCTAGCTTTCTATTTTGGGATCCCAAAGCATCAGGTTTGGCAGAACAGCCATTACCTGCTGAGCCATCTTGGTCCCCAAAGTGACTATGATAAAAGAAGCGGACAAACTCAGGTATAAAATAATGAATTCTCTCCAGGTCATCAAATTAAGCTATTAAATAGTGGTTGCAGTGCTATTTCCCTGCCATTTATTTCTAACTGTTCCTTCTAGAATACATTCAGGCAAGTGAGGGAGGCACACCCCATCCCTGTGATCCCTTTCTACTTGGGAACAGCTCACACCAGCTACTTCAGATCAACCAGGAGTGCCAATGGAAACCTGGAGACACTCCGTGTCTGTGTAGATCTCTGACCTGGGGTCACACATCTCAGGATCAAATCCTGCTGCCCCATCCTTGGAGGAGAAAGGGCAGACTGTCTCACAAGCTCATTGAGGGCCACATGAGCATGTAGTTTATAAATGTGTATACACCGACGCTAGCTTGGCCTGATACAAACAGTTTTTACTTATTAGTGTCATCATTGCAGTTCTTGTTGGTATGATTCCATGCGAACCAAATTTCTATGTCTCAAAGCACTTTGTGTGAAGCTGTGAATATTGGCCTTTCTGGCAAGCTTAGGTTCCTTCCAGATACTTCTCTGAGCCCTTCTCATCCGCCAGGGGGGAGGTTTTTTGTTTTTGTCTTTTTTTTTTTTTTTTAAGTCACCTTTGTCCCTAATCTCCCTCCTAACTACCAGCTTGCTGGCCCCAGGCTCAGTGCCTCAGGCAGAGACCTTGCAGCAGGCTTTTAAGCTTCTGTTCTGTTTCAAGGTTAACAAGGTTAACCATCTGTAGAAGGTAAGGAGGGTTTTCCAGTGTGGTGGAAGTGAACCATTTCCTTTTCAATTGAAACAGCGTACGGTAAGCTGTAGCAATAAGCAGGTGACTGTGGCTTATGAGCGCATACTTTGGAGGAGGAAATTGCTGCAGCCTGTGAGCCCAGCTCCTTCTGTGCCATCTGGAGACCTCAGCGTGACCTAGCCTTGTTTTCACTCTGCAGTGTGATATAGGACAGGTCAAATGACCCAGAGAAACTTCTTTTTTTCTTGCTCCATGGGTACCTTGATTTGTGGAACTCTCTTTAAGAAGTTAACCTGGACGTGCGGTGCTCCGGAGAAGCACTCAGAGCAGACCAAAATACTCTTCTCCTCCCAAATTCTCATTCTCCTGTTGTCTGTTTAATGGGCAGAATGGAAACAATGACAGCTCTGCGCAGGTGGGCAGATGTCAAACGGTTGGGTATGCAAGAACCTTGAGTAGCCATCACCCCTGCTGGCTCTAAGGAGGTGGATGGGAGAGGACAGGAAGACTAACCCTAACCCGAGGCTTTGGGGATATTTCATGTGCTTTACACATTTAGGATCTTTCTGAAGTTGGAGATGTGAGAAAGGATGGGGACCTGTTCTTCTCCATCAAAAAAATTCAATTCAATCACCAATATTGAATCTTGAGTTTCTTACACATCTTCGTTGCCAGGCTTTTTGCTCACTTTAATTCCATGTTTGACGCACAAAGAATATTCCAGAGATACCTTTTATTCCTTTTATTCCTTTATAACTTGAAGGGTCGTGATGTAGGCCACCTTGTCTCAGCAGTTGTTGCTGTTTTTATATAGTGCCAATGAATGGGATAAAAATATCCCTTCCCCTTCTGTTACTTCTGTATCAATTGCAATGAAAATTGCTGGGGTTGCGGTCTGATGACCATGTGGTTTTATTTATTAGTCTCCCCCTCACCACCAACCTAGGCTTAGCGTAAACCTGCTGGCTTCCCAGTGAGAAGTAGGCTAAGTGGACATTGTGTCAGGACTACAGGAGTCAAAGTCTTCTTCTTTGCTCTTATTTACTGATTGTGCAGTCTTGGAACACTCACTGTTATCTGTCCTTAGACTTATTATGAATAAAACAGAAGGGTTAGGTAATGTAATGTTTGAATTGGCCCACAAGGTCAGGATGTTAATTGTTCCGTTGTGTCTGTTGGCTTAAACCTTAGTTTGACATAATTACCAGCCTTTCTTCGTGACAGTTGGTCTTTCTTCGTGACCCTTGTTAAGAAGATGCCACACAAGGTAACATGTGGGAAAGTACCTTAACTTTGTAGGGGTCCATGCATCACAGGTATCTCTAAAGTGCTGTAGTTAATAAATACATTTCCATAGTAATGTTCTCAAGGGGCTCTTGAAATACAAACACCAAGATTTCTTCACTACAGGTGGGCAACCTAATTACTGCTATTCTGGAACCAATAAAATCTTAAAAAAATAAAACCAAACAAACAAAGAATAAAAGCAATATCAGTAAAAAGAATTTGTGGGAATCTGCACGTAGATGAATACATGGAGTCCTAGCATTTGGGATGGTGAAGTAGGAGGATTATAACTTGGAGATCACCTTAGGTTACATAGCAAGATTTCCATTCATAAAGCTGGAAAGAAAAGAAGGAAGAAAGGGAGAGAGAAAGGGAGGGAGGGAGGGAAGGAGGGAAGGAGGGAGGGAGAGAGGGAGGAAGGAAGGAAAGAAGGATGGGAAGAGGGAAGAAAATAAGGAGGGAAGGAAGGAAGGAAGGAAGGAAGGAAGGAAGGAAGGAAGGAAGGAAGGAAGGAAGGAAGGAAGGAAGGAAGGAAGGAAGGAAGGAAAACCAACCAAACAACAGCAGTGAATTTCCGGTGGCGAGCTGGCTATATCAGGAAAGAATACACCGTGCAAGCTTGAGGGCCTGATGGAGGATCCTGGAACACATATAGGAAGCCAGCTGCCTTTGCACACCTATAATCTCTGAACTGAGGAAGTGGAGGGAGAAGATTCCTGAGAGTTAGTAGCCAGCTAGTCCAACTGAGTTGGTCAGGACTAGGTTCAGTGGAGCTCAACATATAAGGTAGAGGGGCTAGAGAGATTGCTCAATGGAGAGATGATGCCCGAGAGCAGTGGCTGCTCTTCCAGAGGACCTAGGTTCTATTCCAAACACCTACACGGCAGCTCACAACCATCTCTAACTCTAGTTCCAGGGGTTCTGATGCTCTCTTTTGGTTTGCATGGGGACCAGACATGTGCCTGGTATGCATACATACATGCAGGCAAAATATTCATACAAATACAATGAAAAATTAAATGTAATTAGCTGAGTGGTATGAATATATAAAAAAGCAAAGTAGAAATTGACTGAGAGAGATAGCTGATAACAGTCCCCTTCTCCACAGTGCACGCCCATGCATTCCCTGCATGAATGAGCTCTCTCTCTCTCTCTCTCTCTCTCTCTCTCTCTCT
>NC_022013.1:42603500-42617654 GCF_000317375.1 Microtus ochrogaster | reverse complement strand
TCTCTCTCTCTCTCACACACACACACACATACACACACACACTTTAATTCTGATCTGATCTGAATCTAGGTTGAAAAGTGGTGACATTTATTGGATAGTGTTATTTTTATGTTCTAAGAAAATTCATTTCATCAACCTGATATCCACCATGAGAGTCAGTGGCAGGGCCTTTTGAGAGAGGGTTAAGTGACAGGAGCTTTGGCTATTACAAATAGAATCATCTACTTTACAAAGATGTTCAAAGGGGCTGTATTGCCTTCCATGGGGGAAAGAGGCAGAGAACAAGGCTTTCCCAGGTACTGCACCTGCCTCTGTCTGACCTTTTACTTTCCAACCCTCAGAATGATTTATTCATTTCTATTGTTTATGCTAAGTTATTCAGTCAAAGATATTTTGCCATAACATCTTGAACCAGCCAAGACAGAAGTCCCTTTTAGTTTTATTTTTTTCCAAATTCTTACAATTTGGCCTGGAGATGTGGATCACTGTAAAAGTAGTTGCCTAATTTGTGCAAAGCCTTGGGTTCAACTACCCAATACCTTAAAAAAAGTCAATCAATCAATAGTCCATAGCTGTAAATATTGTTTGCCAGCTACATATATGTATGGCTTGCCTATAGTCCTGCATGAGTTTCAGGATGACTCTGCCTCTTCTCTGACCTTGTGCTATGGTTTTAATCTCCCAACACCGGACTCCTCGCCTCTAAAGCAGGCTAATCCTCCAGGTTGCTGCAAGAATAACTCAGGTCTGAACCGTCCCCTCCTCTCATGGAGCTTTCACAGAGTAGGAGCGCCCAGAAAACTCCAGGCTTACCTAAAAGACTAAAGCAAACACTCTGAGTGTCCTTGGTCACACAGACAGGAAGTTCAGAGGCCCTTTATCATTTGCTTCATTCTCACCCAAATTTGTCACTCTGCTTTTATCCTGCCATCTCATTAGATTTGCTCTGTAATTGAAAATGTTTTATTTAATAAATTCGTTAAATGGTGATCATTACGATGGGTGTTCAATTGAGTCCTTGAGGCAATATTTGCTCATATGAAAATATTGGGTAATTTAAAAGAATTATCAGGAAGATTGAAATATTAATATATTCCCCCATTTCAAATTTATAGCTTCCTAATTATAATTACCCATCTTTCTTTTTAAGTTAGCTTTAATTTTAAATAAATTATGCCACATGTTTTATAAAAATCTTTTTTAAAAAGTTGATTGGGTGTTTTTAGGTCAATATGTTCATTATTATCTTAAGATTTATATGAATGCCTGAAATTGATACCAGGAAGATAATTGTCAACCAAATCAAATCTACTGTGTAGGTCATGTTGTTTCTCACGGATCTAGTGCGTAGACAAGGATTCATGTCTGAATTAAAATTTCTGGGAGTGGTGGGAACACCTGTATCCTACCACTTGGTATAGTTGGAAAGAGAACTGATACAAGATCCAGGCCAGCCTGGGCTACTTTGTGAATTCCAGGGTAGCCTGGGCTTGTTATAAAGTGAGACCTTATCGGAAAGAGTTGAAAGGAAGCCAGTATAAATGATATTATAGAGAGTGGGGTGGTTCATCTGTTACACAGCTTCCTAATTATCAATAATTATCTAATTAAAATCTTGATTTTTTTCCCCCTCTCCACTTAACTTTTTTATTTTATTTTATTTGACAATTTGTTATTGGTTCTTTGGTTACCTGTGGCACTTAAGTATTGCTTTGAGGTTTTGTCCTGAGAACATTCTCTTGATGGCAATCCTGTCTCATCAGCGCTCCTGTGATCCTGCACAGCCACACACTCACCTCTTTGGTTTCACCAAGCATGCCTTCTAGACTTTTACACAAAATTAAACAGAATTAAATTAAAAGGGAATCCTCACACTGTAATTTTATCTCTGTATGTGAAAAAAAAACATAAAAAGATGGAAACATTCTTACAACCTTTTTAAAATGTGAAAACATTTGGATGAATGTCTCCAAATTTTGGAAATTTAGCTAGTTTAAGATGCATGGTTGAGTGATATATTCCAACATTTCCTTGGAAAAGACCACATGTCAGGGACATTGAAGTGTAGTTATCACACATTGCCACTGAGGTTTTGCTAGTGAGCCTCAGCTACTCCTCCATTAAATTAACCAAGTCATTGTTTTAGTTTTTTCCTCATGAAGCCTTATGTCATGTGAGTATCTACTCATCTTTTGTGTATCGAAGGAAACGTGAATTCTTCCTTAGAATTGGGAATCTTTTGTAGCCAAGGTCAGCCACTCAACTTCAGACAATACCAGCACCATCCCTAGTAGACAGGAGAGCATCCCCTTCCCACCATCCCTAGTAGACAGGAGAGCATCCCCTTCCCACCATCCCGAGTAGACAGGAGAGCATCCTCTTCCCACCATTCTGAGTAGACAGGAACATCGTCTTTCCACAGCTTCTCTGGAAGGTCTCAGAGTCATCTTTTTAGTCAGCCAGCCCCTTTGTAGCCTTGAAGCTGTCGGAACAGAACTACCTGCTATCCTTGCCATGTATTTCCTCAGACCTTGCAAGGCCGATTCATGTATCTTTGAGCAAATCTAGGTCTGCCCACGCTAGTAACTGATAGAAGCCTCTGGTTCTACCTCAGTGTTGAGCCCTGACTCTGCCATTTCACTGGCAGCAGAAGCTCGCAGAGATCTTCTGAAATGTAGATGAGTCTGGAGTCAGACTGTGTCCTAATGCACTCCACTTCCCATCAAAATGGCCAGGAAGCCAGCAGTAGAGGGCATAACCCTTCCCACGAGGTTCATGTTTTGGGACAAGACTCAGAAGGCCAGGAACTTTGAAAGGTGTGGTGTGGCCTGCTTCTCTATTTGCTTTAATGTTTTGTCTTGTTGATTCCCCTATCCCTGCCTTTTCCTGCAACTTCTCTAGCAGCTTCCACCTTAATGGTACTTACACTCTTGACTCAGTGCTGCTTCTTCTGGGTAAGATAAAGTCAGCTGAGCTTGAGTTTGACTTTCCTTCTGCTTCTTTACATAACTTTCAAAGGAAGAGGCAGGCATGCTGGCCCACATGGTTTTGATTTTCTTAGATGCTGCATTGAATCTTGGCCCAGTAACTCCCAGCCCTAATGTTCAATGCCTCTGAAACCTGGCAGTCTATAAGTTGTGACTTTGTCATACGTATCGACAAATAGGGAAGTGATCATGTTACTGTTAGGCGTGTTTCTTAAGATGAGCCTCTCTGCCTACACAAAAAATTCCAATCAGACCAAATTAAAAGATGCCCATGTTTAATAAATGCAGTACTCCTGTGTGGCACCAGGAAAGCATGGTGGGGGAAGAGAGAGAAGGGGAGATGATGTGAAACCCAGAGACCACATGTTCCTTTATGGGAGGCAGCCTAAATAGCCTGTGGGACTTGGCAGGCTTTTTTTTTTAAATTTATTTATTTATTGAGGATTTCTGCCTCCTCCCCTCACCGCCTCCCATTTCCCTCCCCCTCCCCCGATCAAGTCCCTCTCCCTCATCAGCTTGAAGAGCCATCAGGGTTCCCTGACCTGTGGGAAGTCCAAGGACCGCCCACCTCCATCCAGGTTTAGTAAGTTGAGCATCCAAACTGCCCAAGCCCCCCCAAAGCCAGCACGTGCAGTAGGATCAAAAACCCATTGCCATTGTTCTTGAGATCTCAGTAGTCCTCATTGTCCGCTATGTTCAGCAAGTCCGGTTTTATCCCATGCTTTTTCAGACTCAGGCCAGCTGGCCTTGGTGAATTCCCGAAAGAACATCCCCATTGTCTCAGAGTGTGGGTGTACCCCTCGCGGTCCTGAGTTCCAAGCTCCTGCTCTCCCTCCTTCCTTGGCAGGCTTTTTTGACCCTCCCTGGGGAGGGGTCACAGCTTGGCTGACTTTCCCCAGAGGTGGAGTCTGGACCAAGGCAACTCCCAGGGGAGGGGGCTTAGGATGGATGCCAGGGGCTGGGGTGAAGCTTCCAATCAGTTACTACTTTTCTGAGCAGCATTTTTTGTGAGATTCTACTTAATTCAAACTACATGTTGCTAGCTTCATAAACAATAACCATTGAAGTCCATGACTTCTGGAGTAAATGGTGAAGGATAGAGAAATATGATGAGCAGAGGGATCCCAACCAATCATTTGGGAAGGGCTACTTCATTTTCATATTTATTTCTTTGATCACTTATCAGTTATAGAAATCACAAAGGACATTTCAGGGGATGTGGACTGCTCAGGAAAGTTCATTTATTGATTATATACTTATGAGGAGAAGATGAATGTGAGTTAATATAAAATAGTTGATATTTTTAAAAAATCTTGCTGGGTGGTGGTGGTGCATACCTTTAGTCCTAGTATTCAGGAGGCAGAGGCAGACTGATCTCTGTGAGTTCAAGGCCAGCCTGGTCTACAGAGCTAGTTCCAGGAGAGGCTGCAAAGCTACAAAACAAACTAACAAACAAAAAAACCTTTTATGCTACATTTTCAGAAACATTACCATTTGTGACCCATAAATAATGATGGACATTATTTTAAGATGTAATTGTAGTCCTTCCAAGTGTTCTCATAAAACAATATATTAGAAACACAAATTATCATATGGAACCTGAGCTATGGCAAACTTTCTGAAAAAGATGTTGTCTGTTTTGAGTGCATTTTTGACTATTGTAACTTCCTAGGTTCTGTACCCATTTGTGGTGATGCAGAAAGTATCATACACATTACATATAATGACTATACACACACACACATATACACATATACATACACACAACTGGCTGTAATGCATTTAGCTCGATGAGAAGTAGTGTATGCTGCTGAGGCCTTGATCTGCATACATTTGGGATTTAATCGCTGACAGTTTTTTGCTTATTTACTAGTCCTTACTGCCTAATGAATAGGCTGTAAGGCTCTAATTTCCAGCCAATCCTTGGTTTATACGGACGTTTATCAAGTAATAAAAACACTGCGGCATCCAGACTGTCAGGTTTTTATAAAGCGCTTTGTCAAAGGTGGCATCGGGCAAAGAGGCAGATCCACAAGCTTCATGCCGGTGAATGCGGGGTTGTTCTTTCTGCCACTCACTCAGAAAGGCTAATATTATTTTGACACACACACACGCACGCACACATCCCCACTGTCAAGTTTCTATTTTTATACTTAGCTTACCCCACATATCCTTAAGCTATATAAAACCTTTTGGCTAATGAAAAAAAGTGACATTTCTGCATATTTATTACAATGCTCTTCTAGAGGGTGACTTTGCTGATAGGATTTTCCCAAGAGCAGTGTCAGGCTGGTGACAGTAGACATCACTGAAGACAATAACATTGCATATTTAGTCAGGAAAGGTCAATACGGAAGGACAAAACAAAAACAGCTTCAAGTGGCGGCGCGTGATTGTTCCTCAGTACTTGCCTGGTTCAGGGGAGAGAGAACTGTGTCCTAACCCTGGTGAGTAGTTGAGTAAGTCCTCAGAGTCTGAGTGAATGCTTTCTCATACATATGCCTTCCCCCTGCCCCTGCACTCTGGCAACTTTATACTGAAGCTATGCCCAAGAAAAATGATGGTACTTAGCCATGAAAGAATATCCAAAAATATTCCTAACAGCTGGAGTCATGAGTCTCCTAAATTGGAAGTGGCCCACGTTCCCATAAAGAGTAGAACAGACGGCTATTGGTTATTTACGTTAAGTGGACAGTTTGCAGCCATGAACATACACCGTAGACTGCACTTCTAGGAACTTTACGAACCTCCAACACAGAATCTGATTGGAAGAGGCTGGACATGGTAGAGAGCATTTAAGAGATTTCCTGCCCATGAATTCAAGAACCAGCCAGCCCAATTAGCAATGATAAAGTTGGGGATGTAGTTTAACCCATGGGTGGTGCACGGCATGGGGATTTGCTCACGGTGATTTAACTGAGAATGGGCCTCCACTGGAGGTTTCCAGAGGTGGTAGAAACATGATGTCATCGTGAACTCCCTTTTTGGTTGCAGGTGACTAGATACATGCAAAATCTATAGGAGTATCCTTCCTTGTGTGTTCTATCACTTAATAAATGGCTCCAAAACAGAAAAACTGACAACTGCTTGTTACTTCATCCAACAAAGTCATGGATTAGGGGTTGTGACAGGATATTGCATAATGCAAATCTGGCCCCCGTTCCAGTGTCTCTGTTGGATGACTCAGGTGAATTGGTCAGACTGTCTGCTTCCCTCCTTTCGTCTCTCTCCTGTCTCTCTCTGTCTCTGTCTCTCTCTCCATTTTACTGTCTTTGACTTCCTAATAACACAGTGGTTTCCAAAGATGAGATTTATTATCTCAGAACAGCATGAATTTTAAGTAGTCAGTGAAGACAGTAAGTACAAAATCATGAGCTCCTTCCAACATGGGCACAGTGAGTTTTGCCTGAAGTCTGTTGAGGGACTTGCCTTTTCGTTTCCAAAGATATAACGGAAGAGCCGTGCTTTCAAGAAAATCTGTGTTAGGTAACACCAGCGCTCACTGTACTCCGAGAGAGGAAACTCACACCCTCAGGTGCACTTCTTGGGGGCAAGAATATGAGCGTTTTTATTTGGCCACATCTGGCATGTCATAGCTCAGTGACAAATGCCTGTCTCCTTAGTCTCAGAAATGTCTTCTCTATCAGAGACGCAGAAGGAGGTTGAGTCAAGTTCTGACAGACACCTGCAGTTGAGGGACATGTCACTTGACATCACACTCTCCAAAATGCGCCCATACTCCTCCATATCCTTTTGATTTTGAAAGTCCTATGAATTTTTCTCATTTTATTTGATGTTTCTAGGCTTTGAGTTTTACCTTATGTAGGCTTGGGCGAGTTTGGACTTTTATTTAATCATTTACATCTCCAAGTTAACTGTCAGGCTGAAGCCAGATCAGGATCCCAACACTGGAAAGTGTTGGCTCCTTTTGATCCATGGGTAATGAATTTGCCCTCTGTAGTCAAAGTATAATATTTTTTAAAAAGAAACTGTATTTCTTATTAATCAGCTATTAGATATCTGTTGCCGATAGGCCTCTTTCTGAGGGTCCTTAGCAAGAGACAAGAACAGACAGGCATGTTTATGCAGCAGGACGGAATAGGAAATCTGCTAGAAATGTTTATTCAAGCTAAATAAAGCCAGAGCGAACACACAGCCTTTTAAACTCCCCAGCTTTATTCGAACATGACACTGATGTCGACAGCTTCAGAAAGCAGTGTGTGCACACAAAAAAGCTGCATTATCAAACATATCAAAAGGTTTCAACACCAGTGCAGGAGACATCTCTAGCGCGGATAATTACTGCACCCTCGCCTGGCATAATCTGGACTCGGAGCCGTTCTTTAACAAGATAGCACATCTCATTGGGAGAAGCTTGTGAGGTCACATCTCCATTTTGTGCCAGTAACTTCCAAGTTCATTTGGCAAAGTCAAGTTGAGAGTGATCTAACCTCACCGTCTCCGACTTTCTTTTTAATTAATTGCAAAATGCCATCCTTCTGCTGCCCCTAGGAAAGCAGGAAGGGCTTCTGCAGTCATTCCGGACCACTGCGTTTTCGAGGCCCTGCTTTCATTTGTCACTTGACGGAGCTTTGCGATGTAAAAAGCCGGCAAGGCAGCGCCACAGACAGCGTTGTCACTTTGTCAAGAGAGGGTTGTTTGCACTTTATGCGACAACCTATTTGTGTAAAGTGCCAGGGCCTGAGCTAAATATACCACATGCGGTGGAAGTTAGAGGTGATGGAATCTTGCTGTTAGCCTCCTCGCTCTCCGCTCTCCTCCCACCAGAGCCTGGAATTCAGCCCATGTTCCACACAAGCAACTGTTTTTGTTTTCTTTAATTTTTTTTGAGAGTCCTGCTGCAATTTAGATGTGCAAATGTTGCATAAGCTACTTTGGAAGCATGTAACTTTAAGAAAGTGGGCTGTGGCTACCATGCTAATAGACACGTATGTACTGACACACGCATCTCCGTGGGAAATTGCTAGTGTGTGAGTCACGTTACCTGTGAGCTGATGGCTATGCTGGGACCAAGACCTTAGGAACTGGCTGGATGCTAATCCCTCCTATAGCTCCAGTCTCAGAGCACATGACCCTGAGGAACGAAAGTGGATTCTGGCTCTTGTCTGTAATTTTGAGGAAGTTGTACCAACCTGTACCGAGTGACTGCTACCCTACATCTCATATATATTCTGTCGTGAATATCAAAAACGTGCAATTGTCGTATGATTTGTGAGGATTAGCCACTTGTCTGGCAATGAACTTGGCTGAAACTCTGTAGAAGGTTGTTTTGGGTAAGCGTTTTCGAGCCCTGTTCAAATTCAAGGTGCTGATGTTATTATCTATGTGTCAGTCCGCGCATCTATCTATCCCGATGTCATCGTCCTGTTGTTCAGACACAGCTGAGAGGCCATCTGCTCATCTTTATCTTCAGAGGGAGTGTACAGATGTCAGGCTCCACACCCTGTTACCTCTCACCTGGGTTCTGTCTCAACTGTGTGCATCCTCGGGACTTGATGATCAGAAAGCATATTTCAGCCTTTACATGTTTGCAGGCTAAAGTTTACAGAGCAACAGTTGGGGAGGATGATCACGGTTTAGGGGGAAGTGGTTCTAAGAACCAATGATAAAATTGCTTCTATTATTTTAAATATTTTTACCATTAAATTAAATGAGAAATGCATTTTATAGTACAGGAGAGAATATGCATTCACAAACATATAATTGTAATCAATTTTTCAAAACAGGACTTATGCCATGCTATATAATAAGTATCCAGATTTTCAAAAGCAATTGTATTTAGATTAAAACTTGACGTCTATGATCGACTAAGTGGATCTTATAAAAGAGTTGGTAAGATTAGCTTTACTGTGTGACCTTAGGAAAGTCACATTTCCCTCTTTAAAGCATGATTTTCTTAACTGTACAAATGTTAGGGTTGGGCCCATTGCTTTGTGCATGTGGATGTATGTGAGTGTCTGTGATGTGTGCTTCTGTGCGTGGGTTTGCACATCCATGTGTGCACATGTAAAGGTCAGAGGCTGATACCAAATACCCTCCTACATGTTCTCCACCTTGTTTTTTTGCATGGGTGCTGATGTTCCAAACTCAGGTCCTCATGCTTACACAGCAAGTATTTGATACACCAAGTCATCCGCCCATTCCCCAAATGCTTTAAAATGCCTCTCAATTTCATCCAGCAGAGGTGCCAGACCGCTCGTAAGGAAGGCCATGTTTACCCATTATTTTGTGTGCTGTTTTTCTGAGGAGGCCTAAAGGAGTAGGTACAGCAGTGTCTCACAAGCCACAGCTTCTGCATAACGGAAGCTTACAGCTCAGAGAGCTTGACAACGGGACTGAGCAATTATGAGAGCCTTAAACATGTATCATTACTTAAAACAAACAAACACCAGTGTAAGCTGTTTTCAATGTGCAGTTTGTTAGCATATAACTAAAACATAATGAGCTAAATCCGTTTCCTGCCTAATACACAGACAGAATATTAAGCCGTCTTAAGTGGGGGGGAAACAATAATCGTAACTGCGGTGGGGAAATCAGATGGCGTCTTGACCTGTAGATAGTTCTGCCCGCCAATAATGAACAACGAGCTGCTTACATCCTTCCTGTATGATATGCTGAGGGGAACACATCATGACCGAGATGGTCTCAGACGAAGAGTACATGGCAGGGGTCTATGAATCTAACCTCAAAGGCATGTCAGATGCCGAGGGCGGCAGCAAAGGCTGCGATCCCAGCACTGGATGTTAAAGCCAGCCTGGTTTAAAATGAGACGGCTCTCCAAAAGCAAAACAGAGCTGGTGGGATGACTCCGTGGGAAAAGGACTGATGTCACACCTGACTTCTAGAGTCCACTACACAGGACCCACGTGGCGGAAGGAAAGAACCAATTCTTACACGTTGTCCTCTGACCTCCACATGGAAACGTGTGTGCTCCTCACACACCTAATCAATAAATGTGATCATAATTTAAAAAAGAAGAACAACAGCATGCATGAGTTAAATTCCCGTGGTGGTGCATGACTATATCCCCAGCACTTGTGTGGGTGTGGGCGGGTGGCACAAGGAGAATCAGAAGTTCGAGACCAGCTTTGGCTGCATAGGGCATTCAAAGCCAGTGTGAACTCCATGAGACGCTATCTTAAAAACAAACGGTGGTGCACAAGTGATGCTCCAAATTGTGCACAAACACCAATGTGGTAACCTGCCTCTTTCGCAACAAGTAATTCTAGGTTGCACTGTTCAAAATAAACTAGCTCATCAGAAAAGTCTGTCATTATCATGAGCCAAAGCTGTGTCAACCTGACTTACGTTTTGCTAGGGCTCCATTGTCCCCTTGAAAGAAAAAAATAAAGATTGCCATATAACAACAGCAACAACAAAAACCCGAAGCAAAACAATAACAACAAAAACCCAATCACATGAAAAATCATACAGGAAAACCCCCATACACCACAGAGAAACCCTAAATGAAAACAGTCCTACTTATAAAAATGGGTGCGAGGGAGAGGATGGGTTATTCTTAAGAAAAAGTCAAAGAACAAAACTTGAGGTTGCAAGAGGGTAAAGGGACATGGAGACGGATGAAGTATTACAGGAGATTTTTATCGTAGCTGGGGATGATTTAGGGAAATCGTTAGATTGACAAAATTGGGAAACAAAGTGGGATAGATAAAATATTGTAACAGCGTTATGTCTTGGTGAAGTCGTAACTGTGCTGTGGAGATAAGCGAGAATAACATCCCTGTTCTTGGGAAATATGCCCTGGGTCCAACTTATTTTTCACTTGGCAGGGGAAAGGTAGAAACGACTAGACAAAGTTAAGATAAGGGGACCTGCAGGTTACCAGAAGGGGAAAGATTGGAGGTGAGGATTCAGTCCATACCCAGGTTTTAATTGTCAAGCATGTAGATGTGTTGGAAGTTAATTTCAAGATAAAAACTAAAAGGTGAGTCCTTTGTTTTCCTTCTCTTCTCTCATCAGTGTCCATGTGTCCTGGCCTGTGAGAGCACTTGTGCCTTGGGGTTTTGCTTTTCCTGCCTTGCTGAGTTATGCCACAGTCTTCAGTATTGTCTGATCTCCCCATCACTGCTGCTCAGCCCCAAAATAATCACACAGAAACTATATTAATTAAACCACTGCTTGGCCTATTAGCTCTAATTTCTTTTCTGCTAACTCTTACATCTTAATTTAACTCATCTCCCTTAATCTGTGTATTGCCACATGGCTGTGGCTTACCGGGCAAAGTTCTGTCTGTCTCCGGCAGACTACATGGCTTCCTCCTGACTCCATCTCCTTTCTCCCAGCATTCAGTTTAGTTTTCCCCGTCTACCTCTATTCACAGTGCAGGCCCAAAGCAGTTTCTTTATTAAATCAATGGTAATCCCAACATACAGAGGAAAAACCCACATTACCTCCCCCTTTTTTTGTGTTTAAATAGAAAGGAAGGTTTTAACTTTAACATAGTAAAATTACATATTTATATCTATTTTCTCTTGTATCGTGACTACAAGCTTAACTATTATAAATGATTATCTATTAGGCTATATTTACATTACATTTTTAAATGAACTACACAATCACAATACTTTAATCAAGATCGGAAATATACATATAACATGATTGACCTTAAATTTGTATCCATAAACCAAA
This sequence comes from Microtus ochrogaster, assembly GCF_000317375.1. Classification (NCBI taxonomy): domain Eukaryota; kingdom Metazoa; phylum Chordata; class Mammalia; order Rodentia; family Cricetidae; genus Microtus; species Microtus ochrogaster. The sequence continues at coordinate 42,605,997 of NC_022013.1, read as the reverse complement.
ATCCATACCAATGCCAATCTCTATAGCACATCACTGAGCAGTCTTAGCTGTTGACCCGTGCCTCTTGCTTCTGTCCCTTTGCCTTTTAGCCATTTCCTCCTCTGTTGGTACCTGTCCCTGGGCCAAGGGCGATGTGAGGTTAACTGGATCTGTGCTTTTTCTACCTGGGCCATAGGCTTGTCTCTATTTAGTCCTGTCCTCCTTCTTGCCCAAGTAGCTAAACCTTCACTCACGCTTTTCAACAAAGTGATACCTGAGAGAAGGCTGTGTGCTTTGACCTTGAATATTCTGAAACCACCAGAGAACTACACCAGACAGCAACAGATACTTAGATGCACCACCTGTCAAAAACCTTTAAATGATGGACTGCAGGCTCCAAAGAAGCACAACCCCCCCCCCCCCCACACACACACACAATACCTTTGATTTTAAAGTCTGTTGCTGCTTTCTCTTGGCAGTAGAAGGCCAGAGGCATAAAGAGAGGTAGGTTTTGGTGAGTGCTTGTGCTCTGCCTCTATGCCAAAATTTAGAGCAAAAGACCTCAGTGGTTGTTAATTAGCCAATGAGGCAGTATCCTTGTCCGTGAGGGATTGTCATCTTGTTGGGAAATAAGGTGCTTGATTATGAAACCAGTTAGAAGTGTGTACAATTAAGTCCGTTAAAAACTTACCCTCACTTTCCAGGAAGTCAAATGTAGTAGAAACCCAGGAGATCAAAAGACTGTTATGGTCCCGGAACTGACAGGGGAAGTTTGGGAAACGCATATCCTCAGCAGTTGTGAGGCTGTGGTCCTGTAGTGAAAGACTAAACACCCAAGGCAGGAAGCAGAGACAGAGTGTGGCATCTCAGGTAATGGTGGGAAGATTATACAGGTACCATAAGCCTGGTGGTGGTGCTTAAAGCCTTGGGTCTCAGACGAGGTTGTTGTACAGAGCCCAGCTGAGTCTTCTGCATGTTTCTAAGAGAGGAGGCTTATAGGGATGCTCTGATGGAAATGGGGACGGCTGTGTCACCTTCTTTGTATCACCCAGCTTGTGTTCTGAATTTAAAAAGAAAAATTGCATTGTCTTATATTTATCTTAATGAGTCTGCATTTTATCTTTTAGGGTTCAATGTGTCATATGTTGTAATAGTTTTTGAACTACTGGTGTATGACTTCAAAAAGAAATTTACCAAGAGCCTCAAAATTGGAAACAGAGATATTTCTTGGCCATCTAGTGCAGTGGTCTTCAACCTGTGGGTCACGACCTCTTTGGTCACATATTGGATATTTACATTATGATTCATAACAGTAACAAAATTACAGTTATGAAGTAGCAGCAAAAACCATTTTATGGTTGATGGGGGTCACTGTATTAAAGGGTTGCAGGTTTAGGAAGGATGAGAACCACTAATCTAGAGACTCTGTCCATAACTACATACCATGTACATGCATCAGTGCCTATTTTCTGAAAACATTTCATACATCTGCGAAGGTGTATTTCTCCTTCTCCATGACACCTCCCTGACCCCAAGATAAATGGTCCCAAGGCGTTCACTGAAAGCGAAGTTGGTGTTCAGTTTACCAGTAATTAATTGCTACCACTTCCTTGACAAAACATAATGGAAGTGCAGAACACTCTCTTACAAAGCCAAACAACTGTCACCGATCACTCTAATGAATCCTGTTTACCGGAGGGGATGATGGAGAGGAGAGGCTCCCAGCAGCTCAGCTGGTAGACAACCTTCTGCGCATAGAAAGGAGGGTCTTACAGATTCCATGTTTGTCTGGCTGTGTGGTCTGTGACATATTTCCTTTCAAGGATGTGGGTTACAGTCTAAATTTCTACAACTATTCACAGAGATTCTGAGATAATCCCTCTTGGTTAATACTTGACTGTGAGTTGATAACCATTTCTAATATGAAAAAATTAAGTAGGGTATTGGTAGTGATGAATTATCGAGACAATCATAGATAACACTGAGGAGATGGATGTTAACTATTGGATTGTGTCTAATATAAGTCCTGTGTTGAACACTGCATGTATATCATCTCATTCTCAACACAATCCCATTGCAAGTCCATTTGCAGAAAGACAAATTCCTGGCTCCGTGCAATTGTGCTATGAATGAGTGCCAGGACTTTTGGCAGTTCATTAATTGATGGAGGACTAGCGCAAAATTACAATCAGTCCAGGACATTTGACAGACATATATGTATGTGCAGTTTGATAGAATTTTATACTCGCTATGGAAGAGTAATATCATCCCTTTGGCCTGCGGTAGCCCATATAGTACATTCTCCCTGCTCAGAGTTGTAGAACAATCCTTCAGAGAGTCAAACCCTGCAGTGGGAATACAGCAAACTCAATAGCCCGTGTACAGGTTTCAGATGGCCTTAAAATATTTTTATATTCTTTTGAGATTATAATCTATCAAAATTTTCCTTTTGCCTAACTTCAACCACCTTCAATTCCGCTTGCATTCATATTCATGCTCTTTCTCTACAAATTTTGTC
>NC_022013.1:42594192-42603371 GCF_000317375.1 Microtus ochrogaster | reverse complement strand
TTATATAACAAAATCTGTTATATATTTATGAATATATATTTATAATGTATGTATAGTAATAATAAGTATATGTATTCCCAAATATGTAAGTAGAACATTCTCAGTACATGTATGAACTTGCTTATACGTCTTTGGAGATAATCATTTGGATTGGACAGGCAACTGGTATACTTTTTCCTGGGGAAGATGTTTTCTGTAAGCAGTCCTATAATTCACATGTTACATACGAAGAAGCTGAGATTTTATAAGACTGAGTGAGTTCTCAACAATAACCCTAACCCTTGACGCTGTTATAGACTGACATTTGATGGCTGCACAGATGACAGCCACATCATCTGTGGGTGATGTAGTCACTGTACTTCTTTTTTTCTCTTATCTGGAAAGTGGTGGTGTTAATAGCCCCCCAGAATGACATTATGAGGGTTCGTTGAGATAATACTCTAAGCCAAGTGCGTGCGTGTTCATCTTGTGGTGACCACTCAGTAAATTTTGGCTCCTGTTCATGTTAGGAATAATCCACCACAATGACCCTTCTCCCTGCATATGCTCAGGCTACATGTGTCTAAAATAGTGCCCCTACCTTCTAGACCCTTCAGCATGGCTGCCTTGTGAGTCACCTGAATTCAGGTCAACTTTAATGTTAAGTAAGTTGTGTGTGCTTATTATCTCTGTCTCACTTTGGGAAGATGAACACACCATGACCATCTGTAGGAATCTTGTCTTTTGGAATCAACGGGTGCTGATTGAAAATCAGCGGTGAAATGGTAAAGTAGCATGTGGCTGGTGAATTTCTTGATGGTTCCAACCAGACTTCCCTAGAGATGATAAGAAGGTATGGATTTTTAAGACAGCTGTTCTTCTAGAAATAGGTTTGAACGTTCTGTGTCCCTGACTGCGAAGTGAGCATATGTGCATTTGATTGCTCAGTTAGAGCAATAGTTTCTTTGTTCTCACCTTTGTTGTTTGGAGAATAACTAAGTATTAATGTAAGAAGAAGGCATAGGGCATTGATATCTGTAGGAACCCGTAAAAATGACAAAGTCTGATTTTCGTTAAACTCTATGTAATAAAAAAGAATCAGAGAGTGTTCATCTTACTGTGATCATGACACTGGGAAGTGGCCCCTCTGTCAGTCTGTACACACACTGTCTGTCCTCTGTGGGAGCCACAAGGACCAAGCACATTTTTAAATATGCCAAGTGTGTTTGGTATCCCTCCTTCATAAGATCATATAATATGATTGGGTTGTGTGTTAATTTTACAATTTTTGCCTTATAAACTCCCCTACCATACTGAAAATAGTTCTCAGAAAGCCCTTTGTGTTTTGTGTGCACATTGTGAAGGAAAACTTGAAGGCCCTGTCAAAGGGTTCTGTAGTTCTCAGGGTAAATGAGGGGATGGCAAGCAAGAGGAATTGATAGACCCCTTAGTCCAGAGACTAAAATGATACCTACACAACTTTTTTATACATTTCCTCCAAATCTGTTTTACGTTTTCTACCCTTCATGGAAAGTTTATTTGCTAGGTTTTATATTTTAGCTCAAATTTCTCTTCCACGTATCCTTGACTCTCTCAAAGCAAAAAGCGATTTCTCTCTGACTCTTCATTTCCTCAAGCAAAATGGATTTTGACCCACCAGTGGAATATTGTGGAGTATGTTGACTTACGGGAGATGTATTTTCTCATTTTAACTTCTTGGGAAGTTGGGTGGATGATGTGAATACTCTCTGCTGAAGTCTGCCAGGCTCTGTGTGCTCTAGTTCTCATCAAGAATCAGACCCAGTCAAGGAGAAGGAATCTGGAGTGAGCGAGCTGTTCTTCCCTTCTGCCTGTGCTGTTTCACAATGCAAATAGAACTCACTTGAACCTTTTACATCACCAACTCTCGTGAAAACACACAGCACTAAATGGTTCTTGTCTCGAGAAAGTGGTAGAATTGCATTTTAAATATGCAGTCATTAACTAACAAAATTTGTGTTCTCAAAAATAGAACTTATAAAATTAGTTATTCTGACCTTTATATAAACATTTAAAATTAAAGCATAACATAAGCAATACAGTCTCATTAAACTTAATACAGTTCAATAAAAATTCTAAATTTAAAAACTATCTTCATAAAACAGTGTGTTATTGCCAAGGCATTAAATAGTGCATTAGAGTTTAAAATTATTAAAAATTACTAAGTTGCCATTTAGAATGAGATTTATTTTATGATTGCAGACACCTCCAAAACAAATCGACAGTCAATTGCAATGCATTCTGGAATGTAAAAGCACCATTAATTACTGTTAATGGTTCTTCTCTAATGTATGTAAATATATCATTGGTAGCAAAGCTCATGGCAGTTATTTCTTACTTCTTTCTAGACAGCTTAAAGATCCTAATTTATTAATATTCATAATACATAGAAAGATCAACACGTGTTGATGAATGACGATTGAAGATGCACTGTGTTTGGGCTGGAAGTAGATATTGGTTTGTTGGCAGCAGTTCATGGCTCTCCATAATGCAGAATCTACAACACAGAGGGAGACAGTTTAAAGTAGTGTTCTGGGTGTATGCATTGCAGGGTGATGAGTGTCCTGGAAAACACTTTTCCAGGTTTTATTGCTCTAAACATGTTGGTCACACCTATTTCTATCTCCTGTTTCTTCCCAGAGTGTTTAATTCAGCAGATTCTCCTACCATGGAAAATGTGCCTTCTAGTTAACTTTACTGAAAATAATTGACAAGGAACACATTGGGAAAACTGTTTCCTGTTTATTATGTTGTCTGATCTCCACTGGAGATAGAATATTCATGCTTCTGTTTTAACAAGAGCTACGTTGTAATCATGATAAAAAGAATATTGCCTTCTTGTTGACCTAATCCCAAATCCAAACAAAACGAGGGCCTTAGAGACTCAGGGAGAGGGTTCACATCGATTCAGTCATAAAAGATGACAACAGCTGGCGGCATTGATGTGTCCACATCTGGACTCTTCAGAACTGCTACAGGCTCCAGGCTGCCTAGGAGGAAAAAAAAGCCAATTTTTGTTTTTTGTCATTTTTTTTTAACATGGAAGATTTCATCGAGAGATTTTTTTTTTCTTCTTTGATTTTGATGGCGATGTGTAAAATCAACTATAGTATAATTGGCCGTTAGGTTAAAGTTACTGAATATTAACAAGAGGTTCAAGTAGAGCTTCTAATGCAGAGTTGCCCGATTCAGCAAATAATCCTTTTAAAAAGAGGGCAGTTAAATTTGAATTTGAAAGAAGCAAACAAAACTTAAGAGTGTGTCCTGGGCAGCTACTGAAACATATTTATTAATTGATTCTTTGTTGTTGTTGCTATGACAAAACACCTGACTGGGGAACATAAGGGAGGGAGAGAGGATTCATTTCAGCAAATGATTTAAGAGATGCAGCGCACCATGGCAGCAGGGGCATGCGCTATGGATGGTGGGAGAGTGTTCAGGCTGGAAGAAGGGAGAATACCTGTCACTCTCCAGCCCCACCCCTTAGGAACCCACTTCCTCTAGCTAGGCACCACCTCTTAAAGATATCATAACCATCCAAAATAGTAAATCAGATGGAGGGTCAGGTGTAAAAGCGCATGAGCCCCATGGAGGACATTTTACATCCAAACTAATATTCTACCCTTAGTCTTGCTAGAGTTAATATATGAAATGCATTCAGTATGATTTTAAAAACCTCCTTAGTCTTCACCGCCTCCATGCTATTCACAAGTCCAGAGTTCAGTGTACCATCTGAGTTCAAGGCAAACTCTTAGCTGCAAATGCTGGTAAGATTTTTTTTTTTTTAAGAAAAGCAAAAAAACTTCTTTATAGTAAGAGTTATATAGTTCCTCTGGTGCAGAGTAACCGTTGAATCCATTTGATGGGTGCTTAGCAGGGAAAAACAGAACCCCCCCCCCAAAAAAAAATCAAAATCCAGCAGGACAAACAATTCCTGTTCTTCATGTTTGCATCTAGGGTATATGGTAGCATTACCAGAGTTCCTGTGTACTTGGGCGGCTAGCCTTGCTGTGACTGCACGTAAAGGTTCAGTAAATGGAACCTTTCTCTTGGTCTGGCTTTACTTGGTGCTTCTAGCTTTCCTGGATTCATGTTCCAAGTTCCTGGCATTTCCCGTCCCATTGCCCAGCAGAATTCTTCTGCAGAAGTCACATATTGGGCTTTTAGGGAATCTCTGCAAATCTTTCCCTGATTCATAGTAACCTCTCAGACTTTCCTCCGAAACCTTAGCAAAACCTCCATGCCTCTGCCCTCTCCGATCCCTCATCCTTGAAACACTGTCCTCTTATCAGCTTGGTATAGAGCTGACCCCTCACTCCCTTAGACCATGGCTGCCATAATCTCTATGTGCTCACCTGTCCGAACCAGCGGAAACACTTCCCTTGCCAGCCATATTCCAATAAGGCACGCGGAGTTTCTATCTTTTAGGTTTTTTCTTGCCCTGAGGAGCATCGTTCCTACTGTTCTAGTATAAAGGGCAAGGCTTCTCTGTGGTAACAACAATCTCTCTTTTTTTAATGCTGGCAGTTTTAATTCTTGTTAGATATCATCAATAAAGCTTTATTAACAATCTTCTCCAAGGAAAACACAGCAGCTTGGTAAGAACAATCTCTTTAACAACAGAGTTCACTTGTTCTCACCAAGCTTCTCTGCAACTTTAGCCGGGTCCTCTCTTTTCATCAGCAAGCTGTATAGTTTCACGTCTCAGCAATGCTGCTCATAATTCTTTCTGTTGCTACTGCTAGAAACACAGAACAACACCTCTACCATAACCTTGATGCTATGTTGTCTTAGAATTTCATCGGCTAAACAAATTAGTCTTTTTGCTTTTGTTTGTTTTCTTACTGTTGTTTGCATTTTTTGAGACAGCCCTAGCTGTCCTAGAGCTAGTTCTGTAGACCAGGCTGGCTTCAAACTCACAGGGATCGACCTGCCTCTGCCTCCTGAGTGTTGGGATTTGAGATGTGCGTCACCACCGCCTGGCAGTCCATTCCTCTTTAAGTGAGCTTCACACATTTGTTTTAGGATTTAGACAGAATATAGCAGATGCTTGCCTAAAATATAAAATAAGTTGCGTGTAGCCCAATTCCCAGTGGAGTTCATGTTGTACCCTAAGGTATCTCATGACCAGGTGTTTGTGTTCCACATTTCTTCCAACACCCTGATCTGGCAGACCCCACCAGAATGGCCTATTAGCCTCTGATTGCCACACATCACATTCTATTCTTTATTTGGCTCATAACCCTAACCTCTTCTGTATTCCTCCTACAAAGCAGTTCCACAGTCAGGTTTACCACAGAAATAGCCCCTCTCCTGTTTCTCTGGTAACATCCCTCACAATAGCACTTACAGGACAAAGGGTGTACTGGGACTCGACTCAAGGTTTAAGATAGTATAGTTTATCATTTTAGGAAAGCATGGTGGAATTCATTGAGTAGGAATGTTTGATGCAGCCTCTTATATCTTAGCTGACTGGAAAGTAGAGAGAGAAAGAGGGAGACAGAAAGAAAGGGAGGGAGAGAGAGAGAGAGAACTCTTAGGTTTAGGCCTTTTCTCTCCCTATAACCAAAGGATAAGCCATTCCTAAAAGGTTCCGCAATCTCCCAAAATAACACCCTATTTTATATTCATTTCTGATTATGTGATAAATACCCTGCCAAAACCAACTTAGGAGATAAAGATTTTTATTAGGCTCACAATTCCAGGTTATATTCTACCATTTTGGGGGAATTAAGGCAACTAGTGAGAGCATCTCTAAGAAGAGAGAGGGAGAATAAATGCATGCATGCCTAGTGCTTGGCTAAGGTTTTCTACTCATATACTCGGGCCTGCAACCAGAGACTGGTGCTGTTCACTTGTAGCCTGGGTCCTGTCACGTCAATTAAAGCGATCAAGACAATCCCTTAGAGATCTGTACATAGGCCACCCTGATCTAGACAATCTCTAATTGATACTGTCTTCCCAAGTGATTCAATGTGTATCAAGTCATCAACAAGTGTTGTGTTATAAGTTACATGGTTTGCATGTAAAGTATATAGCACCGGCTCATGTGGATGAACAGTTGCCACTTTACATGCAAACCATGTAACTTATAACACAACACTTGTGCTACGAGTTTTTCCATGGTCTGAATTTTAAAAGCTAATAGTATTTTTTTTTTTTTGATTTTTCGAGACAGGGTTTCTCTGTAGCTTTGGAGCCTGGCCTGGAATACCTCTTGTAGACCAGGCTGGCCTCGAACTCACAGAGATCTGCCTGCCTCTGCCTCCCGAGTGCTGGGATTAAAGGCGTGCGCCACCACCGCCCGGCTGCTAGTAGTATTTTTTTATTTGAAAATTCTGTTCTAGTGTCATGGTGAAGAAATAGGGCTTTAACCGGACAGAAATCTCAAGGTCCAAGTCAGGAGCAGAAGGAGAGAGAGCAAGAGCAAGAAACTCAGGACCGCGAGGGGTGCACCCACACACTGAGACAATGGGGATGTTCTATTGGGAACTCGCCAAGGCCAGCTGGCCTGGGTCTGAAAAGGCCTGGGATGAGGCCGGACTTGCTGAACATAGCGGACAATCGGGACTACTGAGAACTCAAGAACAATGGCAATGGGTCTCTGATCCTACTGCACGTAATGGCTTTGCGGGAGCCTAGGCAGCTTGGATGCTCACCTTACTAGAAATGGATGGAGGTGGGGGTTCCTTGGACTTCCCACAGGGCAGGGAACCCTGATTGCTCTTTGGGCTGAGGAGGGAGAGGGACTTGATTGGGGGAGGGGGAGGGAAATGGGAGGCAGTGGCAGGGAAGAGACGGAGATCTTTAATAAATAATAAATAATCAGAAAAAAAAGAAATAGGGCTTTAAAAAATTATATACATTTTCTTGTGTATAAAGTAGGAATAAAAATAGCAATCTCCAGGGTTATTGGGAGGATTAAATGTATTGATATCCACAAAGCTTGTGTAGTTACTGGCCTCTAGTAAGCACTATAGAAATGTAAACTTTTCTTTCTATGGGACATTTGCAATTTATTTTCTGCCAGCATCTTTTGGCAGAGATCTTCTAAAAGTAAAGAAATCTTCCTGATTATGGTGATGGCAATTGTAGATTCAGTTGGAATTGTCAAAATATGGACCGACTCAGAGTTTGTAACTCATAGTTCAAATTTTTTTTAAGTGCTAGTGTGTTAACAGTCATTGAAAGGGGCCAGTCAAAGTGGCTTTTGCCTTTCGGTTTTCAGAAAGATACTTATTGTATTTGTCATTATTTATGCCAGGCTTACTTTGAATATTAATATGCTTAATAAAAAATCAATAGTTTTATACTATTAATTATTATATAAGTATGATTAATTTATGTTAATATAAAATTAATATATTTATATTATTATGTCTTCTTAATATAAAAGAGGACAAATGATAAAAGGGCATCCAGGAACCACGATAGGTATTTAGTGCATTGTGATGACTTAATAATCCCAATTACACCAACTGGATGCTCATGATGATATTGGTAACTGCTTTAATTGTAAAAACAACCAGTATTCAGGGGTGCTCACCCACAAGCCTCTTAAGATCTGCCAAGTGTTGGCTTCGCCTGCTGCAGCTCCTGCTCCGGGATCTTTGTTTAGGATCAGAACAGGTTCAGCTACCACACAGTAATAATACGAAAATCTCAGTGGTTTCATTGGGTTTAGTTTACTGCTCATCCTTGCCAGTCCCACAGTGGTACCAGGAGATTCCAGGACTGTTCTCCTCCAAAGAATGGCATGATATTTTTGTTCAGTGGTGTCTTTTAGAATGTTCTTCTAAAGCTTTTAAACTTAATCACAGCCAGAGACAAGAGATCTAAGCAGTCACAAATGGTCCATAAAGCGAAAACAGACCAATACACGACAAAGCCACCGATCCAGAACTGGGTATATGACCATTGACCAACTAGCTACAAGGTGTGTTCTGAAACAGTTGTCCATATGTCCACCAGTGCCAGAGGATCCAAACAAGTTGTCAGCATGGTTCACCACACTGGCAGTTTCTGGGAGACTGTATTTGTCTCTCTCATAGGGTCCAGAAACAGCTTCATTCTGGTGCTTCCATGTACACCAAGCTGTCAAACCTGGCAAGAGACATGAAACCATTTATCCACCATCACAACTCACTCATAGGGCATGAAGATGCCAATTTCAGGACGAATTGCAATGCCACCATTACCGATTGGTTTAGGAATGAGCAGGAATAGTTTCTTCGGCTATACACTATTATCACATGCTTGCATGCATGTATGCATGTGCACACACACATGTATGCTTGGGCACATGCATGCACATACATGCAAGGACGTACATGCACAAATGGACAATGGACACACATGCATGCACACCCGCACATTCACGGATGTGCCCAAGGTCCCCATGCTCCCAATTTACTCAGGAGATCTTGTCTTTTTCTACTTCCCATGTAGATTAGATCTATGTAAGTCTCTATTAGTGTCCTCATTGTTGTCTAAGTTCTCTGGGATCAACATGAGTTTTTAATCTCTTGATAGCCAACATCTGTTGTGTGTTATGAGATTATTACTTACAGTTTTTAATTGGTAAGACTTACAGTTTGCATTTAATGTGTCTTTAAACATAATCTTTTTATTGATTATTTGTGAATTTCACATAATGCATGCCCACCATACTCAATTCCCAGTATGTTTTTTGAAATCACAGAGATAATATGTGAGTGTGTTCTTATTGTTTAATTTTTCCAGGGATTACAGAAAAATAGAACAATTTCCTTCTTGCCTCTGGTCGCTAACTAGTGGCAATTGCTACATTTTCTTTGATTCCGTTTTATATGTTTTACGAGTTTGTTTGTTTGTTTACATGTATGAACCTGTCCAAGGAGATCTATGGGATAGCTCAAAAAGAATAGGAAGAGAATATCTAGAAGCTTTGGGAAGCTAGAGTAAGTGAAGAAATAAACCTCAGATACCAGTTGGATCTTACTAGTGTCTAGATCAAGCTTCCCTGTCTGGGACTATAGCATATGAGGTTGACAGAGTTTAGATCAGACTTCTCTGTCTGGGGCTATAAACATAGAAGTTTGACAGAGTCTAGATCAGACTTCCCTGTCTGGGGCTATAACACATGAGGTTGACAGAGTCTAGATCAGACTTCCCTGTCTGGG
>NC_022013.1:42552687-42593467 GCF_000317375.1 Microtus ochrogaster | reverse complement strand
GAGTCTAGATCAGACTTCCCTGTCTGGGACTGTAACATATGAGGTTGACAGAGTCTAGATCAGACTTCCCTGTCTGGGACTGTAACATATGAGGTGGACAGCATGTGACTAAAGAGTGAGACTCAGCAGGTAAGCACACATAGCTAGGTCCAACCCATCTGCTTGGAGACTCAGTACAGACATGTAGTTGGAATTGGTAATTTCAGTCACATGTCACTTCTTGACAAAAATCTGCATTTCCAGTTTCACTTTTTCTTCTTTATCTGATATAACAAAATGGCTTACTGGAGATATTTTTCTACATTTTAAAATGTTGGTGTTCATTTGTTGACTTATAAGGATTTTGAAGAGTTTCATAATAATGTCTCAAATAAAATTTTTGTTTTTGAAGAAATCATTTAAAGGAATCATTTCAACTTTTTGAATGCATGGTGATTGTGTTGGTTTCATTTATATAAACGAGGACAAAATACTTGAGAGAAGTTTACCTAAGACAGTTGAATCCATGGTCACTTGGCACCAGATACTTGGACAGAACATGGTCATAGTGTCAGCATGTGATGTAGGATGCCCACTATGCCATGGTGGATAGGAAACAGAGTTCAAAGAGGGCGATGAACATGCCTCCCATAACCCGCTTCCTCCATTCAGACCCTGCTTCCCAAAATTTTAATTACCTCCCCAGATAGCACACTGAGTTGGGATCCACCATGAACATAAGTAGGAAACATTTTATACTCAATTTTTAACAATGATGTTCCCAATATAAGGTGCACAAAGACATTGACACATCTAGGGGAACCTGGGATAAGTTTAGAAGATAAGAAAGAATTGGGCTCTGGGGAGACGATCTGATTGCTCTCGAGTCACGTGACTACAATCGGGACTATTCGCAAAGTGACTGATATCATAGAGATGATAGGACCACCCTGCATACAGGGCTCCCAGAGTAAAGTGAGCATGTCAGAAACAACTCCAGAAATCTAACAGTAGGGCTGGTGGATCAGAAGAGTCAGGCCATTCAAAAGCTTTCTTACCTATAACTTATACAAGTAGATCTATGGTTACTAAATCAGGACTGACCACTGTTGGAGGAGCAGGTAGGCACGAGTCATCTCCTGGTGACGCACTGTGCTCCTTTTACAAGGATGAGGAATTACAAAACACCATCCCTTCTGTCCCCTACTACCCTAATTGTGTAGAGGCATCTAAGCAAGAATCATTCATATTACAGAAAAGGAAGCGGAGGGGGGCTGGAGAGATGGCTCAGAGGTTAAGAGCACTGACTGCTCTTCCAGAGGTCCTGAGTTCAATTCCCAGCAACCACATGGTGGCTCACAACCATCTGTAATGAGATCTGCTGCCCTCTTCTGGTCTGCAGCATATATGTAAGGAAAACGCTGTATACATAATAAATAAATCTTAAAAAAAAAAAAAGGTAGTGGAGGAGAAATGTCTAAGCGATTTATGGTTGACAGATTAGAGCTTTTAGACTCCTGCCCTGCCTTTTCAATCTTGTACTTGCCTCTTCTGAAAGCATTTACCTCTGCGGTTGTTATTTTAGAAACCCCTTCCATTGTGCCCATTTAACCATGCATCCCTGCTTGCTGGGGTTTAGAAACCAAAGGGTGGGCTAGCAAAATTAAATCCACACTGCAGCCCAAGTTTTGTAACCGGCTGTCCTGTGACCTTGGTCTCATTCTTCAAACGTCTCAAAGCTTGGACTTCTCTGGGGAAATTTGGAATTATTCATCTGGTGAGTCCCTTCCAGCTGTAGAATTTGATGACTTCCTATTTGAATGTGTTAGATGCAGCCCACCATCTCCAAAGTACACTTGGTCATGGAAGATCGGCTCTGTTATTTATCTTGCTTAGTCAAATATGTTTCGCATGGGCTATTTTAACGCATAAAACCAACCAGCATTTCTTTGCAACCATGATAGCAGTGAATGACCCTCCTCACCACCCCTTGTGCTTCTTGGTGTAAAATAGACTCCCTCTTGAGCTCTTGAAGACATGGTGCCGCGTTGCTCTTAGGCAGATGTTGAAAGAGTTTGTAATGAACATTGGTTCAAAGGGAATTGGTGGTTTCAGGGTAGAACATATGGCTGAAATTGCTTTTTAAAATGTAATTTGCAGCGGTTTTTTACCTTCTAGTGAATTCCACGGCACCACATGAGGTAGCATTCACCTGCTCAACTAATATAATTTTCAAGATTTAGGTTTGCTGTCCATGGTGATAGATCACAACCAGGGTGGGATTTAATTCATATGAAACATGACCACTGTCATTTGGAAGCTTAGTTTCTGAGCGTGTACGCACATTTGAGCCCCTTCTCTTAAATCCTTCATAGTCTTCATCTCAATCAGTGCTTTCCAGTGAACACTGTTGATTTCTCCTAAATTCTGGAAGGGCAGCGGACTGAGAATTACACTTTCTCGGGATGAATTTTATGGCTTTAAACAAGGGACTAGTTTATTTTTCAACTGTAGCTCTCAGGCCTGTTTCTGCCTCCTCCCCCTGCCCTAATGAGAAGAAAGTGTCCAGTTAGGCGACCTCCATCTACAGCTGACCGGATTTCCATTAACTCCTGTGCTTATTAAGCGGTGTCTAGACGCAGAAGAGGTCCCTGAAAGAGATGATTTTCCTCTCAATGTGGGGACAGTAACTTTGCAGCTTTCACTGGAGTTGCCTGATTGCCTCGACTTCTGCTGTCTATAAACTCCGTGGTCTTTCAGTCTGGCTCTTGCAAACTAGACATAAGCAGTCTATTAATATAGGTGCAGAAATCTCAGCAGTCAGAATTTGGAAAGTCACAGTTCTGCTCTTCACCATTAGAACTAATGAGCCCATGTTATTCTAGAATGCTAGTTTACTCACAGAAATGTAATCTGAGGGAAAAATAAGAGCCATAAACCGAAGCGTAACCTACACTGTATCTGTGCTACCATCTCTAAATTGCTTATGTTTTCAGAGGTGTTTTTAATGTTTTGAATGCATTATGGGTTCTACATACTATATACACTGGCATTAGGGGAACTGAAAAAAAAGTCTCAGTTAAATTTAAGGTTGCTGTGGAGAGTCTCCTAATGCTTCAATTTGACAATTTATAATATATTTATACACACTTAAACACACAGCCGATCTCTAGTTTGGTATATGTGTCTTAATTGGCTATGAAGATTTAATAACCAGCATTTGAAACAAAACCCATAACCAAAAAGCATAGATTCTATTTCATTTTATGACTAGGTAGATTTTTATCACAAAAGCATTCATTTTTCCTTCATGGGAAGAAGGCATTCCGATTGCTCCCTGATACTTGCCCTTTATCTTTTGACTCCCTGTGTTTCCTAGCCAGTGTTTATAATTTTGCTGGGGTGTGGGGAATTCTGACCCGCCATTTAAATGCATTGCCTGCTGCTAAGTCACAGAATGCGCTTGGTGTTCCTTTCTGCTTTGGCTTGCGAATGTTACACTAATTTTTATGGCTTCTTTGGAGTAGAGCGCTGGTTTGGTTTTAAAAGTTTAAAACTAAATAGAAAACAGTTAATTTCTAAGTTAGGATGATGCCACCTGTGGTAATATATATAATTTGGGGTGTGGGCACGTGCAAGCCATGGCACTCCTGTGAAGGTTGGAGGGTACCTTTCAAGCATGAGTTCTATTTTCCTGGGGTATAAGGGATTGTACAGAGGTTGTCAAGCTTGCCTGGCAAGCACTTGTACCTGCTGGCCTGACTTTTATTCTAGAAATGGAAAGAACCCCCCATTCCATGGCTTTATTTATGCCTGCCAGGGTCATAATCTACATATGGCATTCATAACTATAGTATAATATGCATCTTGATTTTATACTTACTATTTTAAAATAGATTGTACACCATGTTATAGGAAATACGATTTTCACACGCCCGTCTCCCAGTTGGTTTTGGTTTGCAAGTGAAGATAATTTTCAGCAATTGTTTTCTTTGTGTAGCTATTGTTTTCTTTTCTGGTGGTTTCCACCTTCTCCCACCTTGACCCTGGCAAGGTGGGCGTGACAGGTGGTTCTTGTCTCTTGTTGGATATTAATGTCACTGGATGCTTGCTTGGAATCACTGAAACAAACACTACAAGGCTCACAGCTGAAAACAACAGGGGCTTAGTGTCTAATGGTGCCAGATGCCAGAAGCCTGTCACCAAGATGTGGGCAGGGTCACACACTCTCTGCAGTCCCTTAGTGAGAACCTTCCCTTGTCTCTCCTGGCTCCCAGAGGCTCTTGCATTTTCTAAGCTTGTGATGTTCTAGCTCCTTCCCTTTCCTCTGTCTTGACGCGATCTTTTCTTAATGTCTTTGTGTTCAATATTCTCTCCATTTGTGAGTGGAAGGACTCGGGGGGTGGAGGCTTCATGTGGACGGATGCATACTCATAGAGGAGAGGCCAGAAGTCAACCTCGGGTGTCATACCTTAGGCATGTGACACTTTTATTTTTTAAAATGTTTCCTAGAACTCTCCAAGTAGACTGGACAAACTTTCAGGAGCCCAACGAGTGTTGCAAATGTGTGCCACCATGACTAGTTTTTTTCTTGTAGAAGTTGGGATTTGAACTCAGGTCCTCGTGCTTGTGGCCGCAAGAACATTATGAACTAAACTCTTTCCCCAGTTCTTCTTCTTTGAAACTTTAGTGACCGAATTTAACGTTCAATTTTAGTGAGGGATGATTTTGTCTTGAGGTCCTTTATTACATCCGCAAAGATATAAGGCCAAGGGCAAGCGATCCCAGTTCAGGAAATGTGAGATGAGGCTGCTTGGCCTTCTCTGGGGCTTCAGCCCTTGTGTTTTATTCATGCGTCTCTCAGCAGCCATGCATTTCTCAGCAGCCATGCATCCCTCAGCAGCACAGACCAGTGGAGATTTCAGTGCAGGCACCTTGGTGAGTATTCCACCCTGGCATCTGCTCTGCCTCCCTTTCTCCATTGTGCTGAACCTACGTCTATCAGTCACGCCTTCCCTCTCTAGGCACACACATCCTGGTTGCTAAACGATAGAAGCGCAATCTGGGGAAGAAATTAAACAGGGGCATTGGAACACAAGAGGACTGGCTTCATGTTCCCTTTCTAGCCTTTTTCTTGCTGGGCCCGGAACTCAGGCAGTCAGTCAAACTTTCACACAGGCATCTGCATCTCACTGGATATTTTCCCTCCCAGCACGCTCACACAATTGTTGGCAGGATTCCATCTTTCTGGGGCATTAGACTGTTGTTCCCTGGTTCCTTGCCGCTTGGGATTATCCACGGGGCACTAGGCACAGCAAACATGAAGAGCCAGAGGCAAAGAAGGAAGGTTGGCGTTGCAGTCTTTTATAAACTAATCAGAGTCTGTATATTAAAGTGTAGTCGTTAGATACAGCCCAAACCCTAAAGCAAAGGGGCTTGCACATGAGAGTGACTGGCAGGAGGAAGTCATCGGAAACCCTTTCAGAAGCCATAAAGCACAGACCTTGCTCTAAACATGTCATCATCATCATCACCACCACCATCATCATTATCATCATCGTTTGGAGCATCTCCTAGTGTCTATAGCTTGGAGTAGATACCGACTCTTCTGAGCACAGACGAGCCTTATGTCAAGTTGGAACGCAGAAGTGCAGAGGTTAAGGGGTTGGCTTGAGAATCCATGCAGGGCAGCAGGCGGGGTATTGTGATAAGAACCTCAATCCATAGAGACCCTACTGGGTCATTATATCCTGAATGATGTTGCTACATGATTACACATGAACTATAGAGCTTCAGAAATAAACTGCCATAGTAGGCCAGGAGGGAACAATATGAGAAGCCATTTGCAATGTGCTGCTACAGAGAGAATAGCTAATAGCAGTTTCTTTCAAGCCGTGTTTCTAAACCGTAGTTTGTGTATCCGCTGTAACCGCTCCGTGTAATAAGCCACAGTAGCAACACGCTCATTCTTGCTCCTAAATACTTGTTTTTGAAGCCGCCATGGCAGGAGATATTCTTGGGAGAAGACAGAGCATCGTTTCTAGGCATTTCCAATTCTACATAATTAGAGCAGAAAGACTTTCAAGTCAGCTTCAGGTTCCAGCTTGTTATATAAATAAGTTCACAGGAATCTCGTGCTGTACAGAAATCTGACAGCAGCTATAAAAGGCTTTTGAACATTTTTGTTGCCAAAGTCCTAGGGATTGCTGGAATCTTAAATAGCCCGTTTTAAGCTCCAATTCAGAAGCTTTTTGTCATGTTTAATAATGTGGTGAATAATTCGTTTTCTGTTAGTCATTTCCCCCTTTGTAATCCACGCGGATCTTTGAGCCATGGAATGGATATTTTTCTGGAGCTATAAATTAAAGGTCCCTTTCGATCCCAAACTTGAAATGGCTTTTTAATACACCACTTCTATAAATGCATTTATCTAGGTTTAAAGATTCATTAGCATACATTTAAATGAAAGTATTATGGAGGAGGACGCACAATCCAAGGAATGATTACTTTGAAATGACACTCGCATGGAAGACATTGGGTAATCCTGTGGACAGTAGGAATTTTATTAAAAAGGAAGTCATATTCTTAGAGATGACTAACCACTGAATCTTCTCTCATCTTCTCTGTGTCTTTTTTCTTAAGAATAAGATAAATAGGAGGTTTGGCTCAGGGTTCAGTGGTCACCATTGGCTCATAGATTGGTAACACAACACTTGTGAACTTAGACGAAAAAATAAAATTATATTTCTACTTATCTATCGAAATAGAAGGTAGCCTCTCCTTATAGTATGATTATTTCTTATGGACCACAGTAGTAATGGAAATACTTATGACTTCATTACTGATATCAAGGACAGTCACCGTTTCATAAGGCCTAGTGGGCAGCTTTTTTTCTTTCTCTTTTTGTTGTTTTTTTGCTAAATGGACATGATGTGCCCATCAAATTTCCATTTAAATAATTAGCCATAGGACTATTCCCATAGATTACTGTGATCATTGGCTTGGTTTAGAGAATCCTCTGAACTGTAACTGAAGTCTGTCTCATAATTGGTCAAAGCGAGTAGACCAAGGGACAGTTAAGGCTCAGCCATAAACGGGACCCACTCCCCTCTGCAAACATAACAGAAGTCAAGGCCAAGAGAATGCAGGAGCCAGAGGAAGAGCAGAGTGAGGAAGATACCGCCTTCAGAGCATGCCATTGCCCTGGCTCTCTGTCTCATAACAGTTATGGTTGCCAACACAAGACCCGCAGAAGCCTGGACCTGTCAGCATACAGGAAGGAGGGGCCCAGGAGTTTCCGCACTCTAGCCTGGACCTGTCAGCATACAGGAAGGAGGGGCCCAGGAGTTTTCCCACTCTTAGGACATATAGGAAAACAGTGGTAACAGTCAAGGGGCTCACAAGGAACCGCTCCTCCTTGAGCGTCTAGACGTAGTTAGTGGTTGCTAGTGGGGAGGGAGGAAAGTTCTTCAGCCGTGTAGCCACTGGGGAGAAAAGAGCCCACTTTCCTACGGTCCTTCACCCAGCACACTGGGAACAACTCTCCTGAAACTCACCAGGCCATCAATAAATAAGTCAATATAAGTAAATAAATACTAGCCAATACAGAAAAGTAGGAAAATTGGCAAGAGAAATGGGTTCACCAGGAAAGGACTAGAAGAAAATAATGGAAATGAAAATGATTATTAAAAAAACACATTAAATGTGATGAACATACCATAAGAAACCCATTATGTATAATTGACAGGTGTTAATTATACTAATTAAGTAAGAAAATCTATGATATAATCTAATACTGTAATTATAAAAACTCAATGTAGTATTTGAGAGCGTTTGACTCCTTTGAAAACACAATAGTTAGTACCTGCCATTGTGTCTTGTTATTTAATAAAGAAGTACAAAATGTTAAATAATAAAAATGTGTGAAAATATTTTGATCGCTGCATGCCGGCATCACTGAAACTTTGTGTAACACTATATGCCTTTCCATCTGAACATTGTATTATTGGAAGCAGTGCATCGTCACATACTCAGAGGGGTCCTATGAGACACACAAAGACACGTTCTCAAACTCACTCACTACGGTACAGCTTCTAAAGCTTGTGGATTGCTCTATTAATCCTGACATTCATCAGATGAGTGCAGGGTAACATAATGTCGTGCAGTGTTTTCACCAACCTTGTGAAGTAAATGTCTAGGTAATCACTGATCTCCTTGATTTTCCAGGAGACCACCACCAACCCTCACCTTCTTGTATCTTCCCCTTTTGAAGTCTCCTCTCACATTGTATGATATTGATTGCTTTGACCAGCACTGTGTGTGTGTGTGTGTGTGTGTGTGTGTGTGTGTGTGTGTGTGTGTGTGATGTGTGCAGGTGTGTGTGTGTGTGTGTGTGTGTGCAGGTGTGTGTGTGTGTGTGTGCTCTGAGGTTGGGTCATGAACCCTCACTTTGAAGGGAATGCAGGAAGTCAGCCAACCATCATTAGTGACATCGCTTTAATAGTCCCACAGGGAGGAGCTTCCGCACCAAGCAGAAGGCCTTCCAGCAACCAGTACCAATTCCCCTTCCTCGACAAGGAACCATCCTGTAGCAGTGGCTCCAGCCCTGGTAAGCTGGCTGATCATTCTTCATTCACAGGGTGCTTGGTCTCCTGCTTCCTAGGACCCTGAACCCGTTCAGTTAAACTGCTTTTGAAATCCCTGACCCATAGAATTTACCTATAGAAGATAAAGCTGTATATGAACTTTGATGATGATTTCTAATAGCCAACAGCTGAGACACGGTCTGTGCGTCATCTCCAAGGTCATGGCACTGGTAAATGACAAAAGACCCTAGTCCTGCTGATGGAGGACACTGTTTTATCAGCTTAGTAAGTCAGAATGTTGGGCCCCTTGCCATCTTTATTTAGATCCTCCATCTTCCTCCTCCACTAATTCCCTTTCTCTTCCTTTCTGCCCTTCCATGTACCAGCTACCACTGATACTCAACTAACGATAAAAGAGACCAGCTCACTCAGTTGCTTTAAATTCTTAAGAAAACACCAAGTCAACATAAAGCATTGGATATGTGTTCTAAACAGAGGTCAAAGCATCAAATGCAATCATACTGAACAAGTCTTGTGTCTGATTCAGAATAGAAACCTTGAGTTCAGCAGAATAATGTCAGGAAGGAGATAAAATGGAAGGCTGCAGCAGGGGCAGAGTCAGATACGAGGCTAGGGATTAGGGTTTGCAGCAGAGGAGGGAATGGTGAAGGGCTTCAGTTAGCATACCTGTTTCCCTGACCTGCTCAGCTGGTGTGTACCCAGGGAATGCCCGCTGGTGTTGGAGGCTGACAGAAAGGGATGCTGTTGGGAGAAGGATGGTTTGTGGATCTTTGTGATTGGCTGGGGATGGGGTTAGGGAGGAAAGGGGGGCAGCAGCAGGTGTTCTGCTACAAAGCTGGGGAGGAGACTGGGGGGGACTTGGGCTGGAGGAGCAGAAGGTTTCCCCTTGATTTTTACAATAGGTCAGGCACACTGGTGACACTGTCCACATTGTAGTGAGGGCCTGCCTGAAATTCACTGCTTACAAAGGTATCTCACAGTGACAAGAGTTTTCTGTGTAAGAACAAAAATAGAGCCTTCTCCTCCTGGTACTAGTTAATTACTGATCCTGTTGATGTAAAGGAAGAATCGTCAGCTCATTTGGATAACGTTTATTTAAAAGTAATGCTTTCTCTGCTTGGGTAGGTGTAAGAATATCATAGACTTTTTAATTAAAAAAAAAAAACCTTAGGTAAAGACCATCTTGTACTTGAATTTATACTCCCTAATTGGAGGCGGGCAGTGCAGGTGGATTATCTCTAGATTATGCATCTGCCTTTCAGTGGCATTCAGGAGACAGATGCTAAATAAAAAGAAGGACCTCCATAGTATTCTAAACCCACTGATAAAAACATTTAAATAGCAAACACTGGCTTTCTCTGCTGCTCCTCTGTTTGATTTTTAAACAACATTTTCATTACGGTTGCTATCGTAGATTAGCTTGCTAGTTACAAGGAAAATTCAGAGGCAACTCTCTTTGATATCAAAATATGTTTAAATTCATAAATACCACTTTCAAGGGAAACATTGGGTACCGTGCGGATTGCTGCAAATTGTATCATTGATGTTCACTAATACTGTAAATGCCCTTTATAAGTACTTCATTTAAAAATTCAGTTTCACTCAATAAAATCTGCATACTACCAAGAAACTTATAAAATACAAAGATACACAAAAATAACAACAAAAATACATTTGCTTGAGAACAAGTATTGGCAACTCACATCACCTTCTAGGGTTGATCATCCCGATTCAAAGTACTTAGAAACCATGAAGGGAATGATGAACGAGCCCTCAGAAAAAGAGCCAGAGTTTAGTGTGATGTATCAAACTCTCCAGAACGGCTACAGTTATATTTTCAGCCCTATGTGTTCCTCTAGGACCTGGCCACAGAGAAGCCACCTTCTTCCCATTCTCCCCTCCTGGACCCTGACTTCTGCCTCCATTCCTTCTCTCTACACCCTCCCTGTCTGACAACCCTCTCCTGGGTGCCGCTTCTCAGAATCCAGCCACCAGGACACCGGCTCTCAGGTGGAGAGGCCAGCCGCCATGAGGCATCCCTGTTCAGCTGAAACCCCAACCACACTCTCAGTTGGTGGTCAGTGTCAAGTTGAGGACACCCTCATTGGCTAAGGATACTGTGACTTGGTCAGCATCTAGCTGAGGACACCCTCATTGGCTAAGGATACTGTGATTTGGTCAGCATCAAGCTGAAGACGCCCTCATTGGTTAAGGGGACTGTGACTTGGCTCCTTCAGGATTTTACTTAACTCCACAGCAGCTTCTAGGTCAGTATTTGACTGAGTAATGCGGGAGTGTGGTTTACCTTAGCCAAACTGAAAAAAAAAAAAAGAGAGAGAAAGAGAAAACCATTCAGGGCTTCGAGAAAAATAATTTATAAACACACATGTTGTCATCCATTTTACATATTTTGTTTGATAATGTAGATCAGTGACATACTTTTGGGGATTAACAGCAAGGCACCAAGACAGTTTGTGGGACATAACAATGCCAAAGCATTGCTACTTACATTTAAAATCATTCATATCTCAAAATAGTGACAAAACCCAAAATAACCGTTGGGCAAGTGGTTATAGTTTTTTAGTTTACCTACTGAAAGTTATAGTTTTTTTGTTTGTAAACTTTTTTAGGAAAACATTGCAGAAAAAAACCAATAACAATGACAACAATCATAGACTCAAAGCCTCTGACATATTTTCAGCAGAAGCCCTTAATTGAGGTAGAAAAACAGTTGCTCTGTCAATACCAACTCCTTTTATCTGTTTTCAGTTCATTCTGGCTTGACAGTGTTATAAGAAAGTTCCTCTAAACTTTTGTTCCCATACATTGATGAAGAAAGTGTTATTTTCCTTTAGTTATTTAAATCATTAGTGAAAGTAAAGTATTTTCTTTTATGCTGTATTTAATCTTGAACTTAGGATAGGCTTCCCACAAAGCATTCTAAAGATAAAAATGGAAATGTATTACCTATATTAAATAAATACAAGGTTTAATAAGTCTACTAGGAAATTGATATAATTTGGGGCATTTTGAAGCTATAGATATGTGTAGGCATTTTGTTTAAAAATATAGGAGGGAGAAGGAAGAATATTTAAGTCTGGTTTCTTATTAGATATGCACTAATTAGTAGTACTCAAGAAGGCAAGATGAGCATCGCCCTTGGAATTTTCTTTTGTATTAGATAAAACTTGTAGGCTAGCCTATAACTTTACAGTTTTTGCTAATTTTAAAAAGGTCAACACTTGTTTACCATCTTGAAGAAGTCTCTAATTTTTGAGTGGGTTCAATAAACAAAATCTATTATGCTTTGAATATGAAATATGCTCCCCACACCAAATAAATGTCGCTGTATGGAAGGCTTAGATCCAGCTCCAAGTGCTGTGGAAACAAAACGCAGAGGCCTCTGTCACTGTATTTCAATGTTTTTTAAAAATAATTCTTAACTGGGGTCCTATTGACTCCTATGTCATTATAATTACATAGGAAATATCAAGAACAATCATACAGGATGCCTCTTAATTCTTTTTCCAAGTTATTCTTAATCAATGTGTGCAATTTGACAAAGGTAAAAAAGAAAAATGATTAAATGCAATTATTTATGCAAGTGTCCATGAATACACTGATGATGTGGGAGTCCCCTCTGTGTGTTGCTTTTCTTGGTTAATGAATAAAGAAACTGCCTTGGCCTGTTGTTAGGGAAGAACTTAGGTAGGTGGGGAAGACAGAACTGAATGCTGGGAGAAGGAAAGAGTCGTAGAGATGCCATGAAGTCACTAGAGTCCACCATGCCAAATCTTTGCCGGTAAGCCTCTGCCATGTGGCGATATACAGATTAATAGAAATGGGTTAAATTAAAATGTAAGAGTTGGCCAATAAGAAGCTAGAGCTAATGGGCCAAGCAGTGATTTAACTAATACTGTTTCTGTGTGGTTATTTCGGTTCTTGGGCGGCCAGGACAAGCAAGCAGCCGCCCCCTGCAACACACTGATCTTGGCGTCACAGCTTCAGTGTGTAGGAAGGACACCAAAATGGATGTCTGAACAAAGCTTCTGTAGTTACAATGTTGAGTGGGGTAGGATAGGCTCTACAGTTGACCTGATTGAGAGCCTTGACCTTGAGCTGTGTGTGCTGAGCACCTCGGTCCTGCTGCTGTCCCCGACACCTGTGTTCATACTGGGGAAGATGCTCCATTTTCATTAACGTTTTGTATAACTTGCATCGGCACATTTCTTCCTTTGCCCTGTCATTCACCATTTGGCAATGTCACACACCGAGCCTCGGAGATCCTTAAACGTAACTTATATCCTTTTTTTTTTTTTAAATACTCATTTCATTCAGAAGGGTATTTTTAGGTTTATGGTAAATTTGTTCTCACTTTTAGTTTGTTCTTCAGACAAAGAGAGTAATATATGCCATTCTTCCTTATTCTTACTGAATATTTTCTACTAAATCTATCCTTTTATGATTCTGAAATGTCAGCTTCAGTTTTTTATTAATTCATACTGACCTGTGCAGAGCTGTCTGTCTTGACTTAATGGCTATTTATAATATATGGATGGCATTCCCCTGCCATTAATGTTTAATGAATTGGCTCCTGATCCAGTGGAGTCTAATAAAGGTAATCATTAGAATACATTGTCTTTCCGCAGTGCCCTCGAAACTTTTTATTTTCCCCACTGTATACCTTTGGCCCGTCCCTCCTCGGCTGTCTCTCCCGGTGTACTCTTCTCAACCTCTCTTTCATTATTTATTCCAAATGTGTATTTTTACACTGATTTTTTTTTTCTAGGTCAGAATGGCAGTCTTTTTGCGGTGAAACTTTAACAAAGTCTCAGGCTACCTAATGGCTGGAAAGAAAAGGAGCCTCACTTCTGACAAGCTATAGACTGACTGACTTGCTGAGAAACCATGATTTTTTTTTCTTGAAGGCGAGAATTGCTCGTATAGGCCTCAGCCCCTGATGACCATTCCTTTGTGTATTCTGAAGATGAAGGCTGAACTGAAGGCAAAGGTTGTGGGGTTGAATAGATGGTTCAGTGGTTAAGAGCTTGTCCTGTCCTTGCAAAGATCAGAGTTTGGTTCCCAGCATGCATATCAGGGGGCTTACCATCGCCTTTAACTCCAGATCCAGAAGGTCCACAGCAGGCACACACACACACACACACACACACACACACACACACACACACTGAGAGAGAGAGAGAGAGAGAGAGAGAGAGCAATAAAAATAAAATATTTGAAGTAAAATAAGAGTTGAGTTCTAAAATTAGAAAACTGTGACTATACTAAGTATTGAATTTCATACTTTTATAAGAGGCAAGGCCTTGTGGTATGTGATTAAAATGTTATATATAAACTGAATGAATCAAGGAGCCAAAGTTGACTAGAAAGTAGAAAGATGACTATTTTATATTTAGAAATAATAACAATCACCTACATCATGTCCATGCATGTGTATGCTCACTTCTATGCCCACGACTTGCTTTCATTAACTATTTTAGTTATTGTTGAGGGAGTGGTGGGGCTGCGTCCCTGGCACCCTGCCGCCTGCATGGCTAGCTTATGCCCTGAAGTAATTACATGGAAACTGTATTCTTTTAAACACTGCCTGGCCCATTTCTATTAATGTGTGTAGCACCCCAAGGTATGCTTACCGGGAAGATTCTAGCCTACGTCCATCCTGGGTCGGAGCTTCATCGTGTCTGCCTCAGAGCCATTTGAGCTCACTTCCTCTTCCTCCCAGCATTCTGTTCTGTTTACTCCACCCACCTAAAGGCTGGCCTATCAAATGGGCCGAGGTAGTTTCTTTATTAGCCAATGACCTTCCTCCATCAAGTTATGAATGGGCATTGTAGCTTTCATTTTAAATTCTACTTGTTTTTATTAGTGTACTAGGAAGTATTTGCCATTTTAAATCAAATTGTGTTCCCTGTTGTTATTATAATTGCTGATTGTTTCTAGAATTATTTCTTTTAATTCCTGGAACATTTTTATCTCCTTCCAAATCTATATACCTCCCTTTCTGTCTCTTACTGTTGAGGCATAATTCTAATGTAATGCTGAATACTAATATTTAGAGAGATAGGTTGTGTTGTTCATAGAAGTATCAGTTTCTTTTGATATTATGACAGATTGCCACAAACTAGAGCTTTATAACACAAGGAATGCATTTTGTTAGAGTTTTGGAAGCCAGAATTCTAGCAATCAAGGCACTCACAGAGTTTCCCGTCCCCCATTTCATTTCTTCTCCAGCAGCATGGCTTTCCTTGTGGCTGTGACACTTCGCTTTGAGCCAGTGACTCTAGTTACATTGGCTACTGTTTGGGGAACCTGGGTTAGTTTTGCTTACCTGCCTCTTTAAAGAACCTTCAAGATGTCAGTAGGGCCCTGTCTTGTAAGTCAGGATAGTTTCATTTCAAAGTATTTCATTTAGTGATAGTTGCAAAGTAATTTTGTCAAATTGCCATTTCCTTTTTTTCAGAAACCATCTTTGAGCTAGTCAAGCTCCCACAGTGATCGAGCCTCCTCTTTCCCTCTCTTCCTCCCTCTCCTTCCCAATTTTCTTTCCTTCCCATGCCTCCTCCTACTAGATTCTCTTTCCTTTGGTTATGCTGAGCATCTAACTCCAGGCCTCAGTGCTCTGGGCTGGTGCTCCAAGCTGAACAATATCTTGACCAGCTTCAGATCCATGTTCTCACTTTAGATGTGAAGTTCTATTAGCTATCAGTTGTTAATAGATTTTTCTCTATCAGGTTAAGGAAGGCATTTCTGTTTTTTTTTAAACATGACATTTTTGATCATGAGTGAGTAGAGAATTCATTAAACAACTTTTCTGTTCATATGGCATGAATTTTCTTCTCTTGACTTGTGCTGTCTAGTCATGTCAGTTTGACACACAAACTATAGAGTTATCTGAAAGGAGGGAACCTTAACGGAGAAAATGCCTCCATAGAAACTGGTCATAAGGCCTTTTCTTAATTAGTGATTAGTGGGGCATGGTTCAGCCTAGGGGTGGAGCCACTCCTGGACTGGTGCTCCTGGGTCTACAAGAAAGCAGACTAGCAAACCATGGGAAGCAAACCAGTAATTAGCTCCCCCTTACGGATTCCGCATTAGCTTCTGCCTCCAGGTTTCTGTCCTATTTGCGTTCCTGTCCTGACTTCCTTCAATGATGAACAGTGATATAGAAGTGTAAGCTTAATAAATCCTTTCTTCCTCAACTTGCTTTTTGGTCATGTGTTTGACCCTAACTAAGACAAGCCTATTGGTATATTATATTACATTTTTGATTTTTGATGCTTAGTGTTTTTACCATCTAGTCAGTTACAAAGATCTACTCTGGTTTAGGCATGACCTCATGGCTATGACTTGGTAAGTGTTCCTTCTGTTTCCTTTTTCAAAAGAGATTGTGTGCAATCATTTCTTTCTCAAAAGGCTGAAAATGATTCATATTATTTACTTTTCTGTGTGTGAGTTCTGATTGTTTCAATTGAGGAATTGGTTCGATTTATTTATTTTCTCTTATTTTTGAGATAGTATCTCACTACGCGATCAAGTTGATGACCTTGTACTAGTGTGTGCCACCATGATAGGTTTGGTCACATTTATTCAAGTTGTTAAATTTTAGATCACAGAATTTTTTTGTTTGCTTATTATATTTTTGTGTGTCTGTGGTATCTCTAGCAATGACATCTTGCATAACTAATATAGTAATGTAAATTATCTCTTTATTTCTAGTTAGCTTCTCTCAAGGGTTATGAGTTTTATTGGTCTTTTAAATTTTTCGTCAATTGACTTGCTTTTTTCCCTTTCAATGGGTTTTGCTGTGGTCCTTATTTCTCCTTACTTTCTGACTGCTTTGGGATGCAATTATACTTATTTCTTTGAGTTTTATAAGATGGGGAAGTTTAGATTCATAATTCATTCTTTTTTTTAGTTAGAATCTCATGTTGCCAAAGTTGGCCCCGAACTTGCTATGTAGAAGAGGATGGCCTTGAACCTGTCCTGTCCTGCCTCTACTACCTAAATACTGAAATTATTGCTACTACTTTCAGCAAGATTACTAACTTTAATTTTTTTCTATTTTCTTCATTTTTTTAATATATGCATAGACTCCTGTAGATTTTTAGTTAAACATTGTTTCTACAATTTTAGATAAGTTAGATTCTCTTTTTAGTTTAGTTCTAACCTTTAAAAGGTATTTTTAAGGAATTTCCTTTGGGAAGTTGTTGTGAGCAGGAAGGTAGATACATGTTGTTACTATAGCAAAAGTTATGCTTTTTTATGCAGAGGATCATAACACAAGGTTCAAGCTGTGAATTCCTAACTGATGTTCTAAGTCTGTCTCCCCAAAGCTGCTCACCTGTGTGTCATAGCATAGCTGAAGTTTTTAAATGGAGATTCAGGATCCTGGGGAAGACTCTCCAGCCACAGGAGATATCAAGGAGGTGTCTCTCCAGATGTGCATAGCAGAACATTGCTCTTGGTCCTTGCTTATTTACTGTCCAGTGGGTGTCATGGGGTTCTAAAGCCATGTCTGGTTATCCTGAGTGAGTGATGCCACTGAGTTCTGGCTATCAGGTGGGTGTAGTGGGGTTGCTAACTATTTTTACACGTCTAAAGGGTATTTTTACTATACTCATTGCAGAAGCATTGTGAAGTTTGTAAATTCAAAACCTGAAATGATACCTGAGATCATAGCAATTGAGATGTTAGGATGTTCATATGATGTTTAATGTTTGTGTGGGTAGGATCTTGGCTGTGTTTGATGCTGGTGGCTGCCATACACACTGGCGTTTAGCTTTCGGTGTTTTCCCCTTCCTTGTTTCCCTACTTCCCCAGGAACTGTTTCTGAAATAGAACCCGTGTCTTTCTGCTGTAAGTTGCAGTTATACTGAAGAACTCCTGAGGCTGTACTTAGGGTCTGGTCAGAGGACATGGACATTGTATGATGTCTCCAATTCAGGATTTTGGTGACCCTGAGTAATCCTGGTGATCCTTGAATTTGATTTTCTACACTGATTCTTAGCCTTTTATCTCGTCTTCATGCTGGAAGACTGAAGGTGGCTAGAAGCAACCGGTAGCCTTTGCTGGTGTCAGCTGAAGCTTGGGTGGTCTCCTAAAAAGAAGGGGCTTTAGAGAGCACCCTGAGAGGCTTATAGAGTGTTCGCTTTTTCCATTCCCCCAGCCTTCACTGGGAGAGTGTGGTGGGGGTGCTGAGGTAAAGTGCACACTGGTGCCCAAGAACCTGTAACCTTGGTTAGTCTACCCCACCCTCCAGAAATTGGTCCGATTTCCCTCTGTCCTGTCATCACTCATCACAATTCTCAGGCCTCTGCCTTAGTGTCATCAGGTTAGCTGTTCATAGCTGGAACTCTTTTAATTGTCTGTCCTAAATCTGGGGGTGGTAGCTTGCCCTGTGTGACCTCAGCTCTCTGAAGGATCTGAGAACAGCCATTGATTTTTTTTCTTTGCTCCTTTTTCCTTCTTATGAGCTTTTCTTCTTGTTAACAATAGCTTTCTATGTGTTTCTATGCCCATCTCCAGAGTTTTTAAATGATAAATTTTGAAATATTGTATGTGCATGAGTGATTTGCTTACATGTATAGCTATACCTTACATAGGTACACCTATGATGACCAGAAGAGGTCACCAAATCCCCTAGAATTGGAGTTACAGATGTTGGGAGCTACTATGTGGATGCTGGGAATTGAATCCCAATCCTCTGGAAGAGCTGCCATTGTTCCTAACCATCCCATAGCTCAACCCTATCTCCAGACATTTTTTTATGTAAATTGTTCATAGGGAAAACTCGACTCATGCTAAAATGGATAGCTTCTTACATTTTCTATTCTCTTATCCGTCACCAGCTGTCCAGCAGACAATTAGGATGACAGGAAGGCATTTTTAAAAAGTAAGTAGATGTTCTAGGTGTTATTGCACCTATTGTGTTTTTGAAAAAGAATGTCACATGGTTTTCTGGGTTTGGTTGCTTTATAAACTCTTGATGTGTCTTTTGTAACTAAGACAAGTTCTCACTAGTTTATATGTGAAGACTTTCAGACAAAAATGAGCTTGAAATGACACTCTGCTGTCATTCACCCTTCCTTCATGTTATCAGCTATAAACTGAAATGCTTTGTAAATGGCTGCTCTCCACAACTGGTTATGATGTTTTAGACGACATATTTGGGGGCTCTGAACAACCTCGATACTGAAATGTTGTTGTTTAAATCCACCAGTTCTGTCATCATGCTTTTCCATCATGTTAGCTGGGAGAGTAATGGCTGTTGTAATGTGTAGGGAATACCTTAATTTGTGCATACTGATGGAGGAAGGTCATTGGTTAATTATAATAAAGAAACTGCTTGGTCCTCATAGGTTAAAACATAGGTGGGAGGAGTAAACAGAACAGAATGCTGGGAGGAAGAGGAAGTGAGCTCAGAGGCCATACTCCCCTCTCCCAGGCAGAGGCACACGATGAAGCAAGCTGCCAGGTCAGACATGCTGAATCTTTCCCGGTAAGACCTGTGCTACACAGTTTATTAGAGATGGGTTGATTGGGATATCAGAATTAGCCAGTAAGGGCTAGAGCTAATGGGCCAAGCAGTGTTTAAATGAATACAATTTGTATGTTGTTATTTCGGGGCATAAGCTAGCGAGGCAGCCGGGGTGCTGGGGACGCAGCCCCGCCGCTCCTATTACAACAGCATACGACAAAAGGCATCTAGTTTCAAAGCTACAGATTGTAAAGCCTTGTATAGCACTGCCCATGCAAAAGCATGTGACCACAGAAAACGTTGGTTTCCATCACATAGATTTTCTTTCCAACAGCTTTGATCCTGGATAATCTAAGAAAGTAATATTGCTCAATTCTACCTTGGATCATAAATGGAAAAGGTTTGGCCTCATATATACCAGCAATTCTGCCTGTGTCAGGCCGATGACTACTGAGTCAAGTCAACGTGTGTAAACTCCCAGGTTTCTGATTTAGTGGGCATAGGATGCTTGCTCACTCAGCTCAGCCCAAGAGCACCAGAAACACTGTCGGTGACACACAGCCATTTGCTCATACCCTCAGCAGTAGGAAAGTTCCATACACTAAGAAAACCACACCCTTTTCTCATAAGAGAGGAGCTAAGAGGTCGTGTTAGGGCTTGGCTGC
The DNA here is from genome assembly GCF_000317375.1 of Microtus ochrogaster. Classification (NCBI taxonomy): domain Eukaryota; kingdom Metazoa; phylum Chordata; class Mammalia; order Rodentia; family Cricetidae; genus Microtus; species Microtus ochrogaster. Next base: position 42,573,719 of record NC_022013.1, on the reverse strand, counting down.
CGTATTCTGGACAGATATCATAAGAAAGGAATTGTTTAGGATTGAGTGGAGTTTAGGATAAAAGAAGAAGCTTCCTGTTGGTAGCACTGAAAAGTGGGGATCTAAACTAAGTCCAGAAGAATAAACTGATCACCATAGCAAACCAGCAATTTTAGATGGCCTGCGGAACATCCCAGGACATTCATCCAGAGAACAGGTTTTTTCAAGGACATGTAGAGAAACTGCTATTGTTTGTTGCTCATCAAAATGTGCATAGTAAAGCACCTTGTTCTAGAACTTTCAAATGGACAAAAGAATTTTAGTTGTCTTGAGTTTTTAAACTTGACTTCTTCATATGTTGCTGTGATTGAGGATAAATAAAAGGCAAATGTCCATGCCCTGCTACATGAAGGGAAAGGAGTATCTCATGTCTGTCACTATCTTTTCTTAATAATTAGATAAGTTGTGGGAAATATCTTTAGTTATTCTAACATAACTCTGTTTCAGAAATCAAATTGCAATAGATTTCTCCCATAAGCTAAAATTATAGACCTTTCTAATAAAAGCCATTTTTAAATTTCTTGCCCTTATAACTTTTCGTGCTGACTTTGCTGGCATGAATGTTTTTGCTAACCTGCTCATACATAGCCTGCACTAGGGTCATTAGCCTGGCTGGGTTGGTCAGACTGGGCTTGCCTGGGCTACTGATGGCTGTTCATTAATGACCACCTATTTGTCATGTGCTTGAACACAATTCCAACTCATTCAGTTGAGCTGCTGGCCTGTAGTCTGCTCTCTGTTACAAAGTACGTCTTCCTTTTACCAGCTAGTCTGCTCTCTGTTACAATGTATTTCTTTTACTAGCCCGGCTGCTTTCTGTTACAATGTACTTCTTCCTTTTCAAATTGTTTAAGCCTGACCACTGCCTTGATTCCAGGAACATTTCCTGCCGGTGGTGCTCTTTGCTATTGTCATGGGTAGACTTTTGTTGCAGATTCATTCTTGTTTCCTTAAAACTCAATCATCGTGAGCATGTTAATGGCCACTATTTTCAAACGAGCAAATAGCATTTCAATTGATGTCCTGATGCCATAACTGTGGCTCACCCCTTCCATACAGGAGATCAATTTTTGACAAATGTTTTGGTAAATGATTTTTATTGATTTATTTCTCTGCTGTCTATTGAGGTGAGTCAAATTGTGATGGTGAGATGTGGATGAGCCTGGGGACAGGGGACAGTGGATGTTAGTGAGTAGTGAGGAAACAGCCCTCTGCTAAAGATGTTCTAACTCCGTGAGGGAGAAAGATGCTGAATTGGGAAGGAAATATGCAATTTCAGTGGTTTCAGTCTTTTGCATTACTATATTCGAAGTACCCAAGATGCCACTTGAAGGAAGATGTTTTGGCTCCTGGTTTTGGAGAGATCGGTCCATGTCTGCTTGAGCCCTGGGGCAGAGTGAGCATGTGGTAGTGGGATTTCTTCATGTTATGGTAGAGGAGACCAGAGAGTGGGATTTCTTCATGTTATGGTAGAGGAGACCAGAGAGGCCAGAGGCTGGTCCGAGATACCCACACAGCCTTTCCCTCTAGCTGTGTGCCTCCTTCTAATATGTCCAGAAGAGTGATACCCACTGGGCATCAAGAGCCTCATACATGACTGTTGTGAGGATAGTTCATCTCCATAACTCATGAATGACCTCTGGTCGCGAACGTGAGAAACACTGTTCTGGTGTTCAGAAAGCCTAAATGCACAGTAAGGCACCAGATGAAGAGCAGCTCTGGGACAGAAGCCGAACTGAATGTGGAAACATGAAGGAAAAATAAAAAGCATAGGAAATGACAAATCTGTGTGTTCTAAGCAGCGAAAACAGTGTGTGCGATGTGTGAGTGTGTGTGGTGTGTGAGTGTGTGTGATGTGTGAGTGTATGTGTGTGAGTATGTGTGATGTGTGAGTGTGAGAGTGTGTGACTGTGTGTGGCATGTGAATGTGTGAGTGTGTTGTGTGTTTGGTGTGTGAGTGTGTTTGGTGTGTGCAGCATGTGAGTATTGTGGTATGTGAGTGTGTGTGGTGTGTGTATGTGAGTGTATGGTGTATGTGTATGTGGTGTGTGAGTGTGCCTGGGAGGAAGGAGCCAGAACTCAAGGACTCCCTCCCAGCAGCACCAGAACAGTCTGTCATCCTTGTGCTCTGTAAATGGTCTTTTTAAGTATTAATTATTTTAATGAAGGTTACATAAGTGTTTTTAATATTTAACAGGCACCAAGAAGAGACGCTTTTACTAATTCTTTTAAGGTTTCAGAACATTGCTTCTCTTGTGACTTTAAATATTTCAGAACTCCCTTTCCACATGTCCTTCAGGGAGACCCCATGCTCCTCTTTATTCTAGCCCACAATAAGGTGCATTCATGTTCAATAAACACAGTGGGACTCGGAGGTGCCATTATGTTAACTGTTGTCTTGAGATGGTGATTTTCTGTCACCTTGCTCATTGACAAGGACCAGAATCTCACCAGCACTGCCTGCCATAAAAATATGAAAAGGCTTTTCTTTTAAAAAGATTTAAACTTTTTAAATTTATTCTAAAAGAGAATTGGATATTCAATTTAAACATAGTAAGCTTTTAACACCTTTATAAAACAGAGAGACCATCAAATTCATTTCCTGCCTACCAAGAAAGTTGATTAAAAATTACCTGACTAAGCAAATTACAGCTTACCATGCTCATAATTTTTTGTAAACCCTGTATGTTCAATATCAGTCCTGATCTGTGTAGGTTTGACAAAGCACACTGTTTACTTTGTTAGAGAAATAGTGATCCTATAGCTACACAGAGGCAAGCCAGTTAAATTCAGACAGAGTTCTTAGCCACAGGTTATTTTGACAGTGCCTAGAGGCCCCTGTACAAAAGGGGCTGAGTGATTAATCATGGTTGTCACTTGTCTGCTTTTGTTAGTGGTGGAAGGATAGGGCTCTGGAATGTCATTCTCAAAATTACTGTATCCTTTGCCCAGGGAAAGGCAGAGGCAAGACCTATACTGTATCTGTGAGGCATTTGCTTTTGCCTGCACTAAATGGTTCTAGTTCTTTCTTTTTTTTGATGTTTTTAATTGAAATAGAATTAAATCAGTTCTCCTGTCTCAAGCCTCTTCCATGTTCCCACTCTCAAATTGCTAATCTTTTTTGATTATATCTGTTACATACATATGTATATGTGTATATATGTATATATACACACACATACCTTGAAACAATGTACACACAAACAACACACATGTGCATTGTGTGTACATGGTTTCAAGACTGGTCACATTAGACAACCCAAAAAGGGAGCTCATCCTTAGGAGAGGCTAATTCTTCTCCCAACAGTCAATAGTTGCCAGAGATTTGCGTAGGGGTAAGACCCCCATGAAATTTTCTTCCTTCCATTTTAGCAAGTCCATTAATATTGCTATCGTTCCAGCCTTGTCTATGCAACCATTTCCAGGAGAGACTCTTTCACAGAAAATCTGGCTCTTGAATCCTTCTGCCCTCTCCCCCCCACTCTTCTTCAATGTTCTCTGAAGCATAGAAGCAGAAGCTTTGATGTAGATGTATCTCTTGGATCTGGGCGCCTCACAATCTACTGATGTCTGCAACGTAATATCAATGTCTGAACTTGAATACAGAACCCCACTCTGAACTTGAATACAGAACCCCACTTTGAATCAGTGTCCATTGTAAGTTGGACTTTGTCTTTTTGCTAGAAAAAAAAATCTTTCCATTTAGGATTTAATAGCGATCATTCTCTGAATGATTTTCATAAACAGCTACATATTTCAAAGTTTTATATTTATATGATAATTTTTAGCTCAGAACTTTGTGCTTAGGCATTCAGTGTGAATTCTGCCACCTCTTCCTTGAAAGGATAAACTGATCCAGTTCCCCCCGCCCCCATGCTGCTGCTGAGTTCAGTAAGGAAACTGTCTGGACTGAAGTAGTCTGTCAGGTGGAACTAGAATTAGCTCATTGTACAAGGAGCAGACACTCACTCAGAGTAACTTTAAGCAAAATAGAGGCTTGATATCAAGAACATAAGTGTGTCTCCTAGAAATAGAAAATGAGTGTGATTGAGACAGCCCGACTTGGTTTCTGTTTGGTGACAACCCCATGACCAGAAGTAAGTCAAGGAAGGGAAGATTTATTTGATCGTATACTCCATAGTCCACCACTGATAAAGGCTAAGCAGGAACCTGGAGGCAGAAATGGATGTAGAGACCAGGGGAAAATGTTGCATACTGGCTTTCTCCATGCCTTATTCATTTTCCTTTTTTAAACAATCCAGGGCCCCATGCCCACTGTAGAGTTAGTACTACTTACAGTGGATTATGCTATTCCGTATCAGTCAATAATCAAGAAAACGTGGGACTGGAGACATAGCTCAGAGGTTAGGAGCACTGGCTCATCTTCCATAGGACTCAGGTTCAGCTTCCAGCACCCACACTGTGGCTTTCAACCATCTGTAACTCCTGCACGTAGGGCTTCACACTCTTTCCTTCTTCCCCAGGTATTGTACATGTGTCGTGTATAGACATACATGCAGGCAAAATACCCATTGACATAAAATAAAAATAAATCTTAGAAAAATAAAATATCTCATAGAAATGTCTACAGGCCAATCTGAGGAAAGCAACCCATCCATTGAGATTCCTGCTCCAGAAATGACTCGAGCTTGTGTCAAATGAACAAAAAAATAACCAGAACCACAAGTCATGAGAGCCTTGGCTGTGGCCTGAACGGCTGTGCTGCAGCATTTTCTCCAGTGGGCAGCCTTCTGTTTCTTCATGTAGAGTTTCCATGTCCTGGTGCGACAGAGTTTCCTACACCATGGAGTGTGTGTCATCTCTTCGTCAGAGGAAAACTGTTCATCACTTATATTTTAACCTCAAGTTCTCTAGGGATGGGGATCTGAAAGCCGCATTTTTTGGCCATTTATATTCTGAATGTTTGTGTGTAGAGGGGTCATTTTCAGAAAAGTGTTGTTAGTGATCTTATTAACTCCAAAGAGTCTTTAATCAACCCGCAAGTTAATGACTGATTACAAGGCCAGAGTATTCATCTATAAACATGTATTTCATGCCATTTTTATGAATTACAGTAAGCTTTCATTTTTGTAAAGTTGTTTACTTCCCCTGGAAAGTGCTTTAACATTGTCCAGATTCCATTCCTAAACTGTAGCACATTAGCACACATCTATCTGTCTCCTTAAGGATCGTGAAAGCAAACTGAAGCCGGGGAGAGGGCATAGCTCATTCTTCGGATGTTCAATGCCTGACACGGTGCTAGTCTATTTTAAGTGCTCAGGAAATGTTAGCTGAGTGAAGAAGCAGATAAAATATTGGTTATATCAGCAGATATACTGTTCCCAGATTTATAAAATCGTTTGCTTAGGTTGGTGAACAAATAAATGAGAACCAAGAGGAGCTGCTGCGTGTCCCTGCACAGCACGGTCAAAGCTCACCTGGGAAACGCTGAAGTCCTCATAGCCTCATAGCCTGGAGGAAACATCAAAGTGGGTCACTGAAAGGAAAGAAATCCCAATTTAATGAGTTCACAGCGAGTGGTTATCTTCTGTATTGTTTTTATGTTGGCATCATGGCAAATTTCCGCACAGCTTGCAGAGTTAAACAACGAAAGCATAATGGTTTTGGAAGTTCAGACCTCACAAATAGGCTGTTTGGGGCTAAAATCGTAGACTATAGACAGGGCTGTATTCTGGAAGGTGAATCTTGGCTCATGGCCTCCCCCTCTGCCTTCAGAATCTGGAAGCGGTTCCACCCTTCCCATAGCTGATCACTCTGCTCCATGCAGCTGCTGCTCCAAGGCACTGAGAACTCTTAGTTCATCGCCGGCCAGCCTCTTCATCCACACTGCTTTCCCTGACTTACCCATCAGGCAGCTAGTTAGCAACTCTACTTCTGTCTTCAACCTTCATACTACAGCAACAGGTCAAGCTGCAATTAACTCAAGGTTCTTGACGCAGCAACATGGGCACCACTGGTAGCCATTATTCTACCAACCACATCTACTACAGACATAACCAACTATGGATGAGGATTGCAAGGGTATAAAATATACAGTTGTTATCATCAGAGAGACCTTCTGTCTAATGATGAAGCCAATGTCAAATAATCTCAAAAATACATGCTAGTAAATTTTCCTTCTGAAATGCTCAACAACTGTCTGCTTTGCAAATTTCTGACTGTGAAGGTTCCTGAGGATGTTTCTTAGCTTTAGTTTTTTGATTGCAATTACTGGACACCTAGGGTGCATCAAAATGTAGAATCAACACTTGAGGTCATATCGCCGTGGGCAGGAAATTACTTTCTGAGTAGATATGTTATATAAATAAACTATGAGATAAATTAATTTCTTCTGAAACGTGTAATGACTTCATTTGTGGTTGAGATCTAAACCTGGAAACTTATCCCCAAACTGTACTTGACACCCTCAGTTTAAGTGCTGTATGAGGGATGCTGTCTCGTAAGTATATGAATATTGTATTAAAAACTGGCAAATGGTAGCTGGAGAGACAGCTCAGTGGGTAAAAGTGTGTGTTGCTGTTACAGCAACCACACTTCAGTTTCCACTCCTCCATCAGCCCTCCTCACACCTACAGGTAATGCCAGTTGCTTGGGATCTGATGCCTCAGGACCTCCACAGGCACCTGTGCTCACATGGACATCCCCTACCCGCCTCCACACACACACGTAATTAAAAGCAAAATAAATCTTCTGTAAAAATTTGCAAGTTCAGATCATTTTCAAGAAGTAAGGTATTCTTGTTTTAGTGGCAGGAAACCTTTTGTAGTTCCTTCATTGCCCATTTAGGCTTCAAGGACAAGCGTAAGGATCTAGGAGCATACCAATAGTTCGCATGTAAGTCTGGAGGTTATTTATTAAGTGACATTTTCAGCAAGATACAAAAAAACCTACCTTTTGGTTAGTGATTGTGTGAAGTAATTTTTTTTAGTACGTATGAGAGAGCAGTTGAATCAGAATATTTATGGTTTAGCACTTTAAAAAATGTCCTTCAAATATATATACGTATAGCAACTCCATAGACTGTCAAGTCCAGGTTCCCCAGGTCTTAGCCTAAATACCGCAGTGCCTAGACTAGTGACCTGTGCTTACATGTCCATGGTGGTCAGCACTCTAAGAATAATAGAGTAGCAGGAAAATCACTTCTTAAGTGTGAGTTCAGCGTCACATAGTAAGCTCATAGGTATTTGCTGAGTGAATTGATGAATAAATTAATGAGTTAATATTTTAAAATAGGACAAGTTAAGTCTGAAAGGTTAAATAAGCCCTTGGATTTTAGGCTGCGATTTTGTGGGCACAATTGGCATATTGATTGTGTTTGAAAGACAGTAACTCATAGAATAAATGGGGTACATCTTAGGAAGGAACAAAATACTCAACTTTGCTTGTAAGTTAAAGCACCTTCTATATTAACAAATCACTTTATGACCAAGGACCTAATTCATGTAGTGTAATAGAAATTTTTACATGTTATCCTTACCAAATTTAACATATCTTTGCCACAATTATACAATTTATATACATTGCCGTTAATTGTGGGATATGTATATAAAGTCATTTAGATCCACATGGCTGAGGACTTAAAGAAGCAATAAAGGAAACCCCCTGCAGTGCCCCTCCCACCTCTTCCTCACACCTTTCTAATGGATTGTTTTAGTATAAACAATACTTAGCTCCATGCTTCTAAATAGGCTGGGGTGTCTTCTAAATAGACTGCTGCTGTTTCAAATCTTTAAGATCTTTGGCTCTGCATTTTCAAATACGAAAGCAGGGGCTTTGCCTCCATCTGCTGTGTGTGTATGGCTCTCATCCTCTCTGCATCCACATACAATTTTCCTGTGCACTTAATGAAGTCGGGAGTAAATATTGACACCAGTACCCTGTCTAAATGCCCCGTGAAGCAGAACCATGGAGTAAACTGTCACAATCACCGTCCTAACTTACTTTTGCCGCCTTTGAATAGAATACTTTTCTTGTTTTGTGATCAGGTATGCTGGTCTGCAAGAGTCTCTAGAAGATACTAGGCAGACATTGCAGCTTCCTGTCAGCAGCACTTTTCGGAAGCTCCTCCTGGAGCTTTGATTCGACTATGGCCAGTGTATTCTATGCAGGTAGTCACTACTTCCTGCCACTCAGAAAACTGAGTGTATTTGGCACAACAGTGTCTGACTGTTAGGAGCAAGGAAGCGTGTGTGAGGGTGTACTCTTTCTCTTTCCTGTTGAAGCAGCCAAGAATAAGAAAATAAAAATGTAGATTCCAGAAACAGGAATGTAGAAATAAAGAAATATAAAGTTGTTTGCCCTGGAGAATGAGAACAGACTGTCAACAGCTTTCTAGGCAGTTTGAGGATTAACTATTAACAGTGGGTTATTTCGCTTTACAACCCATAGCTCTATTTACAAGGCCAAAGCATCTCTCTGCAAACTGAGAGCTAGCCTACGGATATGAGCTGAGTCAACTTTTAGGAAATGGATATATGACCTGTGGGTTATGCATTATCCCTGCTATGTGAAACTGGCAGCATCAAAGGGGAGACCACAGGACTTCAGTAAACACCACCCTAGTGTCACTGAAAAACTCTGTTAATGGAGATTTTAAAGTAAGGCAATCTATACCTAAGTTTTACCTCGAGATTATAAAAATTTCTTTATTCAGACCTAATGCTTGGTGTCCCTACTATAAAAAGGTGGGTTTAGAAACTGGCCTTTGTTACAGCCTAACCCCCCCCCCCCCAAAAAAAAAAAAGTCTGTAACTGTGGTCTCAGCTAGTTGATAAGCTTTTTGTGCCCCATGGAGATTTATTATTTTTTTTTCTGGATTCTGATTTCTGGAATAAAGTTTGTTTCTGGTTTATTAGACTTTGGCAGTCTGTCCCCATCTTTGTGTGACCCCCCTGGACCCAACACCTCTGTTTTGCTTTTGTGGATGCCAGCTTTCTTTCCAACTTGGGGTGTCTATCTTGCTTCATTCACCCCCTTTATGCAGTTCAGGGGTTTTCCTAGTAGTTGCACGACCATTACCACATTAGCTTCAGACCATTTCCATCACCTACAAAAGGAACCTCTGTGCCCATGCTCACATGCCCCATATATCAAGAGGCAGCTATGCTGGAAATAGGCCCTCCGTCTACTTTCATCCCTTCTGATGAGTGACAGTGAACCACAGCTGTGTGTGGCCCTTCCTACATGGTTTTCTTCCCTTGGCAGAGCATTTTCAAGGCTTGACCGCCTTCCCATATGTATCAGGGCTTTCTGTTTACTGCTAATCCTTTCCCATTGGATGTACAATTTATTTTGTAGTATTGTGATTTGTGGGTTTCTAAGAATGTTTCCATTTTGGGGTCTTATGAACGGTCCTGTTAAGAAAGTTCATGACAAGTTTCCACGAAGACATGGATATGTTTTCATTTCCTTTCATATCTACCTAGAGGTGGAAATGCTGACTCATAAGACAAGTAGGTGTTTACCCTTTTGAGACACTACCAGAGCGATTTCCAAAGAGGAGACACCAGTTTACATCGTCACCAATCATACATACATACATGCATACATACATACATACATACATGCACAAAGAGGAGGCACCAGTTTACATTGTAACCAGTCATACATAAAAAACATGGACATACATGTGTGTATGTGTATATATTTTTTCCTTGGACATTTTTTAAGTGACCAAAAATATGATACATGGCTTTTGGTATATTGATTTTCACTTGACTATAAGAGAAGCATATAAATAAAGAAGAAATGCAGCAAAAGAGAGCTTTTACCTGGCAACCTGGAATTTATAGCCAAGGCTTCCAGAAGCCTTGCGGGAGCGTATAAATGTCTTGTCTGCAGTTTGTGATTTTGTACTGACCTTAGCATTCCGTTGCTGTATCTTATTGTGGTAAAAGATAGCATGAGTTGAGAGGTTTTCAAATTTATCCTTAAGTAGACTATCTCATCCAACAACCTCTTCCTATAATATTTTTTAGCGGTATCTCTTCTGCCCACTTGTGTTTTTCAATGTGTAATGTGTGCTGGCTTATTGGTTGAAAGGGTTTTCATTGAGCATCATCTCCTCACTGCCACCCAGTTTGGATCAGGCTGCATTGTCATCTGAACATGACAGCATTGTTCTTGCCAGCTCGGATGTCACTCCCTGCAGAGATGTCCTGTGAGAGCATCTTCTCCCAGGAGTTTGAGGATTGCAAAGCAAGACCATATGGACACCAAGATGGAAGGTATCTTAGTTGGGCATGTCTCTTGGATTTTGATGCTTACCTTGGAAGGTGGTAGCATGTAGACGTAAGTCACAAACGATGCCACAGCAGTTTGGAATTATAATTAACAGGGTAGTATTTATTTAAAGGGGAAAAAAACTTACAGATCACCGTCAGCCCTCTGTACGACCAGGAAGGGAGTCTAGCCGCCAGCCGAGCAGGAAGTGAAGAGAGCGAGAGAAGGAAGTGGCCGCTTTTTTAAAGGGAGAGAGACCACGCCCCAATGGGCGGGTATCTCAGCAGCTATAGGCTGGAGGAGCGGAAGGACCTCCCGCAACACCAGCACATATTATATTGATGATATTCTTAGCCAAACACCTAGAAACACATTTTCACAGATCAAATGATTCAAAAGGAAAATACTTAGGAAAATTGGAAAAGGTTTCATAATAAATCTAAAATGTCTCTAATTTTAAAACAAAATATAAACATCATCAACAACAAATCAACACACTCACACACTTTCACTTTCTCTAACACCAATTTTCTGGGTTGACGGGGAAACCACCTTCAGCCAATGACCTTTGAGATGCTGGACCAGGTTGGGTGTGGCCTGGGGTGCCAAAATGGTGCCTGCCTGCCCTCTCTTTCTCTCTTTCTCACCTGGATGCTGGGTTCGGTTCCTGTTCCCAGTCTGTACAGAGTCCTGTGATCTGTGAGGCCCCCCTAAATTAAGAACCCCTTTATTATGCTCAGTTTTGAGCTAGTGTGGGATTATTTTATTTGCGTTCACCTTCACTGGGTGTCCACAAATTCTTCCCATGCAGCAGTGTAGCTTGTGAATGAGGAGCGAGCTGAAGGGTCTGTTTGCACTAAGCACTTCATTCACTTTGTATTTTAAAATGTAATTGGCATAGAACAAAAGTAACTTTAAGTACATCCTGAATTGAATTTTGTTAAATGCATAAAATTATATATACTCCAAACTGAAGCCCCATCCTGGCCATTCAGAATGTTCTTCCTGATCTATTTGCATTCAACCATCTACTCACTGATGACCCCCTGGTTTCATTTAGTTAATTCCCGTCGTTGCAGATGGGTCAGGCTTTTCTAGGAATTTTGTGTAAATAAAGTCACCAGCATGCACCTTTTGGACATCTGGCAGTTCTTCCTCGTTCTCTTGTCACAGCTAACAGCAGGTCATTCCATTTCACTGCTGTCCACTGCTGTTCTCTGAGGTTCAAGAATTAATTGGTTAGCTGGAAATGGACATTTGCATTGTTCCTACTTTGAGGCTTCAATGAAGAAAGCTCTAAGAATTCCATAGACAAGTCTACACGTGAAATCTCCTTGGTTTGTTTCTTGGGTAGCAACTCAAAAGTGAAACTATCTGTAATTAATGTTAAGCAATCATCAGTTGTCTTCCTACGTGGTTATGGTAGGTTGTTTCATCCTAACCTTGGCAACACTTGATACTGTTAATCAGTCTAAACTGACTGTCAGAAATAAGAAATGTTTTACTGGGGTCCAGGGAACTGCAATTCAGAGATACAGGTTCATAGAGAGCTCAGAATTGATGTTCTGAAAGGAAAAAAAAAAACCAGTCTAAGAGGAGCTTTGTCAAGTAGAAGATAAAGAAAAGAATGTGTGAACATGTCCAGAAAACAACTGCCTGTAACTTTATGATATACAGTGAAATCACAGCGTGTGATGGTTTCAATGAGAATGGCCCCCATAGGCTCATATATCTGAGTGCTTGATTGCTTGAGCCTCAGTTCATGGAACTGTTTGGCAAGGATGAGGAGGTGTGGCCTTGTTAGAGAAAGTATGTCACTGGGGATGAGAACTGAGATTTTTTAAAGCCCATGCCCTCTCTCTCTCTCTCTCTCTCTCTCTCTCTCTCTCTCTCTCTCTGTGTGTGTGTGTGTGTGTGTGTCTGTCTGTCTGTCTATCTGTCTGTCTGTCTGCTACCTGCTGATCAAGATACTGCTCCTGTTAGCTACCGTCATGGCTGTCTGCTTCCTGCTATAACGTTCTTAGACTAAGCCACCGGAACTGTAATCAAAACCCAATTAAATACTTTCTTTTATAAGTATTGCCTTGATCACTGTGTCTCTTCACTGCAATAGGACAGCAACTAAGGCATTGGGCACAATATGTCTGTGGTGTGTGTATGTGTGTGTGTGTGTGTTTATATGTGTATGACGTGTGCCCACTTTTATTTGGCTTGTCTGTACTCATAGTGAACTGTGAGAGTTACTTATTATTCTAGTTGTCAGTCCTTTGATGAACATCATACTTATTTTCTTCTAGTGTATTATTTGCCTTTTTGAAACTGTCTTTCAAAATAAGTGGAAAATGTTTCCGTTTATGAAATCTAAATTCATCTTTTCTTCTGTTTCCAAGCACTGAGAAAACTTTTACCTGACTTGGGTTGTGAGAATTTAAATGTAGAGGTTCATAATCATAGCTTTAATGCTTACCCTTGCCTTAGCTACTTCTGAGCTCCTTGTCTGCAGATGTGTAGCCCAGAGGTGGCTGAACTGTCTCTTAAGACACATACGAGTATGTTTATTTATACATGGATTCCCTTGATTAGTATAAATTTTGTGAAGTTGCTGTTTTGCTATTATCTGTTTTTTATTTGTTTGTTTGTTTTTAAGCATGTCTCAGTATGTAGCCTTGGCTTGCCTGGAACTATCTATGGAGCCAGCCTGACTTCAAACTCATGGTGATCTTCCTATCTCTGTCTCTAATGTTGGGATTGCAGGCATGCACCACTGCCCCCAGCTAGAGTATTCTCTCATAAAGCAAATTGGAAGGCTATTGAATTAAAGCAACTTCAGCAGCCTACTTTTCTGTGCTCCTGTGTAAGCAATGGAACTCAGTTCAATAAGACTAACCATTCTAGGAAGGGAAAAACAAAACAAAAAATACCTGGCAAAAATTACTGTGAACCAGAAGCTTTGCTCCCACTGGATGCAAGCAGAACAGCTGATCCCCTCTCCAAGCTCCCTTTACCTTGCTTCTGAGTTTGCTTTACAGAGTTTTTTTCCCACCCTTGAGTTAGCACCCCAAACCCTTGTAACCTAGTACTATTTTTGATGGCTCATATAAGTTCTTTAATAGTGTGTTTGTATGAATGTGACATGTCAAAGTTTGACATAGGACTATCTCGTTAATTGCTTTTACACTATAGTTTTTCTTTTTTTCTTTTCCTTTTGTTTAATGACACAAGGTTCCTCTATATAACAGTCGTGGCTATTCTAGAACTCGCTCTTGTAGATCAGCCTGACCTTGAACTCACAGAGAGCAAACTACCTCTGTCTCCCAAGTGCTAAGATTAAAGGGACCCACCACTGCCAGACTTACATTATGGTTTTTGGGACAAGGTCTCTAAACTAAGCATAGAGCTGTTTTTGGCTAGACTGGCTGAGCAATGAGTCCCTGGTCTGCACTTACCCTGTCTCCTGACACTAGGGTTAGCGATGAATGATGTCATGCCCAATTCCTGGTGGGTGCTGGTTATCCACACTCACATCCTCATGCCCTGGGAATAAGCACTTTACCAGCTGAGCCAGAGACCCTGTCTTAGACACCTTAGTATTTTAGTGGGCCTCAATTTGTCTTTTTTTTTTAAATTTTATGAAATGGAACGGTGTAGACCTAAACTCTTGATTATTATCTTTTGGGATTGTTTTGATCATCCTAAGTCCTTTGTGACTTCATACAAATTTTGTAATTAGCCAATTCTTACAGTTTGCTGAAAGAAACACTAGCAGTGTCAAATGAATGTTGCAAGAGGCCATTTGGAACTAAGACCTAATAGGCCAGAACAAAAACCAAAGTGGAGGGCCAGCAGCATGGCAAAGGAATAAAGATGCCTGCTGCCAGGCACGAGCTCCTGAATGTGGTCTCAGGGACCCATTGGGTGGGAGGAGAGAAGCAACTCCTGCAAGTTGTCCTCAATTGCACGTGTGTTTTGTGTTATCCTTGTACACAATACATACATACACACACATACAGAGAGAGAGAGAGAGAGAGAGAGAGAGAGAGAGAGAGAGAGAGAGAGAGAGAGTCATAGTTCAGGACATTGGTCCTCTGCCCTTCCACGAAGTCCAGATGAATGAGAGACATATTACCCAACAACCCTTAAATTAGTGTGACAAACTCCCTCTGATTTAATCCTTACAAGGAACTGACAGGGAACTCTGGAAAAGAGAAGGTGGAAAGATCCTTAGAGCCAGAGGGGGTGGAAGACACCAGGAGAACAAGGGCCTTTAAATCAACTGAGCAGAGCTCATACGAACTCACAGAGACTGAAGCAACAAGGACCGAGCCTGAGCCTGCCTGGGTCTGCTACAGGCCCCCGTGTATACATTACAGTTTTTAGTTTAGTATTTTTATGGGACTCCTGAATGTCTGGATGAGTGGCTCTGTGTTTCTTATGATTCCTCTTGGGCCCTTTCTTACTGTTGGGTTGGGTTCTCTAACTTTGATGCGATGATTTTTGTCTTATTTTATCATAGTTTATTTTGTCCTGTTTGCTTGTTATTTCTTAGAAGACTGTTCTTTTTCTGATGAGACAGAGTAGACGCAATGTGAGAGGAGGTGGCGGGGAGCTGGGGAGAGGGAAACTGTAATCGAGATGTATTATAAGAGAAAAGAAACCATTTTTAATAAACGTGTGTGTGTGTGTGTGTGTGTGTGTGTGTGTGTGTGTGTGTGTGTGTTGGGAGGCGGGTCACCTAAAGTAAGCAAATGCTACCGGGAGGCTCTGTTGTTGTCTGTTGCACGGCCCCTGCCCTGAGGAAGAGGAACTCTGCAAAACCTGGCCTGCTTTCCATCCTCTACTCTGCTCTCGTAAGCCTGCTTTTCCTGTAAGCCGACATCTCCTAAGAACTCAGGACCTCCGGAGGAGCAGCCAATGTTCTTAACCTCTGAGCCATCTCAGGGTGGTTCTTTTCAGTCAGCTATTTAGTAGAATCAAATGGGTTACTGAAGAGATGATGGAATTTCCCCTGGACTTCAGGGTTTGATTTTGTTGTTTCTTAATTGAAAATCTCTAGAGGGCAGGGTTAGGTATCTTCAGTCAATGCTATCAGTACTTATTTGGGCTTAGAGTCATTCTCCTTGAACCTAGATTACAAGCTTGCTGGTTCCCTCATTGAAAAAATTAATTCTTGATACTTTACATGTGTGTGAAAGTAGCTTTCTTAACATAGAAATTATTATTTGATATGTTTTGGGTCCAGGGAAATTAATAAAAGGTAGGAATGATGTCTAACTTTTCTCTAAATTCATACCTTATGTACCTTTAACCAGATTAATAAGGCATAGTATATCGATGTACTTAATGTTAATTTTCTACGATACAGGAAGCTTGAGAAATAAAGGCCTGAGGAAATATAAAAGGTTGTCCGTTCTAATCAGTAGTGCTGAGATGCGCGGTGGAGGAGAAATAGAATTGGGAGAAGGGCTGATGAAGTGGCAGCAGATGGGAATGTTGTTCAGATTCTCCTAGGCTTTTGTGTTCAGATGGAAGAACATCCCGCAAGCCTGCCTTTAGTGAGGCTGTCTCTGCAAAGGGAGCTATAACCTATGCAGAGGAAGGCCAAAAGTTATTTCAAGGTTTGCTTCCTGAGAGAAGAACCGGAGACCAGGCTGCTACGTCCTTCTACTGTTGCCCAAATCCCAAGGCTTGATTTTTGGGTGCTATGCCTCAAACACCAGCAACACTACATGTCCTGAGAAGGTGTATAATAAAGTCAGCCTGCCTGTTAAATTTCTCTTCCATTTAATTTAATATGCTGCATATCTTTATGCGGGAGAGAATTTGACTTGAGGCTAATGGTTTTTCACTGTGTCTTTTTTTTTTCTCTCCTTTTACAAGAGTTCTGTACATATGCTTTGCTATAAATATCTGCATTTGGGAGCCAGAGCTTACTGAGCAGGAGCTGACTATGGTCTGTCCTGTGTTTGGTTTCCTCTATCCTTCATAAGTGTGCTTTTTCCCCCAGTGTCTTAGACTTGACAGAATGTCAGGTGTGTGTGTATATCTTTTGTCCCCTCTTCATCTCTTCCACCCACGTAAAAAGCTGATTGGACGGATTTATCAAGATTCTGAAAATATTTGCTTGTAAAAGCATGCGTTCAAAGCAATATCGTCTTCCTTCTGCTCCGTTTGTTGGAACTCTCGAGCTAGCTAACAGTTAATCCTCTGAGCTTCTCAATGCGTTGTCTCTCCTGACACCACTGTTGTCTTTGAGAAGAGAGAAAAGTCGCCTGCAGTGGCAATAATCCAGTAGCTGGAGGTTTAAAATATCTCACCGTGTTCCCCACTAGTTTGCAGTAGTCGTCATATCAAATTGGCACATTCTGAAGTGTGAACCAGCCTCCATACCCTCCAAGTCTCCTAGAGTGAGTTGGAGGTACGTTTGCTAGGTGTGTACAAAAACCCTTTTCTCCCCATCCCCCACAAGTAAATGCAGTAGTCAGGTGAACACGGAATCAAAACGATGATCCTCAGATGTTTCAAAATGTTTGGAAGATTGTTTTCCTTGCATGCTGTGACTGAGGAGCGTTGGCGTGTGGTTGTGGGACCTAGATCGTCCGTTCTTCGGTGCCCTCTTGGTTATAGATGTGACTCTGCTGTGTGGCTCAGGCTGGCCCCACATTCTTTGCCTTACATCTCCCCCTCCCAAGTGCAGGAATGACAGGTGTGCCCACCATGTTTGGTCCCCAGAGGGCGAGCACGTCCATCACTAGGACCCAGCCTTTTGCTTTGGTCCCCTCTAAGCCTTTGTTTTGTTATTATTTTGCTGGCCTGGCTGTTACTCAGTCTTGACATAGGAAGTCAAATCCTATGTTTATTTATTTATTTTTCTTCTCAGTCCAGATTCCAGTTCACACAAAATGCTCTAGATGCTGAGAAGCTCAGAGCACAGTCCTTGGGAAGATACAATTGCACAGTGATTTTTGAGTTAGGCAACCTCGAGACTTACAACAAGTTAATTAACCTCTCTGAGGTGTGTTCCTTTATACAGTAATGAGATAATAACTGCACTTAGCTCCTGAAGTTACTCGAAGGATTTAGTGAGGTAATAAATGTCAGTGCTCTTAGCCTGGTTTCTGCATGTTTTAAGGTATTCTGGAAACTCTTTCTGTTGTGCGGCCAGGAAAATCTAAGGATTTGTGGTAGTCCTGTCCTGAGACAGCCTACAGCCACGCAGCTTGATCTTCTTACCCTATCTCGGTTTGAATTTCGAGGTTTTAATGAAGATTCTGTAGCTTTCCCTCGAACCAGTTATAGCTGCTGTGTCCAGCCCCTTTGCCGTGTCATGACAGTGTTTGCTTTGAAGAATGATGAGAAGCAGCGCGAGAGTCCCGCATGGTGGGTGGGCTTTGGCTCTTACTGGTGAAGGGAAGACTCCCTCACTCGTTCCTGTTTCCTTTACTTTCTTTCCAACAGCATCTTCCTGTGGAGGTGATTCCCTCCGAGTCCCTAAGACTGTGGCCCTGATTATCACCTTAAATGGTAGTGGAAAAATAGACCTTTCAGAAATATACAGAGTTTGCAGTTTTTCCTGATGATATGGTTTACGGTATACACTCCTAAACTGGATGCTCTATCATCTTAGAAAGCAGTAGAAGAAGTCAGACTCATACATCCTTAGATGAAGCATTCCCTTAGAGAAAGCATTGGGCCTTCATTCAGAGGTACCTTTGTGGAGTGTGAAAAGGGGCAAAGACACCCTTCCACAATTCCTTCCATGCCACGTTAGGTCACGCTCTGTACATTCATGGCTCTCTTTTGAGCATGTTCAAAACGCACAGGTGACTCCATTTCGTCTGCAGCCCCTTTCTTTAGAAAGGATCCCGGGCTCCTTAAAACTCTTAAAACCTGATGGCTTTTCTCTCGCTAACCTGCCTGCTGCTGCAGGGACCTGAGCCCCGAGCAGGACTGTGGGTGAAAAGGTTTTTTTCTGTTTCTCTAACACCACTGTTGGAATACAACAGCTCACAGATGGTCTTGCAAAGCATCTTATAAATCATGGACCTCTCTGTCTGGCTGTGTTTTCCAGAATGTCATGTGTCAAATATGTAATGCACTGAGCGACGAGGATGGATTTATTTAGACTTCTGCGGTAAGGAGGGCAGTGTAGAACACGGGAGAAAAGGGGACAGGGGAAGAGGTCTTAAGGTAAGCAAAGCAATCTTGGCATCACAGGAAGGGTATAGGGATGCGAGTTCTTAACCACGTCTGTTTTCAGGACTCAAAGGGAAAGTTTGACATCCTGCCCCATACTATCCCATCAGGCCATGTACAACTACAAGCAAGATAAGTCACCTTCCCAGAAAGTCCATGTTTTCTGTAATATTTGCAGTCGAGATGGTGTTTATCATGAAGCCCCGTGCTGATATATTATGTGTCTATAACATCTGCAGATTTTTTTTTGAATTTTTGAGACAGGATTTCTCCGTAGCTTTTTGGTTCCTGTCCTGGAACTAGCTCTTGTAGACCAGGCTGGCCTTGAACTCACAGAGATCTGCCTGCCTCTGCCTCCCGAGTGCTGGGATTAAAGGCGTGCACCACCACCACCTGGCCCTCTGCAGATATTTTTAAGAGGCCTCAGACGATTTAGAGCTTGTGCCAGTCCACCTTCCGTCTTAATTCCCCCCTGTCTTTCTTTCCCCTTTACAAAATAGATGTTATTAGTTCTCTTTGCTTATGTTTTTTTCCACAGAGAAGTTTGAGAAGCATGAACTTAAAATACATCAATGCTTCAAGAGAGAGCACATCCTTAGATAGGGTCAGAACTGCCTGGAAAGTGACGGAGGGCAGGGATAGAAAGAACGTGGTTAATGGGGATCCGAGTGCCTCCATCCGGACGTGTTTCAGATGCTTTCCAGTACAGTAGCGAACTACAGTCTACAACCATTTGTCATGCAGGAGCAGTCGAGCTTGAAGGTTGCAGATACATGGGGATGGCGGTAGTTTAATCAGTAGAAGTGCCAATTACCCTGTGCGATCTGTATTTGCTATATCCATGTACTGATGATAACATTACACCCCATAAACACGTTTGGATATCACACGCCAATTGAAAGCAACAATTAAGAGGAGAAGAGGCTGCTGGATTTGGTGGGAACTCGGGTGGCCCCACTTTGCCTGTGCTCTAGACTGGGATTTTGCAAACTAAGAGTACGAACTACAGAGGAGCCGGACAGGAGTTGGTTTGCTTGTCACCTGACAAACGAGAGACTGGGACCCCGGGGAGGGAACTACTAGAGGTTGTCAGAGAGGAAATCAGGTGAGAATCCAGCTCACAAATCCCGGGGTGCTGTTCTTTATGTCTTGGTGCTGATAGCCACTGGAACCCTTGTCTCATGTACTCAGACTCAGTTTACCAATCTGGAAAGGAGAAAATGGTTTTCACTCATTTCTTGGTAATGTTATACAGATTAAACGGGGCTGCAGACGGTGTGTTCTGGGATGTGTCTGATAATAAATTAAAGGAAGTCACACACAAGGCCCTCATGTTTACTTTGATGGGAGGCTGGTGGTGGGCGGGATGAGGGCACACCTGTGCAAGCGTGTGGAGGCCAGAGGACACTCTTGGGACTCATTCCTCGGGGACTGGCTGCCTTTCGTTTGAGACCATATATTTCACTGATCTGAAACTTGGTGGTTGTACTAGCATGGCGGGCCAGCCATCCGCAGGCATTCACCTGTCCCTTTCTCTCCAGTTCTGGGATTGCAAGCATAGCCTGCCGTGCTCACCTTTTCTGTGGGTCTCAGGGAATCACCTCAAGTCCTCATGCTTGCAAAACAAGAACTTTACATTATGAGCTATCTCCCCAGCATTACTGTTTGAAGAACTTGTTTTCATGTCTTTAAGATGAGCAATATGATGTTATAGAGCAGATATAGAAAGTGAGATGGTTACTTTAATGGAATAAATTATATATTTTTTTTATTTTTTTGGACAAAAGGTACTCAACAGCAAACCCAATTATATATTATTTTTTCATTTAGAAATTAACAGAGCAAAACTCTGCAAAAAGTAAAACCAGTACTCAGGGTACCCAAGGTACCACTTGCCAAGGTCGTTTAGGAAGGGTGTGTATTTTATGTATTTTACCTCTGGGCAGAATAACAGATCACAAAGCTCCCCGTGTTTAACATTCTAGGAAAAGCCACATTCTAGGTAGAAGGATTAGCAAGGAAGAAATAGGGAAGGTGAAATCTGTTACCTGGGGCTGGAGGATTACCTTGCAGCCTGGGAATGAGAAAGGCAGGATGCAGTAAATCGTGACTAGGAATGCTAAATGAAGGTTCTAGACTTAATTAAAATAGCAAGAGGTTTTGGAACGAGGACTTATTAAAAGGTCGACATGCTAAATGATAAGTTTTAGTAGGAGATAAAGCCACGATTCTAGCATATATTTACAGACCAACCCGGGTTAAAATTGTCTAATTCAAAAAGGAGATCATGGAGGTTATAACTGGTCTGGGAACATTCAAATCACAAACATAGGCTAGCAATGATGAAATCCTTGTGAAGGGAGACCTACTTTTCTATAGCTGGATGGGAGGAAGCTAATCAAGCCTCACACAAACAGGAAATAATTTGTGTGCTTAAGATTCCTGACTACTTACTATCAGCCATCTATAATTACAGAATTACAAATGCCTTAAAGACAGCATCTCTCTCTCTCTCTCTCTCTCTCTCTCTCTCTCTCTCTCTCTCTCTCTCTCTCTCT
>NC_022013.1:42531308-42552587 GCF_000317375.1 Microtus ochrogaster | reverse complement strand
TGTGTGTGTGTGTGTGTGTGTGTGTGTGTGTGTGTGTGTGTGTGTGTGTGTGTGGTGTATACAGGCCAGGCCAGAGCTATATGTTAGTGCAATCTCAAAACTTGGGAGACTGAACAGAGCTATTGAGATCAGTTAGAGAACCATGGTTGGTTTCAGCACATGGGGTGATGTCCAGAAGGATATGGTTAGGGCAATACTGCTATTGCTAGAAGAGGGGCCATCTTCTAGCATCCACGTAGCATCCAGGTAGCATTCACCTGAGTGATCAGTTGATGGAAATAGAACTGAAATCAATAAGAGTATGGTGATAAGGTCCTGGGGCTTTCTGTCTTTTGGCTACAAGCCTGTTGCTTGACCTCTTCCAGCTTCTGTTTGCTCATTTACAAAAATGACCTAACATTACAACTTCTCTTCAGTGTTCTGAAAGCAAAATCAGATGGCATATTATCTTGGTCAGTGTGAACTTCTAAAACAAAACACCCTAAATTAGGTAATGTGAAAACAATGGAATTTATGATTAAGTCCTAACAGGCTGGAGGGTCCTAAGAAGAAAATTTGAGAAAGAAGGATGCATTTTTTATGATAAGAGATGTTGGTGCTAGTGATATCAATACCACAGGGCATAAGGTACATGATGCTGCTTCAAAATTAAAGCTAAAAAAGGCTTTTTTTTAAAAAAAAAAAAGCACAAGTTTTGAGAGTTTGCCAAAGTCACTTATTATGACTGATTTTACAGAGGTTTCAGATGGGCATTTAGGAGGAGCTTGTAGAGAAACAGAGGGTCCAGAATACCATAGGAAGGAGCCCTGTGCTGGTAAGCTCAGAGCTTAAAACTGTCCCACACAGGTGGCAGGGATGGGCATTCTTCAAATCCGTGCAGATTTTCCCTCAGAAGCCACACTTTAAGGGAGCATGACAAGGTAATGTGTTTTTATTCAGAGGGTCAATTATGTCTCTGACAGAATTGTGAACTAAGCCATGGCTTTAAGGTTCCTTACAGACCCACAGTGTTTAATGGTCAGCTGAAAACCACAGGTTGATTTCTTGGCTCCCTGTACTTTTTCTTAAGTATAGAAATACCTGACAGAGTTAAATTGGAAGGTTTCACAAACAAAATTTCAATTGGAGATTAACTTTGAAAACTGGGCTATTCTGGCTGCATGGGGTCTGTACAGCCTCCCTGAAAGCGACTGGTGAGAAGCTAAGTCCCCTGCCTCTGGACCATGACTGCTTATCGAAGCACCCTGCCATGCCTGTTATCCTGGGAAGATGTTGGCTTTGCCCATTCACAAACTGTGCCAGAAACCCCATGGACATCTGCCTGGCAACCAGTACTCTGCCTCACAGTGTCTGTTCAAAGCCTGGAGTTTCTCTATTTTGATGCTTACGTCCTGGAAATTCCCCTCACCTTGAGATAGAAAAATGTATTCCCTCTTCTCATTACACTCACCTAAGGTGAGCTGGAGTTGTTTACTCTTTTGTGAAAAAAAAAAAAACAAATACAACATATTTATTAACTGCATTAACATCATGGAAAAGTTAGACAGGAGGATTCTCAGGACAGTTTATTCCTAACCTAAATCACAAAAAAAGCTTATTATAATTCTGCCATCTGCTCAAGTTTTTAAAGCCATTTTGGTAAACTTTAAAGCTAATGCAAAATACATGCCTTAGCACTAATTAACTGAAAAAAAAGAATCTGTCTCATTCTTCTCGGGTAATGAAAAAAGATATCAAGGACATGATTTCTTAAATCTAATTTGTGGCACTTAGGCCTTTAAGCCACCCTTGTTATGTGCTCATGAGTACAGCCCTAGGAATCACAAGAAGTCACACCAAATAGCCCATCAGGAAAACCCACACGCACACTGGCTTTTGACATTTACAACTGTAATTTAGATTCCTGTTTCTACTTAAAGATTACTGTGTTTTCTGGCTGATAGAAGGTTTTCGCATTGATTCTGGAGGAGCGAGGAGCAGATTGGAGTGGAGGTCCGTGGGACATGGGAAGTATCCAGAAAGCCAATATTGATTTCATGTCTGAATCCCGATACCACGTGACGCCTCTCAAAACCTAACTGATTGAAGCTCATGCTGTTTTGAGTATGGTCACGTTTCATGCCACTCCAAAGCTCAAAATTTAAGACACATCCCATCATATTCTGTTACAACAATAGCACCATGGGGTGGGTCCGCTTTCAGTGCTTGTGCTGCTGTTGGTTTTACAGTAATACTCTTTGTGTGTAAACCTGAGTCACAGATTCTTTTGACAGCCTTCATCTTCTCCCCTCCCCCGACTGTGTCTTTGATTTGTTCAGTGTTAACTTAGAAGGGACATGATTTTGTTCAGAAGCCCACTTAAATTTTTCACTGTTTCTTCATTATTTCACAAAATCTCAATTCTTGAGGATGTTTGCTAGATGACTTTCCAGCTACATCTTCTAGTGTCCAGTGCACTATAAACTATGCTCTATGGGGATTTTACTTTTTTTTTTTTTTAAAGTTAAGACTCTGTATGTGCTTCCCACAAGTGTGAGTTGCTACTCTGTGGGGTTCTCATCCTGATTTCTGGGACAGGTTATAGCCACCCTGCTAAGATGCAGGTAGTAAATGGTGAAATATTTTAGCAGCTGTGTGTGTGTGTGTGTGTGTGTGTGTGTGTGTGTGTGTGTGTGTGTGAGAGAGAGAGAGAGGGGGGGGAGGGAGGGAGAGAGAGAGTGTTTGGGGGTCTGGTTTTTGTGGGGGGTGTTTTTGTGTGGGTGGTACATTTTTGTGTGTGGTATGTGTGTATGTGGTGTGTATTTGTGTGTGGTATGGAGAAAAAGTATATTGAGCAAATCTTCAACCTTGACGGAAATATGCATCCGTTCATTGTGCTGTCTTGTAATTTACTGTGACCTCAACTATTTTTTAAAAGGTTAGAGAGTAAAGAAGCATTTGAGATAAGTGTAGTCTCAAGTGAATTGTTGACGGTGTGGGGTCTGTACTCTAGGAATGTACTTTGGCATTGGTCGCTGTCACAGCCCCAACCGGTTGCAGGAAAGGGAGGTACATTTTGCCCTAGTATTTTCTTTGGCTCGTTTCTCCGCCGCTGCTATGACAGAGGATGTACTGGTTGATGTGAGTTTTCCGCAGGGTTGATTTTCAGGAGCTTCTCACGTCTTCCTTTCATTGCAGGCACACACTGAATGCTGGACAGTGAACCTGGGTCACCTAGGGACAAGAAGCCCTGTCTGTGTCCGGGGAGGTCACAGGATTAGGGAGTCATATGATTAAGTGGGCGGCTGGGGAACAGAGAGGCTACTCTTCTGTGTGTTTCCCCCACAACATTTACAGTTTTGAGTTTCTAGAAGTAATTGCTACCATACACTCAAGCAGCATGTTTGGAGACTATGGAAACTAAAACATGACTCTGCATGTGGAAAGTAATCACCTTCATTTTCTGGAACACGGGTCCGTCCACGTGCTTATCCCAAACAGCTCCCCACGCTCAGAGCCGACCGTCAATTCCACTCTTGCTGCAGTCTCTAATACACTGAGTGCCCCGCCTCCCCCTCTCTGATGCTCCCCGATGAGATGCCCTTGGTAGACTTGGTTACAAACCAAATCTGTGTTTATCATAATCGGCCTTTTTGGCCATAGGCATTTGGATTTGTGAACTTGCATATAGAGTGGAAATATGAATTTGGAAATAGATGTACTTATCAACATTCCCTTCCTTCTCCAGGTCACATGGTAGGCTGGGTTCTCATGAGGGCCACAAGTTCTGCCTTTTACTTACCTATGGCATGTCTCAGGGACAGTTCTGGCCTTCTGGAATAACGATACCCACAACCGTTCAGTTTCTACTCTAAGGGGACTTCAAAATAGATGTGAACATCTAAAGTGGAGGGGGGGGGTTCTTAGGATCCAGAAGTGAATGATAGCAGACTTCCCTATGAACACGTCTGTGTTTAAATCCCCAGTGTAAGGTATTGCCGTCATTTTGGCTGCTGTACAAACATTGTTTCCTATGACTTGGCTCATCATTGGCTAGCATCAAGTGTCTAACATAGTACCTCACCCACAAGAACTATTGAAAAACTACTTTAGGAGAACACATCAATATACTTACATTCCAAATTTTGTCATATAGCTGGCGAGTGAATTAGATCATATGAAAATAAAATACCTGGCACATTTGGTATACATGAATGAAATTCTGCTCTGTTGGTTCTAGTTGGTTACTTCTGGAACGTTTTCCAGACTTGATAGGAATGTTGGCAGTGCTGGAATCTCCTCTGGAAGCTTAGAGATACCGGCTTCTGCCCTGTATCGTTGTGTGGTTCACAACAAAAAAAGCTCCATTAGTCTCCACTATTGCTGTTTGACAAGATATTACTATGCCATGGTATCTTACAACAGCACACTCCATGCAAACACTTATAAGGGGAAGAGGTAGCAGGACTTTGGACTAGAAATCAGATTTTGGTAGGGTATGAACAAAAATGCAAAGAATGGAGCATGCCACGTAGGAGAAATAACATTCAGTAGTGACCCCGAAGCTGGACAGAGATGAGGTCGTTAAAAGTTTCTCTAGAAAAAAATGCTTCTACTCAACATGATGTGTCTTCAGATACAGTTTCCCAAGTTATGCTCCTGTCTGAGCTCAGAGCTTGCATGGCTACCTGTATGCTGTGTTTCTTCAGGTAAGTACAATTCGGAATATAAGCTTTGGCACTGGCGGGATGTATTCTTTCACCCGCGAAGTAGCTAGTCATACACAATGAACTATTTTATTTCATTGAGATGGGGTCTCACTGGGTACCCATGCCTGATATAAAACTTTTTTTGTCAACTTGACTGGACTTGAACTCACAGAGACCTGCCTATCTCTGCCTTTTGGGATTAAGGGTATGAGCCCCCATACTCAGACAACTAATTTTTTTTTAAAATTTTTTCTAGATATTTGTTTTTTTAAAATGAATCTTCCTAAATTGCCTTGAATTTGGGGTGTAGCCTAGGTTTGCTTCTAATGTGTAGGCGTTCTGCCTCAGGCTCCCAGGTGCTGGCCACCT
This sequence comes from Microtus ochrogaster, assembly GCF_000317375.1. Taxonomy (NCBI): domain Eukaryota; kingdom Metazoa; phylum Chordata; class Mammalia; order Rodentia; family Cricetidae; genus Microtus; species Microtus ochrogaster. Next base: position 42,547,530 of record NC_022013.1, on the reverse strand, counting down.
TGCTGGCTGTTTGTCTTTTTTTTTCAGTTGGGGTAGGCAGTGGGTGATGTTTTGAGTGGTTGGGGGCTTGCATGGAATAAGTTTTTGTTCGTGGTGGTGGTTGATGGTTGGTAGGTACGATTGTGGTCATGACTCCTGCAGAAAAATCCAAGTCTTTGCAAGACCATCAACGGCTGGTCTGGCTTCTCTTGTGAATGTTTCAGGTGCTACTGATGTAAACTTCTCAGGCTTTCAATTTGATTTTGTTATAGGTTATAACACATTATTGATAGAAGTGAATGCCATTAGATTAGCTTAATTAACCAAAAATGGAATCTTTCTTTACTCTGTATTAAATGAAGCTAAAAAGCATAGCCTCATAAAATGTGTGGGGATGAGCCACACAGAAAAACAAAAACAAAACACAAACAAGTGATAGAAGTTTTAGTCTGTGTTTCTTGGAACTGATTAAAATCTCTACCACTTGAGTAAAAAAAAAATCAAAGAATCACAGCGTACCCTCTTTTGGTTTTGATTACTCTTTTAGAAAACTTAATAAATCATTAGTAGGCCCTGGGTTTGGGGAAGAGTTTGGGAGCTTTGCAAGGGTTGTGTTGAAGCAACATACTTGAAAGTTGCTTTACATATCCAAATTTAAGGCTCAAAAGGCTGCAAAACATAGTCTAGGCATCCAGCAAAGTCTGGGTGGTCTCTCCCTCCCCGCACACATCTCAAGGAAGGTGTCCTGGAGTGGTGGGTAATTGCCAAGCCTGAAGAAGAAAATTGTAATAAAAATGGGAAGAAGAAAATGACTTAATTACAACGTAGTTACTCCAGAAATCTTCTAGATAAATGGGAAATTTTACCAGAGCTTTTTAAATGTCACTGTAATTTAGCCCCATGCCCTACAATTCCAAATTGTAATTGACCCTAATTATATAAATACCCACTGGGGAGAAGAGATCTGTTTCCCAGAAGGCTTCAGTGCTGCTGAACTTGGTTGAGAAGTCACTCGTGACTTCAGCAGAGGGCTTCTGCACTTTTGGCGGAGGGGCTCCTTAGGAACCGACTTTCCTCTTCATTCGGCAGCAAAAGATAGAACAACGCCCTTGAAGTGGGAGGGTAGGAAGTAAAAAGTGGGGTCGCCAGTCATTGCCCCAGCTTGCCTGTTAATCCGTTAGAGGTTAGAGGAATGGCACTAGAAAGGAATGGAAAGGTGGCTGTTGCAGGCTAGACTAGACAGTGAAACTGGGTGGCTTGGATCAGGAAAGGTGTGTTGTAGTCAGCATCATTTGAAGAGGAACAGAGACCGGCACGAACATGGCTGTCCTGCTTTGTACCCTGTCCCGTGCTTTCTCTGCCTTCTCTCCGAGTTGGTAACTCTCCCACTCCTTGCCCACATCTTCTTGTATGAGTGTGTGTATGCTTCCTCTCTTTCCTTGGTAACATGCGTAATCTTCACTCTCTAGCAAACTCTCAAATTGTGGTTTGAACATGGTCACTCTAGGTCTAAACTGGCCTCATTTCTCCACTCTATCTCTGGTGAACAAAGATTCTGCATTTTCATTGGAGGAACTTTCTATAGGGAGTTTTGTGTCCTGCTTTCGGGAAGGAAAGGCTAAGTGTCAGGGTGGCTTTCATAGGGTAAGTGTCCCCGTTGGCTTTTATAGAGCTTGCAGTATGTGATTCTCACACCACAGTGGGATATGAAGGGATGACATTTCCTGCCCACCTTCGCCTTAACACAAAACAACGAGACCGGATAATTGCTAACATTTTTAGTACTGAAGTGGCAGGCTATATCATTTTTCGTACCCACTCGACAGATTTCTCAGAGTTTCTTCAAATAGAGATTTTGAAACGTTCAATACTTTAGAGCTCAAAGGAAACTAAATGTCATTTCCATGGTGCTGTGTCCTTTACCTGCCTGCCTGCTTTTGTTCTCTCTCTGAATACAGCCAAGGTTCATTCTCTTTCTCCCACAAGCTGTCTCCTCCTCTCCTGGGAACAGGAGGAAGTGCAGAAGAACATTCCTCTAGGAAGACAGATGCTTCTTCTTCAAGAGATTTCCCAACTGATCACTTAAATGTAATTCCCAGATAACATGAAACTTCTGAATTGTGTATTATTTCATATTAAATCAAAAATACCATTTCTGAAAATAAATTTGGTTCACTCTGCAGATCAGCTTTTCAGAGCATTCTCATCTGAAGAAAGGGCCTAGGAAGCAGAATTTGAACTCTCGGGGACCACACTAAAATCAGTGAGACCTTCTTTGAGTTAGGTGGTTTCTGATGCAGAAGAACAGTAATGATTCTACCTGCAGTTCTCAGTAATTCTCAAGACAGGTCAAAGTCTCCAGTGTTAATGAAATCTAAAAGGAGCATCATCATTCATGAACATCCCCTATTTTCTTCTCTAGTCATCCAGGGTAATATGGTTAAAGATGAAGAATTGCTGGCTCTTCCATTTCAGGTGTAGCAAATCATAGCAGAAGGGGTTGGCATCTCCCATGTGCTGTCCATGAGTTTTCAGTGTCATAGTGAATCAACCTCCCTCCCATATGATAGATGAGCAAGCTGAGGCATGAGGTTAAGCACCTGGTGAGCAATAGCACATGGGCATGAGCCTGCCCACAGATTCATTGCAGAGCAGTCGGCCCACAAGTAACCCCGCCATGTAATTGAGAGCTGGAGCCACGTGGGGTGATCTGCAGGAACTCTAAGATGACTTCTACTCTACGAAGTGAGTAACAAAACCATTTGATCTTAGAAGCCAAAGTCTTGTTATAATAGAAGAGCCTCTAAAGGTTTGTATCTGTATTTTAATAACCCCCACCTTTAGAGAATTTTATATGTTGACATCAAAATGGAACAGAAGTTATGGAGATTTTTAGAAATCCTGGCCCTGCCCATCCATAGCTTCTCTCAATATCAAGCCTTTAATGATCACATCTGCTGTTGTTGATGGACCCAAGTTGACTCATCAGAACCTTCCAGAACACAGTTTGTATCAGTCCTCACTCTTGGTGTTGCAGAGATGATGGGTTTGGATAAATCTGGGATATGATAGGTGTTTTAGTAACACAGAGAAGAGTTCTGTTGCCCTAAAATTAGGTGTTTTCTTTGACTGATAGGTGTAGTTGATTGTGGTGTGCCAAGTTACTCTCATTTTGTAATGCTTCCCACCGCTTATGAAACCCAGTAAGAGAATCAGAATGATTGGTAGGGCAAGGATTTGCTTTAGGCATGGCACGGAGGGTTGTGAGGTGTAGAAAGTGAAAAAGTAATTTGGAAGCAGTAAATCCAAACCCAACGGAAGAGTAGACCAACTCATTAAAGATCAATAAAGCTAATTCAGTAAACCGCATACAGATCTTGGACTCCACTCAAGCTATGACTATTTGGAGACATTTACCCTCCTCCTGAAAATTCATGCCGTAGGTCAAATCCATGATTTTTTGGCACTGGACAGCGATGTGGCTAATATTCACCTCATGGCTCTTAGCCACCTGCTCTGCCTAATTAAAGACGCTCATTTTCTGCTCTGCTGACCCTATAATTTGCAAATAAAATCCATGGGACATACGATGTGAATGTTAAAACCCCGTGAATTGTTTATGTTGCTCGTTCATAAGGTGAAAGACACTTCCCTTCTTCCCTCTCTTTCTTCCGTCGCTAGAGGACTTTCATCCCTTTTTGTTTCCATTGTGGAAGCAGAAAAAATACTGACTTTTTTTTGTTAAAGGTAAACTATTTAGATCTTTTCCAAGGCAACAAATTGTCAAATTATGCTCTGATTGTCACAAACAGGAATTCATTTCTCTGCTGTATGCTTTTCTCTGTTTCTCCCATTTCTGCTCGTTTGACATTACTACAATGTCTATCATCCTTCCCACAAACCTAGCACAACAGAATAGACCAAGTTGCAAGGTGAATTAATGCCACTTACTATAGCCTGGGCAAAGGTCAGAGAACAGTCATTTCACTTTTTTGATCTTACTTTTTTTTGTAAAAAGATGAATTGATATTGCATTCTTTGAACAGTTTCCTTCTTGTTATTTAAATTGTTTTAAAATGATTATTAATCCCATACAGTTAATTGTGTCATAATTTCTTGGTCCAGTTTTGTTATTGGTATTTATGTATTTATCCTTTTATTGAAACATTTCCATAATAAACATTTTTGCACATATTATTTTGCCCACATATTGTGATTATTTTAATTTACCCATATATTGTGATTGTTTTCTAAGATACTTGATTAAAATCAGATAATCTATAATAGTTTGGGGAAATCATGTTTGCTATATACTTGTCTTCAAACATACTTCTATCATTTTCTTCACCTACCAACTCCGCCCCTGAAATAATAGCTGAAAGCAATTTCTCCAGAGAATTACACTGCCAGTTGTTGGGAGGTTAGTTAACTTTGTACATTAATTGGGCATTGTGTTTGTTAGGATTGTATAGTAATTACAAACAAGAGCTTGATTGTTGGAGCCCAATGTTCTTAGCTTTGAAAGGATCAAATGCTTTTAAGGGCTTTTCTAGCTGAGGAGAAGTTCTGGGCTCTCTAGTTAAGCTGGATAATGGTTAGCAATATGCACAGTAGAGTGATTATGTTAGCTTGAAATGCAAAACTGCCAGCTTGGAACTTGAAAGTGAAGCAACCTTTAGATACTCTTTGATATAAAATATATTTAAGTAGGGATTGATTGTGGTTATTTTTATTATTTTCATTAGGTCAGGCCAAGGACTTCTTGAATTCATTCCTTAGTCTCTTTCCTAGGGGATCTTGCTACAGACGTAGGCTGTATTTCTGTCACCCGTAGTGGATTAATTGCAGTTTTTACCTTTTAATTAAACAGATGCTGCCACTAAACACAATTTTGAATTATTTAATAGTCCATATTACTTTAGTCAACTTGCACTGCTTAGATTTTTTTTAATTATATGAAGGTATACATTTTTTATGATAGAGCTCTCCTAAACTTGAGCCGACAGACAGTAATAACTTGTTCTTCTGAGATGTTAGGAGTAGCTCTGCATATTTAGAAATAATTAATACTAAAATTAGAAGTCATGCTCATCAAACATAAGATCTTTAGCTTTGAAAAATAAGTGTAGAATGCACACATTTTAAATAAAAGGTCTGTTTAGGGCGGTGTTTGCAGTCCCCACAAGATGCGCGGCAAAGGCTGCTGTGCACAGTGCACACCACCAGGAAACACCCTTCATGTCAGAGTCGTCATGGAAGCTACTTCAGAAACGCATCCCATTACAGTCTTGTGGCTCTTTTGGCAACAGAGTCTGTCAAGGCAGCGTTGTTATTCAAAGGCAGAAATCAGTCAGTCCAAAAACTATTTACCGCTAATCAACGCGAGTTTGAGTGAGGGCTTATGATTATCTGGTTACATTATTCTGAGGTATATTCAGAGGTATTACTTAAATTCTTACTTTTAATAAGTTTTGATGAATAATTCATTCATAGAATTATCTCAAAGATGATAGATCCCCAGACACTATTTTTAGAAAGGTGCAATTGCATAACCTTCCTTTCTCCTTTTTGTTCCTGGTTTTTTTTTGTTTTTTTTTTTATTGGGCTGTTTCCTCTGTCTCTTATCCAGTTTTAACAAAACTCCCATCTGTCTCTCTCTATATAGAGATCTGCATGTGTTCATATCTGTCCAGTTGACACCCCGTCCCCCTGATGTCTTACCAGATATGATATGACATATAATAATTGCAGTATTGGACATTGGAACAAGCAGTTGAAACTATGTCAGATTGTATTTAAGGCTCATCACAACACCTGCACTGTCTGAGAACTGCTCTGATCAGAAAAGCCACCTTCAATATCTTGGCTTGACAGGAATGGAGATCTTTAACCACAGACTTTGATTGAATTTCCGTAGTGGTGGAGCTGAAGGGGAACAGGTGAAGGCCTGCCTAAGGTTCTCAAATATGCAAAGCATTTAACAGAGTGTGGATGAAGGCTACTGTCAGGATTTCTAGGATAATGATTCCCCCACTCCTGCTGATCTTGTAGAACATTATGTAGAGAACGCACCTGGTCCAGTGTGTGTTCACTGATTCCCTATCCCCTTTCCTGCCTTAAAAAAAAATAACAGTTAGTTGGTCTGGGAAGTAGGTGGTAGAATGATAATTCTAAGATAATACAAGGTGTCACCCGCCATTCCAGTGAGGTTCCAGTCCACAGCCTATGATGGTGGACAGCATCTCTCCAAGCCGCTTGTGCTCACTACCTGTAGTCATAGCTTATGCTATTCAACTTGTGTTTTTTTGCATTGCATAAGAGATGCTGCCTCTGTCCTCCTAAGAGGTTTAGTAGCTTAGAGCAGTGGATAGAATTTAGTCGAGAGAACCACTCTTGAGTTTAGGGTCCTTAAATTTGTACTTTTAATTTTGACCTACAATGCTGTAACCTATACCCTCCCATGCCTGTGGAAAGTAAGTTTCTACTGTACTTATTTACCTGTTCTATGCAACAATTATAACCGGTATTGTAGCTCATATCTCTCTTTCCAGTGCTTGGGTGACAGAAGCAGAAGGTTACAAGTTCAAGGCCAACTGGGGCCAAATATTGAGTTCAAAGCAAGATTATGCGTAGGCAGCCTCCTGGGCTCAAAACAAACTTACCATCTTTCTTTGTTCCCTTACTGATATATTAGCTTCACAAGTAGAGGGACCATCATAGTTCTCTTCAGTTCTGGGATGAATGGTTATACAATGTTCACTGGGTATTATTACCCTGTAGGCTTATTGCTTTTTTCTTCAGTAAGAATATGATAGTTATACACCACATTCTTATAAATAATTCATCATTATTTCTATTTTCCTAATAATTGTAATGTCTTATTTAGTTGTTTCTTTCTTTCTTTTTTTTTGGTTTTTCGAGACAGGGTTTCCCTGTGGCTTTGGAGCCTGTCCTGGAACTAGCTCTGTAGACCAGGCTGGTCTCGAACTCACAGAGATCCCCCTGCCTCTGCCTCCCGAGTGCTGGGATTAAAGGTGTGCGCCACCATCACCCGGCTAGTTGTTTCTTAAAGTGGTGTGTGTGTGTGTGTGTGTGTGTGTGTGTGTGTGTGTGTGTGTAAGAGAGAGAGGCTTGCTCATATGTGCGCAAGCACACACAGAGGCCAGGGGAAGGCCTCCTGTGTCTTTTCACTCTTACTGTCTTGAGACAAGTTTTACTACCAAACATGAAGCTTCCCTGGCAACCAGTCTTTGCCCCTGACCCCCTGTCTTTGCTTCTCACTAAGCTGGAGTTATAGGCATATTCATAGCCACTCCTGTCTTATGAATGTTCGCAGCAATTCCGGACTTCTTTATGTCACCAGATTCCTGGCTTTTGTATGTTCATAGTCATACCTGTCTTTTTGACCTGGATGCTAGGTTTTTGAATTTATGAGTTGGTTCCTTTGGTTGTCTCCTGAGCCCCATTTGGTTGTTTTCAAAGTTCTTCTAGGTAAGGACGACATTAAAGTTACTTGGAAGCTTAACTAAGCAGCAATAGTAAACCATGAAATTATTGGCAAATTTGGTAATATTTGCAGATGTTTTAATGTGTTTTTTTTAGCATAAAATGAAAACCCAAAGTCTCACTGATACAACTTTAGATAATAAATATGTTGGAAGGGTCCATTAGGAAATGCATGCTGTAGACCCATCCGTGTTTAAGACTCCATCTCCCATGCCCACTACTCTAAGCAGTGTTGCAGGCACAACCTTGGCTTTGATGTTTCACAAGTACTATCTGTACTGAGGTTGTGAAAGGAATGCTTGCTTCTGAATTCTTACGAGCACCACGTATGAGTACGTACTTCCAAGTCTTGAAATGGCTTTCTTAATATTTCTGTGACAAAGTCCTGGCATATTTTAATCACTGCCAACTCAACTGTCTTCTTCAGAAGAAATAAGTTATTTGCTCTGCCTGTTTCTTTCAAAGCACCTATGACCTAGGGTCTGAGGTTACAGGCAGGTTTCCAAGTGCATTGTGAAAGGCATCGCCAGCCCTTTCAAGGAGCCTTCCAGCTGTTTGGAGCACAGCTGTGTACAGTGTATTCTATTTTCCCATCTGAGTTTGTACAGGATTGGCTTCTCTCCCAAGCATTCTTCGTTTATTATCCTTCGTCTTGGCGTGTTTGAGCTGAATAGAAATGGAGCTACATCAGGATCAAAGCAAGGGGTTCCTTTATGCAATAATGCTTGTGCTTTTCCTGGTGTTTTCTCTCATTATGCGTGAGATGCCCTAGCAGTAGAACACACTTCCTTAGAAATTAGGGGTCATGATGCCGATCCTGACGTCATCATTATCTGCCCCGCATCCTGTGTAACATATGCTTCTCACTGATCTACTTAGATGATGGGATTTAAAGGCCTCAGTTATCAGTCATTCTATGCATTTTAAATTGTACACTGTGGCTTAATTGCTGCATTACTGGCTCTTAATAGGAAGGGACAGAAATATGAATTTGAAACAAAAGCCATTTAATTTTTTCTTTCTATCCAATCAAGTCTCTGGTTTTTTAGTAAGAGACTCAGAAAGTAGCAGAATGCCTTATGTAGATTAGATCCATAATTTCCCCCAACTTCAGCAAATAAGCTATTAATTATCCTGAAAATCTAACTTTGTGAACTAGAACTAGTAATTATAATTCCATTTTCATTGTTTATACATCCTCGATAGGATTTTTTTCAGTTTCTTTATTTCTGGTGTCTTATTTAATTCTTAAAGTGATATTGTGAGCCATCTTGGTCATTTGGTAATGTTCCCATTTTAACTGGGAGAAACTGAGGCACAATCATAAGGGAAATAAAAGAGAAAGGAGAAAGGCCTCAGTTTTCAGGTACTGTCTCTATACCTGTGGTTTTCATTGTTGAGGGCAAATTGCAATCAGTTCATCTAAGCCAACAGTTCTTAGCCAGTGGGTTGTGACCCCTTTGGGTTGCCTACCAGATATCCTTCATGTCAGATATTTACATTATGATTCATGACAGTAGAAAATTACATAAAGTTAATTTTATGGAGGTCACCACAACACAAGAAATCGTATTAAAGGGACTCAGCATTAGGAAGGATGAGATGCATTGATTTAAGTCACCGATGTGTCCGTTTTGTAGTCTGTGTTTCCTTCGGTCTGTTCAGAGGTTTGCTGAGACCTGGAACACACTTCTTGAGTCATCTTATTGTACAAGGGTGGCCCTGGATCATCTCTCAGCAGATGTCTAAGTCTTTGTGTGCACTCATGCTCGGGGGAGATGTGCTCGTAAGACCTTGCGTGGAAATCCTGGTGACTCTCAAGCCACTCAACTTAATTGCAGTCTTTAAAACAAAGCATCTTTTCTGAATGATGTCTCAGTTGTTCCTTTAATTTCAAAACCTCTCGAGGTGTAAACAAATGCATAGTCCCTGTGTTTTAGGTGTTCTTCAGTTTAAAACTTACACATGGAAGAGAAAAGTAGGGAAAAAGACTCTACAAATAGGAGCTTTCCAGAAAAAAAGAAATCTCTCAAGTTAACTTGACCTTTTACTCACAAATAATCATGTTTGAAATTCTGAGGGGGCATACCAGACACTTGCACAACTGGCAGGAATGTTCCTGAATATTTCCTTCAACTTTCTACGGGACTCTTTGGACCATGTTTGAGGAAATGGTTTTAATTTTCTCTGACGGATTATCATGATGGGAAAGGTCACAGGAATCAGCTCCATTGCCACAGCAATTGAACTTGCCAAAAATTGATCATGAAGAATCTCTCTGTTTTTTATATCCTGTACTTTTATTTTGCTTTGTTAATTTTTAAGGAAGCAAGTAAGAGGCAGGATGAAGACAAACAGACCTGGTTCATGTTCTCTCTCTCTCTCTCTCTCTCTCTCTCTCTCTCTCTCTCTCTCTCTCTCTCCCTCTCTCTCTCTGTGTGTGTGTCTTTCTTTCTCTCTCTCCCCTAGATTATAGTCTTTGCTTTTCCTAAACTTGGTCATCTGTTAGCAAAGAAAGGATGTTGCTACATTAAAGGATTAAAGATATGGCTTGACCATCCATGCTATCAGAATTATACTCGGTAGCATTAAAGGACTGTCCTTGGGCCGGTGATGATCGTAGGTTCTGTATTGCATCTCCACAATTAAGTGGTTCAACCTTTATTTCATGCTTTTTTTTTATTTTAGAAAGAATTCTTTTCTGTTTCTTTTTTACTTGGTCCCTAAACATGACTTTTTTTGTAGTAGAAATATTTTAATGATATGAAAGCTAATTTCTATTTTTTGGTTCAGACTTTGGATTTTAGTTCTGGCATAGCTTTCATAGGTTTTCCATAAAATTATGGGTTTATTTTATTTTATTTTGGCCAGGATAAAGATTTAAATATTTCATAATAAAGTTTTCTAAGATGTCTTGGTATATTTCTTATCCTCATCTACTTTTCATCAATTCTGGTGGATTTTACCCACTGACATTTCTTGCTAGCTCTCAGGGGAAAGGGAAACTCCTTTTCAAAGCAAACACCGAGGTTTTCAGCGACGTTCACGCTCACTGGTGTATGATGTCTAATCTTCTACCAGGCTCTGCCAAACAACTTTCAATTTCTCTTGTTCAGTCCTGTTTTTAGAAACCAAAGTTTTTGCCACAATAATATATGAAGGCTTCTGCCCTTTTGACATAAATATAATATTAAAAAGTAAAATGCTATAGAGATAAGACCACCATGGACAACCTTAAATGTGGTATATTGTGGTACATTGTCCTAATCTGGGGGATTCAAGGTTGGCCAGCCACAGTTTGGTTCTCTGAAAACATAGATAGATTCTGCCTTATGGGTTGCTAAGAGGTTTAAACAAAGTAGCTTAGGTGAAGATACTCACCATTCATGCCCTCTAACTCTCTCTCTCTCTCTCTCTCTCTCTCTCTCTCTCTCTCTCTCTCTGTGTGTGTTTATTTGCTTTAAGGCAGGCTCTTATTATGGAGCCCTGGATGGCCTGCACTTGCTATGTTGCCTAACCTGGCCTCAAACTCACAAAGATCCACCTGCTTCTGCCTCCCAAGTACTGAGATTAAAGGAGCATGCCACCATGTCAGGCCCCTTCCTGATGTTAAATGTGAATTCAGTTTTGATCCATAATTCTATTATCAGGATGTCTTTGAGAAGGAGTTGAAACGAACCCTTCTAATATCTATCTGGTATGATTCCTTTTAGTATGTATTCAGCCATCTCCACATTTGGCTGGGTCAAATAGTTGATATCATCACACTGACCGAAAGAGGAAAACAAGCAGGCCAGAGAGACAAAGCTGTTACTATCTACCATTGGTGGTTTTGCCAAGTGAGGAGTTCATGCTTTGCTCTCTCTGTATTCCATGTGAGCTGGGAATTCTGTCTTGAAGAATTTACTCTGATAGATAGCGCCTCATAATAGGGAGATATGTTCAGGGATTTTTAAGAATAAAAGTTAAGAGTTAATCTACTCCATATGGAGCGATTAATATACTCTGAAGTATTTAATATAGAATGTTAGTCTGAGGAAACATGTGGTCTATTTCCAACCTGAGACCATCTCTGAGACATTATTTTAAATGAGATATTTACAAAACTGTACGAATTCACACAGGCATACAGTCCTTAACTAAGCAACACAAAACATCGACATATAAGTAAGTATATGACTAAATGTGTTTAAAAGGGTAAGAAACTAAATACAAAGATTATTTCATGAGAGATGAGCGAATTGGGGATGGTGGTAAAATGTAGTTGTCAAGGTTTTCTGTTTGGTGTGGACTTTGCACGCCGAGAATCATTTCACATACGACTTTATAGCTAAACCAATAAAGGAGGGGGTAATACATAAACAAACATCTCCATTCATGAGGAAAAGTATCTGCCAACTAAAAACACATAAGCATGAACTGTTGCTTGTGGAAGCCACCGTAGTAAATGATTCAGTAGCAAAACAAGTGCGCCAGGGCGCTCCACTGGCCTTTCACTGTTATCAACCGAACAGTGCTTGAGGTGGAGGAGAGAAGCTCTCTCTGGTCTAGAATGGAAGATACTAGCAGGGGGAAATGGCAATGAGCTAGAACAATAACTTGCTTCATTCCTTCATCCTTTATTCTTCCTTGCTGCTAGGTGCTTTCTGGAAGTCACCCTGTGTTGGTCTCACGTGGGATTCAGGGGATTTATCTTCACAACATCTCATCTTTGCCATCGAGGTTCTCACACAGTCAATGTCTTAGCCATTTTGCTAATACTGTGTTTCAAGACCTTGTCAGAAGCAACTCGAAGGACAAAGGGCTTATTTGGCTTACAGTCTTGAGGAAGAGACAGCCCATAATTGTGGTGAAACATGGCAGCCGGAAGGAAGTTATGGTGGTAGGGAAAGAAACCAGAGAAAGAATAGGCCAACGAATAAAATTTCACCGCATGCTTCCAGCGGTGTTCTTCACATGCTAAAGTTTCCATAACCTTCCTGAACAGCACCACCAGTTGGAAGTGAAGCTCAAACAAGAGTCTACGGGGGACAGTGCCTGCTTGAAGCACAGCTGGTGTGGCAAACTTATAGAAAATGAATTACAACTCAGTTTTCAAAATGCAGACACACTGACGTTAAATCACCTGGAAAGATGGGTAGATTTGGTAATGAAGCAGTTGTCAGGGAAGCCCTGCCCACAGAGGTTATATCCAATCCAGGTTTTGAAAGACAAACATTCTGGAAAAGAACAAACTTTGAGTGTGTGTTGGGTAGAGGTCTGTGTTTTGAGAATGAAAGTGGACCAGGAGGTCTAGAGAGAAAATGCAAGTTTCTTACATGCATTTCAATCAAAGAAGTTCTCGCTCTTGGAACTCTGTAGCATGGAATTAATGAGAGTTTTAGTGATTTGATTTTTGTTTTATTTTTGAATTCAAATGCTATGAGGCTCCCTGAAGTGGGTTTTCTTTTTTCTTTCTATTTATTATGTCTATCTGCTGGAATCAAGCTGTTTAGGAAACATACCACACACCTTGTTCAGTCAAAGCAGGAGTGACAGCCTCCAACTGTGACGCCTTCCCAGCTTCCCTTTGTGAGACCGTGGCAAACTGGCCCAGCGCGACCATTTATAATCACTTGATTTTAGACTGTCAAATGAGTTGTGTGGGGTAACATGGAGGTTAAGTGTGTGTCTTCAGCATCTTCTTCAGTTTTCTCCACTCCTTGGAGGGAAACGAGGCGCAAGCTAAAGAGAGGATTCCTGGCAATTGTCTGCAGGTTGAACTTTTCTGGGTTTTAGTTGTTTAATGAGAGAGGATGGCTAAGGCCCAGGGAGCTCTCTAAATCATTAGGCTAATCTAGCTTTAGAGAAATGGACAGATTCACAGGACTGTGTCTTCCTTCTGTTGATGTCCCTGCTATCTTAAGAATTACCAGTTAGAAAGGCAACTCACGTGAAGTACAGGACCACTTTGGCTGTGTGTCCAAGCTGCCATTTCAACTGCTTGTCTGGTTAAAACTAAAACAGTACATCTGGCTCAGTATTGCTCCGGGTGCTCTTGGGTAATAAATACTCCAATAAAGAACTATACTAACACTCGGGTTGTGTATTCCTGTGAAAGGGTGGCGTGTGGCTGCAGGTGTCCTCCAGTGGATAATACCATGTCGTCATTATTAACCAGCATCTCACAGAGCGCTAAGAGCTGTCAGTCAGTGTCCCAGCACTAAAGCATCTGTGTTTCTCCAGAGAGGCACGCAGAAGCAGGCTCTGAAGGTGACATCTGCACAATGGCAGGGATTGTAAGCTTTGCCTGATCGTTGAGATTAAGAAGGGATATCTCTTCTTCACAGCCTCATAGGTCAATGGGAAGAGCCTTAGAAATCAATTCCTGCAGCAGCCAGGAGCATTGGAAAGGAAATCAAAACTCACTTAATATGCCAAGCCGCTTTACACCAGCAAAGAGTCTCAGATATGAATTTTAAAGTCTGAGGCTTAGCAACAGAATGTGCAGCACAATCTCTTGCCAGCAATGGAGTATCATAAACAGTCATATTCTTTCTGTATGAATCAATAATGCAACCTATTTAGCATCAGAATAATGACTATATATGTATGTGTTGTAGATATGGATCTGTTGTGTATAGGTAGAAAGATGGTATTAAGTAGTTATTAGCTGTGTTAATACGTGTGAGAATTTGTTATGTACATAGATATTGAATTCAAAGGTAGTCCATAGGTATTAACTATTTATTAATACTGGAGGTGTGTACATGTGAGAAAAGTTTAATGTTCTAAGACATCATATACATTTTTTGATGATAATGTGCTATGCATGAAGGAAGCCTTAATCACCAGGACTAATAGGAAATTTAGTTACCATGTTGTAGTTAGAGGCTACTTGTTCATTTCCTGGCCATCCAGACTCCTGAAATAACCATTATTTAACAGAAATCTGTTTTAATTAAAACACTGCTTGACCATATTGCTAGCTAGCTCTTATATCTCAGATATCTTAAATTAACCCATTTCTACTAATGTGTGTATGGCCATGTGGTTGTGGCCTACCGGTAAAGTTCCATCCAGTGTCCAGTGTCTGTCTCCTGCGGTGGCTCCATGGCTTCTCTCTGACTCCACCTTCTTTCCCCCAGCATTCAGTTTAGTTTTTTCTCACTTAGCTCTATTCTGCCCTGTCATAGGCCTAAGCAGCTTCTTTTATCATTTTATTTTAACCAAGAAAAGCAATACATATGCAGAAGGACTTACCACATCCCTGTGTCATAACTGGGATACTGCTTTTCTACCAAGCACAGGGAGTATGTGAATGAGCTGTAGACACAAGGTCTCATTATGTCAGACCATGTCTGTGGTCCATATGGCTGAGACAGTGACAGAGAATGACTTATTTTTTTAACAAAAGACATTTTCTATATATAAAATAATTTCAAGTTTTATTATGAACATTATGAAAGAAATTAACCAAAAATAAGTTGTATTTGCTGGCAATAACTAGTGAAGTTGAAAGTTTTCTCATCTGTTTACTGACTTTTTGCATTTTATCTTTTAAGAACTGCTTGCTCATTTAAAATCATGTGTGCACATCTAACATGAAATAAAATTGTCTAGGTGATCAAAGGGGAAGATGAAGAGGAGAAAGGAAAGAAAGCAAATTTCCTGCATATATTACATGTTTGCATAAAAACCTTTAAATTAAAATAAGTAAATTGAGTAGAAAAGGCACGGAAAGGTATGGAATGGGGAGGTGTTTTCTCTGTGTGTGTCAGAGGAGTCCTTTTCTGAGGAGTGATATTGAAGTGGAATGCTCCCCATCTAGTATGACGTTGAGTTAGGATCCTTCCAGACCAATGGGTCTCCATGTTCTGTAGCATCTGAGAGGCTAATACCATTTGTCTTAAAGTGGTTGTATGGAAAGGTTCAGATTGTAAGCAATTGTTGATGTTATGTTTATGCTTGCTCCTGATTCTAAAATGAGAATTTAGTGCACATACATTATGGGCAACAACTTCATGATATATTTAGGTGCGCTCTCTCTCTCTCTCTCTCTCTCTCTCTCTCTCTCTCTCTCTCTCTCTCTCTCTCTCTTTCTCTCTCTCTCTCTGTGTGTCTGTGTGTGTGTATTAGAACCTAGATAATCTATCCATTTTCTCTTTTATGAAAAGTACTGGATAGGAAGGGCCAGACAGATCTTTGTAACTTTGAGGACAGACTAATAAATGTAGCAAGCTCTAGCCTAACTAGAACTACAGATCCTGTCTCAAAGAAAAAAAAATGCTGCTCTCCACAGACACTTGGAGTTGTTGGAGTTGGCAGCTACAAGGCAAAACAATGCCTGTCATTCTGCAAATGAGAAATGGATTTGGAAAGCCTAGAGACCACTATTGGTCTCTCTCCACCCAAACTCCAGACCTAAAAGATCTGGTGATGCCTGACACTTGCTTTATGCAAAAGACTTGAGGAAAATCTGAGTAATCCCTGCTTTTCCTATATGGAATAAATGGGGCACATGTGAGATTGAGGGTGGTCCTGCTGAGTTCAACCTGGTTCTTTCTTTTCTGAAGAAAGAAAGGAAGGAAGAGAGGGAGGGAGGGAAGGAGGGATGTACGGAGAAAGGGAGGGAGGCCGGAAGGAAAGGAGGGAGGGAGGATGGATGGAAGGAAGGAAGGAAGAAGGAAGGAAGGAAGGAAGAAAGGAAGGAAGAAGGAAGGAAGGAAGGAAGGAAGGAAGGAAGGAAGGAAGGAAG
>NC_022013.1:42525907-42531208 GCF_000317375.1 Microtus ochrogaster | reverse complement strand
AAGGAAGGAAGGAAGGAAGAAAGGAAGGAAGAAGGAAGGAAGGAAGGAAGGAAGGAAGGAAGGAAGGAAGGAAGGAAGGAAGGAAGAAGGAGGGAAGGAAGTAAGGAAGGATGGATGGAAGGAAGGAAGGGCACTGAAAAAAGCAGTTTTCAGAAATCAACAGCTATCACAGTACTGGAAGAGAGCATCCATATTCCAAGGGAAATGTGAATAATAGAAACATAACCGACCTGAATTAAGCTATCTTCCTGGCCAGACTAAATTTTCTTTCTCTCATTTTCCATGGTTGGGGCAATAAAAATATTTCCAGGGGTGTGAGTGTGGTCCTGTGGGGACCCCTGTGTCACTCAGAGGCAGAGTCAAGGTATTGCTGTCCTGAAATATATGCCAAAAAATCCAATAACATCTGAAGCAGCAAAGGGGCTCGTTTTAGTAAGAATCTTAGTAAATGTCATTTTCCCGAGCCGAGGCAATTCTGTGAAAGCGGTGAGTCGTGTTTGGGGACCCCTTTGAATCACCAATGGTCACAGCTCATTGCCCCAACCCATCTTTCTAATACATATTACATTATGTGTGGCTTAGGTCAGAAGGGAAGCTGATGTTGGCTTTATTTCTTTATGGGGATGGCTACATTTTGATTTGCTATGTACCTCTGAGCTCTTAAAGACTTTCACACCTCCCTGACCGCCGGTTTATTGAGATTAAGTGCTTTCTTATGTCAATGCATTGAAAGGACTTTTGATTTTCTTTAAATTAAATTTGATTCAATTACCATGTTAGATAGATAGATAGGTGTTCTTGCCAGATGAGAGGGAAAAGCCTTGTATTTAGAGGGAGGCTGTGTGCTGCCCAGGGCCTCTAAAGGAGCGTGCACTGAAACCACACTTCTCCGAGCATAAGACTTTGCCATGTTTATTGTTTCTAATGCTTTCTTTTCTCTCATGCCCTTCCCTTCTGACACTGGGTCCCTCTCCTCATCTCCCTCCTTTCTTTATAAACCATCAGTGGAGAGGAATAACTATTGTCAAACCTGTCAATCCTTTCTTTCAACATGGATCCGATCTGTTTTAGCTCAGACCAGACTTGAGGAGTTAAGATGTGTTATTGAGATATAGGCACTGGTACATGCCTTTAAACCTAGCACTCAGGAGGCAGAGGCAGGTGGATCTCTGTGAGGTCGAGGCCAGCCTGGTCTACAAGAGCTAGCTCCAGGACAGGCTCCAAAGCTACAGAGAAACCCTGTCTTGAAAAACAAAAACAACAACCAAAAACAAAACAACAAAAAAGATATAGGCACTATTTTCAAACTAAACAGGGGCCACGTCTGTACTTACCATGCTTTCTTTCTCCCCATTAGCATTCCCTGACCACCATGTGTGATGGTACTTAGCACTATTATTTCCTGGCCAATCACATACCATTCCCTGGCTATGTGTGAGCATCTCCCATCTTCTATGAAGTTGTCTCCCGCCCCCTCCCTGCTCAATAACCTCGTATTATATCTTATACTTAGAGGTGCCAGCCTACCATGGGACTCTCCGCAGCACAGGGAATCCTGAGAAACATGGGGATGACTGTTATTGAGATCAGTTTCAAGTCAAGGCAGCATCCTCTTCTGTGGATGGATGTGTGTGAAAGTGGAAAAAAAGAAATCCTTCGTCTTCTCAGCCAAAATAAAGTGCCCTACACCATCACTCCCCTCTTGCTGGTTCACTATCCTTCTGAGTTAAAGTCTCAACTTTTCTTACTGGTTTCTGGTATTTGTTTTGTTTTGAAACAGGGTATCACTATGTAGCCCTGGCAGGCCTGGAACTCACAGAGATCCACCCATCTCTGCCTCTCCAGTACTGGAATTAAAGGTGTAGGCTAGCGTGTCTGGCCCTGTAGTACCAACTCTGATGTTCCTTAAATGGCTATGTTGAAGAGGACAAACGTGGCATGCACGCCTATTAACACATGCCGCAATATTTACTGCATGTCCTTTCTGGCAGGCCGCCCAGCCTGGCCTGCTCATTTCCCTGGAGCAGCGGGAAAAGGGGGTATTTCAGCCACAGAGAGTCTTCCAGCTCTAGTGCACCAAGCTGCCCACTTCCTTGAAGGTGCTCTTCCTGCCTCTCTGCCTGGGAGGTCCTCCTCTGCTCTTACTCACTGTAACCTGCCAACATCTGAAGGTGAACAGTCCCCCTGCTTCTGGGTTTCCCTCCTTCCTCTCAGCACCCCGTGGCTCACTGTTTGCACGACCTTCCACTTTTTGTGTCTCTTTTTTTCCATATGCTTTGCCTTGTTCTGGTGCCACAGAGTTAAAGCCTCCATGTCTGTTTGCAGGAATGTATAAACTAAGGTGGGTGTCAAGAGAAAATTGAGTTTCCAATCTGAAGTTAATGTGTCATTAGGTAAATTATCTTCCCTGACTATTATGGAAAAAGAAGATGAGTGGTTGCTCGGGCCCTGCATGGAAGAATCACTGCATGATGTATCGTGTGCCTTCATTACAGGGGTCAGCCCTGGATGGGGTTATGAACAAAATGCTAAAGAAAATCTCATACTAAGGAAGGGTGTCTTTCTCGGGGGAAGGATGTTTGCAGCATTGGCCTTGTCATCTGAAAAATCTGACAAGTGAAAACGCAGATGAAGCAGAACAATGTCCACCCTCACCATGGGATGGAGGATAAGGGAAGAGTAGCCATGTGATGTCCCACTGCGGTAGAGATTTAGAAATGCCAGTAGTGGGGCTGGAGAGATGGCTCACTGGTTAAGAGCACTGCCTACTCTTCCAAAGGTCCTGAGTTCAGTTCCTGCAACCACGTGGTGGCTCACAACCATCTGTAATGAGATCTGGTGCCCTCTTCTGGCCTGCAGACATACATGTAGGCAGAATACTGTATACATAATAAATAAATAATTTAAAAAAAGAAAAGAAATGCCACTAGGGCTATGAAGGCAGCACAGTTGGTCAGATGCTAACTTTGGAAGCACAAGGATATGAGTTTGATACTTAGAATCCATGTGAACATGACGGGTGTGATGGTATCCACCGGGAATCCCAGCACTAGGGAGATGGGTGTGTCCCTGGGGCTCACAACCAGTACGTCTAGGCTACTTATTGAGCTCCAAGCCAAAGACAGATAGACCATGTTTCTAAGGATCACTCTGTATGCAACTGGACACACATGTGAACCTGCTCCTACATGCATGTGTGCACAAGCAGACAGAGAAAGACAGAGAGAGAGAGAGAGAGAGAGAGAGAGAGAGAGAGGGAGGAGTGGGGCAGGGGGAGGATGAATATCCACACGTCCAGGCAATTCTAGTAAACCATACCTTTATTGACTTACAAAAGACTAAAGATTGAAGGAAGGAGAAACTTCCTGAAGGGGACATTCCAGAAGGTCCTTGGAGAACAAACTAAGACCTGCAGGAACAGATGACAGATCTTGAGGAGAGACACCCGCTCGCCCAAGTTCTCAGATGCTCATAATTACCCTCTGCGTTCCCACTACTGAGGAAGCTCTCAAACACCTGTCATCCGCACTAGTTTTCCTAAGCGTCCAGCTGGGACTGTTCCAGCTGAGAGACTTTGTGCCGAGGATCCTCACAAATGCTCTGGAATCAGGAACCATGCATTTCCCTCCCAAGTGGATGCTGTTAGCTCTTGTGAACCCCAGATTCTGCTTGTGTCAAGTGGAAAGGCAGAAAATCAGCAAGACTCCACAACAAGGTTTCTTTGTGTGTGCTTATTTATGTGTTTGGTGTGTGTGTGTGTTAATGTGTGGGCAGGTACATTTATGTGTTACTGCAGGTCCGGCCATTTTGTCTTTCGAAGCAGGGTCTTTTGCTAATACCTGGGGCTCACATATTTGCTAGCTTGCCTGGCCAGCAAGCAGGGGTGCCCACCTGTCCCTACCTTACCAGCACTGGGGTTACAGGCACTTGACACCATTCCTAGGTTTTTTCTGTGGGTTCTAAGGATCAAATTTAGGTTCTCACACTTGCATGGCAGGCATTTTCCTGACCGAGCAAGCTCCCCACCCTCATGGTTTTTGTTTTTAAGAAAAGTACTTCTTGTGTCTGGCATGGTAGTACATGCTTTTAGCCCTGTCACTGAAGAGACAGGTGGCTTTTTGTGAGTTCAAGGTCAGCCTGGTCTATATAGAAAGTTTCAGGTCATCCATTTCTTCAAGGTGAGACCATGTCCAAAAAAAGATACTAATAGTAATAGCAAAAAAAAAAAAAGTACATTCTTTAAAAAAGTTTTAACCTAAGACCTGGTAAGAAAGCAACAGGGGTTTTGAGCTTGTCCATTGTAATGATTCTATAGTTCTTTTGTTCAGATTGAGATTGTGCAGATTCATTTAAAATTGACTTAGCTTCAGTTGTTCTGACTGCCACACAAGTGTCAAGAGGAAAGGGGACATCAACATAGGTACTTTGCTCAACTTGAGATCTGTGCTTATGAGAAGAACAGAAGCTTGGGGCCAGTTCATTGCCTGCTCTGGGATACAGGACCCTCTTGCTAGAGGTTGCGCCAAGGGACAAACCCTGCCAGGTTCAGCCTGTGGTTTACAACCCAATGTTTCAGACATTTCTTGACGAATAACCTGTGATGGTAAGAAAGCAGTTAGTGGCGGTACCTGGGTAGAGTACTGACTTCGGGGGAAACCTGTGGTAGCCTGGAATTATGAAAATACAAGCCTGATAGTAGGAAAGACAGTGATGAGATTAGCAACACTTAAGTCACAGAATAGTAGAAAGGAAAACTGGCTTGCTTTTAGCCCCCTCTCAATAAGCTTGTTGCTTAGGAATGTAGAAGCGGCAGCATTCACATAGGCAGTTTCAGATTAGTAACTTAAACAACAAGATAAAAGCTCCGGCTTTAGTAGCTCAGAGAAAGAGGGGTTTCAGTGTGAAACAAAGTATAGGTTGATTATGTTTCGCAAAGAAAACTGGGTGGTCAGTGGTTAATAGAATGGGCTCAAGTGCCAGTCAGATTCGGATGTGGATGCTGCTTCTACCCTGCACAGCCTCTGACCTTGAGCAAAGAGTGTAAGTCTTGTGGACCTGCCCTCCAGAGAGAGAGAGAGAGAGAGAAAGAGAGAGAGAGAGAGAGAGAGAGAGAGAGAGAGAGAGAGAGAGAATACCAGATAGAACCTCCTGGTGGAATTGAAATCAGTCAGGTACTCAGCCCACGAACTCTACAGAGCAGGTACTTATGGACATCCTTTATCCTTGTGGTCCAGGTGCTCATGAACATCCTTTATCCTTGTGGTCCAGGTGTTCATGAACATCCTTTATCCTTGTGGTCCA
>NC_022013.1:42524226-42525362 GCF_000317375.1 Microtus ochrogaster | reverse complement strand
GTGTTGTTATTTTGGGGCATAAGCTAGCCAGGCAGCCGGGGTGCCGGGGACGCAGCCCTGCTGTTCCTATTACTACAAGTGTCCTTTATCCTTGTGGTCCAGAGGTGCTCATGAGTATCCTTTATCCTTGTGGTTCAGGTGCTCATGAGCATCCTTTATCCTTGTGGTCCATGTGCCCATGAGCATTCTTTATCGTTGTGGTCCAGAGGTGCTCATGATCATTCTTTATCCTTGTGGTCCACGTGCTCATGAACATCCTTTATCCTTGTGGTCCAGGTGCGCATGAATGTCCTTTATCCTTTTAGTACTGAGCAACAGCATCGTGCCCTGGGATGCACTGTTTCTCCAAATACTGAAGGAGATTATTTTGTATGGAAAAACTTATGTAAGTGTGTGTGTGTGTGTGACCAGGACTCAATGTTCTCATGGTGATACCTCCCAGGTGAATTGAATATGTTCCAAAGATTGAGTTCCCTTGTCTTCCTAATGAAACTGTCCAACTAGCAGGTTCATTTTGCTTTTATGCCAGAAAAATATTTTCTGAGTACCTAAAAACCTGACAGTCATACAGAAGAAGCAGAAGAGGTAAATAGTCCCCCGTGTACTAAAGGAGTGCCTTAGGCTGACACCAGAAGTCTGCATTTCATCCTGATGCCAGCTGCAACTAGCGGCGGATTGTAAACTGAAGGGTGACATGTGGTCTGGTTCCCTGTGTGTTCGTGGCTTCTGAGTGGAGCAGGGATTGTGGAGGTGCCAGGCAGGGGCACAAACCCTTGTTAGTGCTCCCTTGCAGTAGGGATGTAGTGGGGTACCATTCTACCACACTGAGCTGTTCTTCTGATGTGATTCTCCTATGCCTCATCATTCTTATGCCTGTCTACTGAGTTTGTAGATGAAAAGCAAAGCCAGCAGGAGGATTGCTCAGGGCTGATTTGACATTGATTCCAGACCATGACTGTTAGAAATGGTTTTGCAGCTTTGACACTGATTTCAGATCTTGACTGTTAGGAAGGAAGAGTGTTGCAGCTTTGGCATTGATTCCAGACCTTGACTGTTAGGAAGGAACAGTGTTGCAGCTTTGACATCGAATTCAGACCTTGACTGTTAGGAAGGAACAGTGTTGCAGCTTTGACATC
>NC_022013.1:42522267-42524126 GCF_000317375.1 Microtus ochrogaster | reverse complement strand
TGCAGCTTTGACATCGAATTCAGACCTTGACTGTTAGGAAGGAACAGTGTTGCAGCTTTGACATCGAATTCAGACCTTGACTGTTAGGAAGGAACGGTGTTGCAGCTTTGACATTGAAGCTCCCATTAGATATATAAGAACACTAAGTAGTGAAACTGTGGAATCACATCATAGTAACATTTTAAATTTTTTGAAGAACTTCCATATTGTTTTCATAATGTCTGCACTAATTTTCATTTTGGCCACTGTATATAGGAATCCCCCTTGTTTTCTAAGAATACTTGTCTCCCCCATTCAAACTACCACTTGTTATTTTCAAATGTTTGTTCTAGCCATTCGAGTTGAGTTTTGCTCATGCAGTCTTGTCTAACATTTCTCAGATTAAAGGTAATGTTGAGCATATTATAATGTACTGTTAGCTACATCTATGTTTGGTTCTGAGAAATGTCTATTAAGATCTTATTTTTTCTTATTATTTATTAATTATTCTTTCCTCTATTTAGCTTCTGATTGGCTGATATAGGTTTATCTTCCTAATTTTTTCTTTGGTTCTCTTAGGCTGAGTTCTTTATATATCCTGTATATTGTCACCTTGCCAGAGGCATAATTTGCGAACGTTTTCACTACTCTGTAGAGTGTTTCTTTTCTTTGTCATGGATAAATGGATAAAGAAAATATAATGCATGTATATACTCGTATGTACATAATAGAATATTATTCATTATATGGCAGTGAACAGATAACAACAACATAATTTATATATAATGGAATACTCTTCACCCATAAAAATAAATGTTGTTATTTGTGGCAATACGGGTGGACAAACAAAATACATGTGAAATAAGCCAGATGCAAACGGAGAAATACACAATTATCTCATTCCTATTGTATCTAAAGTCAATAATCTCATAGAAACCTAGAATAAAATAGTGGTAACTAAAGATCTGAGAGCTGGAGGTACAGGATGAAGAGAGCTCAATGGGCCATTAGGTACAAGACTGTAGTAGGAGAGAAGAAATAAACTCTTTGCTCTGTGCACAGTTGGGTGACTGTGATTAACAATAGTGTGTTGAATATTTCAAAATAGCTGGAAGTAAGGATTTTTTTGAGAGTTTTCACACTAAACAGATAACATAAACATCAGGGAATAAAACAGGAAATACCCTGACTTTATTATTGTACATCCACCCAAACAATGCAACCTTCTCTATATATATTTGTATGGAGAGAGAGAGAGAGAGAGAGAGAGAGAGAGAGAGAGAGAGAGAGAGACCGTCAATTAAAACCAAAGCTAGAAAATAATACATATGTATATACTACTGCCAAACAACTGAAAACACAGTGGCATTACTATTGAGAGGGTACATTATAAATTCTAAAGAGTCTGGCTAAATATCTGAGTCATTGTGGGACTGTAATACCCCAGATTTGTTTTTCTGAATTCATATCCTAATCACTCTTGACTAATAGCTGGCAGCTGGCAGGATATTTCCTGTGAATATACATTAACCTACCCACACATAAACTCAAGAGTAGTTTTGGATAATTGGGTATTATTTGAGTTCACAAAGGCTCAGATCAAGCCACATGGAAATTCCATCTACTGTGGCCTTTCTTTTCCAATACTACAATGAAGAAAAATTGGGTTTCAAACGTATCATCTGGGCTTCCTCAGTCTATACTCTGTCCAAGAATAAAGGGGGTTTTCATGCCTTGATCCCTGTATTTGAGTAGGTCCTATGCTGTTCCTCTCATTGTCCTTGGCTTCTCATCAGCCCTCATTGTTCGCCATGTTCAGAGAGTCCGGTTTTATCCCATGCCTTTTCAGTCATAGTCCAGCTGGCCTTGGTGAGCTCCCA
>NC_022013.1:42520711-42521472 GCF_000317375.1 Microtus ochrogaster | reverse complement strand
TATATATAATAGTTAGATACCAAATCATAGAAGAAAAGCTTCCCCCAAAGTCTCAGTTTCACTAACTTCAGGAAGTTGACCAAAAGAAATGGAACAAGGGGACCAAAGCTCTGAGAAGAGACAATAGGAAGGCACTATTTACACTACATTGTAATAAAACATAACATTCTATCGTGTGATCTTAGAACCACTATCTAAGTATTAAGTATATACTTTAAGTAGTACTTCACTAAAATTTTCATTATGTTCACATTTGAGTTAGGAAGGATAACAGGGTCACAGACCTAACCATTCTACACCCGAGACCTATTCTTTGTTCTAAACACATTGACCTTGAATAGATTTTCTTTCAAGTAATTGGAGATTCCAAAATCTGGATCTAATGTAGTATATGTGAAACATAAAAATAAAATAGATATTGAATATGTATTGAACAAAGTGGAGGTCTGTAACAGAGGCAACGATTTCTCCAAGCCAGCTCTTCCCATGGTGTCCAGGATATTAGTGTTTGATAGTGAAAGCCCCTGAAGCACCAGCAGTTAGAAACTGAGGGTTCCAGTTGTGATTCCTGTGGCTAAGATGAAATACCCTGGCAGAAACAACTTAGGAGAGAAAAGATGGATTTAGCTCACATCCCATCATTACGGGAAAGTCAATGCAGGAACTTGAAGCAGCTAGTCACATCCTGAAGGCGTATTTAATTAATCCAGGCCAGTGGGTACAAGAAGACAATTTTAATATAAAAGCACACTCACACACCC
>NC_022013.1:42500255-42501801 GCF_000317375.1 Microtus ochrogaster | reverse complement strand
ATTAGTAAAAACATTCGCCCGAGGCTGTCCCGCCCCAAAAGGCGGGGTCTCTCTACAACATCCAACAGTCCAAAGCAGAGAAATACTAAATTCATGCATGCCTACTGGTGATTCGGCCTCTCTCTATTCTTATTCGATCCAGAATTCCCTACCTAGTGGGCTGGGGTCTTTACACATCAATCATCATCCATAACCAGGACAACCCCTTACACACATGTGCACAACCTAACCTGATCTAGAGTCTTAAATCCTCAATGAAACTTTCTTCCAGATTGCTCAAGTTAGCAATTAAATGAACCAGCCTCCCAAGTACCGCCAGAAAGTCTTACGAGAACAACAACACCCAAAGAGGAGGGGAAGGGTAGACAAAGAAGCGGGTATCATGGAGGAGGTTAGATGGTAACTGTAAATGAAAGAACACAAACTGGGAAAAGGACATTAGTTCATTCACACAGAATGGAGTCGAAGCAAGGGGCTTCTGGTTTCAGTGGTCCTTAGTACCAGCCTTAGAAGAAGCTGTAGTAAGGAATGTTGGAGGAACATCAATCAGACACTTATGCTTTTTGTTTAGAGGTAGGATATGAAAGGTGTATTCATGTATCTGTAGGCAATATAAAGTCTAGAGCTCAGAATCTGGATTTGAATCCCACTTCTAATGTGTATATTGTGCTGAGATCTAGAAATATTATAGTAGAGCTCATAGTATATCTATATCTATAAATATGTAGATACAGATGGATATAGATATAGATAGCTATATATGCCCTACTTATATATAGTAGGTCTCATGGTAACTAAGGTGATTGTTTCATGAGTTAGAATTTAGTCTAAATTTGATGTTATATTTGTTAAGTTAATACAAATTGTTAAATACAAAGCGCTCAGAGCAACACCATTGCCACGTTACAGTAATAATTGTGGCAGAGACTACTGCACGCAAACATGACCCATCTTGCCATTGTGAAATTGCTTATTAGTCTCCTGGTAGGGACTTGGGTTTAATAGCACAAGGATGACTTTAATTAGGATTTCCCAGCCTCTTTGCTTTGAATGTTTGAAGTTGTGTGTGCTTGTCATTGCAGATGTCACTTATGCGAGTCGCTCAAAGGAAGAAGCTGCTCTTTTAAAGATGTTTAAAACCATGTTTGTCATAGGAACTTGAACTTCCTTATGAACCCTGGATAATTACCACACTGATGATTACATAACTGATCTTGTTGTAATTTGTTTAGCAGTATATAATATGTATTTAAGTAAAATTATAAATGGATGTTTCTTAAAGACTTAGAGTTCACTACTGCAGTATCGTAGTCTTCAAAGTGCAAAGTGCGATTTCTTATGTCCAAGTTCATAACATTATTTTCTTTTTAAGATCCCTTACTGAGGGGCTGGAGAGATGGCTCAGCGGTTAAGAGCATTGCCTGCTCTTCCAAAGGTCCTGAGTTCAATTCCCAGCAACCACATTGTGGCTCACAACCATCTGTAATGAGGTCTGGTGCCCTCTTCTGGCCTTCAGACATACACGCAGAAAGAATATTGTATACAT
>NC_022013.1:42497993-42499535 GCF_000317375.1 Microtus ochrogaster | reverse complement strand
TGTGTGTGTGTGTGTGTGTTGTAGATGCATGTGTTTGTGTGTGTGTGTGTTGTAGATGCATGTGTTTGTGTGTGTGTGTGTGTGTTGTAGATGCATGTGTTTGTGTGTGTGCAAACCTGTATGAGCATGATGAAGGACATTAGCTATTTGGATTTATTAGTCTCTGCCTTATTCCAGTGCCTCTCGCTGAACTTGAAGCTAATCTGGCAGCTAGCAAGCCCCTGTTAGCTTCCTGTCTCAGGCCCCCATGGTGCTGGGGCTGCAAGCAAGGGCATCCTAGGTGGTGGGACTAGAACTCAGATCCTCTTGTTTACACAGCACTCACTGAGCCTTCTCCTGAGCCCCAGGTGTGAGGTTTGTTGTAGGAAGAAAGAGGGCCATTAACTTGAGGGGTGGTCGCGACATGGACCTTTTAAACACCTAAAAAGCTGTAGTTGTCTATTTATAGAGAACAGGTTGAAGGTGTAAGGAGAATAGACACAGCAAAACATTTAGAATTTGTGTTATAGCAGCATATCAACAAGTTGATCCACACCTAGTAATCAGTACAGCGGGGAACTGGTGATTGATAGGATATGGACCAGGAGCTTGAATGAAGTGCCTTCCTTTGAGTTTTCTTAAACTCATCCATTTTCTTCTTTCACATGTAGCTTTTGTCCTTAAGTCTAGTAAACAAACCATTAAATCATACCACGGAGCAGAAATTCCATCGAAGCTAGGAACTTGGATTTATCGTTCCTATCTCGGTCGAAATTTGGGGAGCATGTCATCATCTATTCTTTAGAACCTTAGCTTTTTCATGTTCAGCATCACCTTGCAGGTAGCACAGAACTGACTGCATTTTTCAAAGCAATTATTCAGGGTTCTCATGCTTTGAAGCAGACATTGCCCGAAATAGTGTTTGGTTAGCAGGAGATCTATTATATACTTTTCCCCTTTTGCTCATTTGAAATTCTGGGAGCTGGGTGTGCAGTTACAAGGGAATCTGCCCATCAGAACAGTAGCTGTCCTGAGTTTCCAGATGTCAGGGAGTTTCTGCCAGGAAAGGAAGGCAGCTGTTCGGAATGGAGAA
This sequence comes from Microtus ochrogaster, assembly GCF_000317375.1. Classification (NCBI taxonomy): domain Eukaryota; kingdom Metazoa; phylum Chordata; class Mammalia; order Rodentia; family Cricetidae; genus Microtus; species Microtus ochrogaster. Next base: position 42,498,463 of record NC_022013.1, on the reverse strand, counting down.
AGAGCGGAGGCCTGCAAAACACGTCAAGAGCTGTATCAGGGGACTGAGATGACAGTCGGTAGCAGGAAAGGGTGAGCAGACGTTGGAACATGTCTGGAAAAATCAATTTTGCTTGTGGGTGGGTGATGGCCTGAGGCATTCAGAAATGCTGAGTGTTATAGAATCCTGCTTTTGTCTCAGATAATCTCTCCATCCAGTCTTGTTTAAGTGCAATCTATAGGAGCGGTAGAGGGGTCACATCACCTGATCAGTCAGTGTGTTTTAACCCAGAATTTTATAGACAGGTAGTGCAATGGGTATTTTTATGAGTGGTTTTGTTTATGCCTGCACTACATGTGTGCACTGTCTACTGCCTAAGCCTGCACTACATGTCTGCACTGTCTACTATCTATCTATTCCTGTGCTACATGTCTGCACTGTCTACTATCTATTTCTTCACTACATGTCTGCACTGTCTACTATCTATTCCT
>NC_022013.1:42493090-42497527 GCF_000317375.1 Microtus ochrogaster | reverse complement strand
TATTGGAGCATCACGGACAATTCGAGGAAGGATCCAAGAAGTTCTCTTTATGAAGTTAAGCCTCTTGCTTTTAGGATAGTTGTTATTAATGTCTCCCAAAAAATTAGCACAAGCTCTTTGCCATGGTTGGGCGCCAAGTGAAGGCGGATTGAATTAATACAGGCCAATTGGTATAAAATAAAAGCAACTTTAATATAAACAGCACACTCACACAACCGAAGTTCCCGTGATGCCCAGAAATAGGAGACAGGAAGAAGGGGTTACCAGCGTTTGTGCACCCCAATTTATAGACAGGAAGAAGGCCGTCCCGCCCCCAAAGGGCGGGCTCTCTCTACAGAGAGGCTAATAAGGTACATGCCTTCAAAAAAGGTTGTCATGCTGTCTTTGGAACGACCAGTCATATAAAGCAGTAAATAATCTTCTTTAAAACATGTTTAATTTGAATTTTCATATTCAGCCAAGTATTGGATAATCAACACAAGAAACTAAGAACGTTCATGAAGCTGGCCTATGGAGTTTCTTTATTTCTTTGCTTTTGGTCAGACTGGAAACCTCACAGGTTATTGACATACATACACAGGACATGAGACTGAGGGGCTCTGGGCATCATGAGGGGCAGTGGCTCTGCTCCCAAGAGTCTCTAGAGAACCATTACTTCCTTGTCTCCTGGGAAATTGCATCCAGGTTGGCTTTGCCATACTCCTTTGCTATAAGTCTTATACACATCCTCAATCTTTTCTTTGAACCTGATGTCTCTCATATGACCTTTCACACTGTCTTTTCCTTTCCCATACTTTGCAGGTCATGTGTGTTTTTCCAAATCAAATACAATTACTCTCCACATGAACTTTCCCCTCTTTTTATAATCCATGAGATTTTTTTTTTAGTCCACAAAACACATTTATTTGTTTTCACCGAGATACTTCCTCAATGTCTTCTATTATGATAATGAGATTTTCTTAGTAGAAAATGCCCTATGCTGTTCCTAGAATGGAGGTTAGTATTTGACTTTTGAACCTCCAGCTTGTCAACATTTCTTCTGGATCTAAAATAGTTTCTACAAGCCAAGAGTCCTCAACACATGGTGGTAACATTATTTCTCCACTGATACCTTCCTCATTCTTGCCAGTAGTAGTTACAATGTGGCTGGCTTCTTGGCTACACATCCTTATGTTAGATCTCAGCTTCTGAAGATAGGGCGTGAGTCTGGTCAAGTCTACCCTGAAACTTATTTCAAAGGGCAGACAATATCAAGATCTAAAATCCCAGCTGATGAGTGAAATCTGGAAGTAGAGGTCACATTTTCCTCTTAGTGACTGCAAGGAGCCAGCACTTATAGATGAGTGGGTGGGAAGAAAGCGAGCGAGGGCAGACTCTGCAGTACTATGAGGAAGTTTGCCTCAAATTCAATGGATGCATGGGAGATACCCCCCCCCGTCTGTCTGTCTCTGTCTTTCTGTGTGTTTTTCTCTGTGTTTGTGTGTGTGTGTGTGTGTGTGTGTGTGTGTGTGTGTGTGCGCGCGTGCATACATGTGAATACTTTGTCTCTGTAAGTATACATGAGTATTTGGTTTGCTTGTAACTTTTGCTGTTTTAAAGTCTTAGTAGTAAACCTGATTTTATCTTTCATGATGTAGTAACTCTTCATCTATCTCATCAGTGTTTACTGAAACTGTACCCCTCCCTGCCTTGATCCGAAGGTACCTTTTATCCTGTAGTGAGGAGCTGCGGGCAGGCCTGCTTTTCATCCCGCACAGCATCCGCACGGCTAGCTTAACACCCGAAATAACAACACACAAATTGTATTCATTTAAACGCTGCCTGGCCCATTAGCTCTAACCTCTTACTGGCTAACTCTCACATCTTGATTAACCCATTTCTAATAATCTGGGTAGCACCACAAGTGGTGGCTTACCAGGAATGATTCAGCATGTCTGCCTGGTGGCTGGCTCCATGGCAGTCTGACCTCACTTCCCTTCTTCCCAGCATTCTATTCTGTCTACTCCACCCACCTATGTTCTGAACTATCGGGCCAAGCAGTTTCTTTATTAATTAACCAATGAAAGCAACAGATAGACATATGACCTCCCCACATCACCATCCCACATTGTTCTCTGATTGTTTCAGTTGTGTTTCTTTTTTCCCTCCTTAAATAACGTAGGCACTCCCTCAAATGCTCGGTTTAGCTGCTTTCTCTCATTTTCTTTACCGGCTGAAACGAGGCCATTCATTCAACTCCACTTGAATTATTCAACTGGAAAAGTATTGCTAACGCTTTTGCCCACACATAAATCCATTGCCTCCCCTTCCTTCTTATATTCTTTTATATTCCTCAAACTATACTTTTAGTCTAGAAACATGGAGCCATACATTAAATAAGGGGTTTACTTATTGGCTGTGGGGCAGGTGGGTGGTCTGGAATGAATGAGGCAGATTGCAGGGATTTGTAAGAACCAAAGAGAGAGGGCGAGCTCGGGATGAACATCAGGTAAGGAACAACTCATTTGTGTCTCTTTCTGGGCAGTAAGCTTCGAGGTCGCAGAGTCCTCTTGGATCTTCAGGATGCTAGCTCAGCACATTCCCAGCTCATGGTACAGGTGCATAGATTCTTGTGGGAGGGCAAGGAGTGGAATATCGCTATATGCTGTGGCTTTATTTTAAGTAAAAGAAAGAACAAAACACACGGTTTTCCTTTTCCTTTTAATTGAAGGTAGCTGAAGCAGTGTACTAAAGTATATTAAGCACTAAGTTCACAAGGGCTCAATAAGTTGAGTAAATATTTTGGTACATATTTTGAAGTCTCATTTAGAATTTTAAATATTTTATTCAGAGTATCGTTATGCTGAGAATGTCAATGCGACTGATAAATATTTCTTCTTTCTGTGACATTGTTGATGGAAAGCAGTAGGCTATACATTACCTTAAAGATATAATTAGTGTGTTCTATGTCACCCCAGTGCCACCTGTCTTTGTGCCTGAAATATTGTGAATGTTCTCTTTATATTTCCTGAATATAATGAATGATATGACTGTTCTATATCCAGTCTTGGAAACTTAGAGGTAAATGATTCTTTAATGTTATTCAACTGGAAAAGCATTGCTAAAGCTTTTGCCCACACATAAATCCATTGCTTCCCCTTCCTTCTTATATTCTTTTATATTCCTCAAACTATACTTTTAGTCTAGAAACATGGAGCCATACATTAAGCTCCTGCAACACACCTTCTGTGAAAAATATTAATCAATGTTTAACAAAGAGACCTATTCCTTAATAGTGATTCAAAATACACTTAGTGTACATAAAAGAATGATTTCATTCTTAAATCATAACTGCTAGAAGACAGGAGCAAAACATAATTTAAAGCTAGCCTTGTGGCCGCTGTCTCAACTTCTAATATAAATACTTAGGATTTTCAACTTGACAGTCATTCTAGAATAGTTTGATATTTATACATTGTAACATCTAATTTCTTTTTTTCTTTTACATTATTTAATGTTTACAGAATTTTAAATGTGAGTACTGTAATCCTATCCTTTTGCATCCTCCTTTTCCTACCTCCTATATTTCCCCACTCCCTCTCCAATTATTGATCTCGTCTTTAATTATTGTTGTTACACACAGAGAGAGAGAAAGAGAGACAGACAGACAGACAGAAAGACAGACAGAGACAGAGAAGGAAGGAACCCAGGGCAGAGATTAGTTGCCTCTTTATGTGAAGATGGAGCCTTTGATGTTGTAGGAGTGGATGCTTTGTCCTGGAGACAAGGTTTGATGCTTTAGCCCAGGTTGTTCTGAAACTCACTATGTAGTGCAGGGTAGCCTCTTTCCCCTGAGATCACCACCTTCTCCCAGGGCCCGGGACTACAGGCGTAAGCCGCCATGTTCCTCTCAGTGTCTAATTCTGCAGGGCAGTTGATGATTTGGGGGGAGTGACTTTACAGTATACTTTGCTCCTCTCAGACTTGGCAAAGGATGAAATTCGGTTTTCAAACACTTGTATCTCATAAGAAGCTTCTCCAGTACAAATGGGATTAAAATGTTCCATGAGGTTCAAGGTTTCCTGCAGCACTCTGCGTTCTCCCACTTAGTGCTGCATCGGTATGCCACGGCATGCTTGGCTTTCTCAGCAGTTCTCCTACATGGAGGAAGTGTAAACACATTTAAAGTGGCCTAGGGAAGTAGATCCCAGCACTACAGGAAGCGCTGGTGCTATGGCAAAGGTCAAGCCTTCCTATTAAAAACCAACACTGTGTGGGTCTCTGTCTCTATCTCCATCCATCAGCAGGTGAAGGTTCTATGGTGATATGCAAGATAATCGTCAGTATTGCTATAGGATAGGCTCATTACAGGTTCCCTATCCTCAGCTGCCCAAGGAACTAACTGGGGACATCGCCTTGGGCTCCTGGGAGCCACTCTAGGTTCAAGTCTCTTGCCAA
>NC_022013.1:42490374-42492990 GCF_000317375.1 Microtus ochrogaster | reverse complement strand
CTACATGTCTGCACTGTCTACTATCTATTCCTGTGCTACATGTCTGCACTGTCTACTATCTATCTATTCCTGTACTACATGTCTGCACTGTCTGTCCACTTCCAACAAGGTAAAAGACGCTACCGTGATTAAAATGACATTTCGATGTGTAATAAGGTAAAACGTGCTCAGGGCTTTAGCATTTTACTGAAATGGAATTTTAGCCTTAACTCTCATCAGTAGTTTAAATTGACTCATCAAGTAGAAGTGTCTCAGACTTTCTACGGTTGTGATAAAGCACCATGGCCAAAAGCAACTTAGGGGCAAAGAGTTACATCTTTAGTTCACACATCAGCACAGATGGAAGTCAGGGCGGCTGCTCAAGGCAGGAACCCAGAGGCAGGAACTGAAGCAGGAGTTACAGTGTAACACTGCTTCCTGGCTTGGCCCTGCTGTTTGCTCAGCTTGCCGTCTTCTACATGACAGGACCACCTACCCTGGGGTCCACTTTAATCATTAATCAAGAAAGAACTTCACAGACACACCTATGAGCCAATTTGATGGAGACATTTTCTTAGTTGAGGTTCCTGTTTCCCAGATAACCCCAGTACATGCCAAACAGTCAAAGTTTCCAAACAGGACAGAAAAACGTTTGACCCTTAGAATTGTGTGCTACTTCTTAGACAGGTTGTTTGTATGTTAGTAGATGACCTGCAACCTTCTACCTATTCACACTTAGTGTAATAATTATTCTCCGTGGTCTGAAATATCTTAAAATCCAGTATAACATCTGGCCTCATGGGAAGTTGTCCAGTAATCGTCTCTTTTCTCTTCAGGGTTCTCAGCTCATATTTGGAAAACAGGGTGTGCTTGCTTCCTTGTTTTAGGGACAGATTCCACTGTATAGCCACAGGCTGTCTTATGGAGCCTGCTTCCTCCTCAGCCTCCTACACAGCCTCCCCAGTGTTGGGGTTGTAAGATTGTGTTACCAGGGCCACATAGGAAATTACATTTTAATTGTCTTCTTGATTTAGAGTTTGTACTGTATATGATGTGTGTTCATTTGACTGTCATTATATCTACCGTGTACTGGCAATGTGTGTTTATTTATCATAGTAATGAAGTAGGCCTGGAAAAATGTCATTTGTCATTAGAAAATAAATGTAATATTATTCTAAGAATTATCCTTCATCATTGTAAAAATGCCTTAAATATTTTCTTAAAGATGGCTGGAAATTCAGAGACATGTGTGTTATACAGAAAATTCTAGACTATCTTATCCCTGTGAGAAGCAAAGGTTAATAGAAATTATGTGTGACTGAATCTAGACATTTAAGAACTTAAGCCAGAACATTAATCTTTTAACTAATATTTTCTTTGAAACTTTAAATTCAGGCAAATAATCCAGGTAAGTAAATGAGTGCTAGATTGAGATTTGGGTGATTTTAAATTCAGGGATTCCCTTTTAGGAACAGCAGTATCCGTCCATAAAGGAAAGTGTGTAAACCAATACGACGCTGTATAACCGATGACAATACAATCTCCATTTGGAATCCCAATATGCAATTCTTTGGGGTTTTGTTGGTTTGTTTTCATTTTCATCTATTTATTTGTTTATTTTTTAAATTCCGAGGCAGGGTTTCTCTGTGTAGCCATGGCTCTCTGAAGACCCAGGTGGCCTCACACTCAGAGATCCAACCGCCTCTACCTCTGCGTGCTAGGACTAGGGGTGTGCGCCACCATTGCCCAACTGTGTAATTTATGAAGAAGAAAGAGAGGATGCCACCCACCAGAAACATGAAGACTTGCAGCCCCACATGCTTCGTCGCCTGCCATGACCACCTCTAGGAGATTGCTCTACACAACTCCTGTACTTCACACACCTGGGTGACAAAAGCTTCTGTTTGTCTACCAATTCCATCTAACTCTTTCATGGTAACCCAGATGCCTTCAGCTTAGAGCCTAAACAAACCCAATGGGGAGAGCGAAAGACAAGCTTGCCCCTGACGGTGTTTTCAGTCTCACAAGTCCTTGTCTCTTGTGCTCCTGGTGCTCAGAGCAATTTTCACCTCCTGGTTTGGTAATCACAATCAGCTAATGGCAGCAATCAGAATAATTCCTTGATGATGTCTATAATAAAATTTCGGGCCTTATCTGATTAATCATGAGGAGTGTGTTTAGGAATGTTTCAATGTGAAATTATAAATAAGGCCAAAACTATCTTCAGTGGTTCTGTCCTTGGAGGGTTAATACTATTATTGGAAGGATGTTGTGAAGTTTTAGCTATTCGCATAGAATGGAAATATATTATTTCTTAACCCATGTAGGTGAGATAGACCTGGCTTGTTTGCATTGAGGGTTTGTAGAGTTGACTTGAACATTTAATTTACTGGATTATTATTACAAAGAGCTGAACCTTTCCTACACAGAGTCAGTAAGAGCCCTCCTTTGAGCTCTTGTATACCAAGGGAAAGAGATGATAAATAAAATGTTGGGTCTAGCGTTTCAGAGACTTATGGAAGAACAGGTGAGACCCAAGTACAAAGGTAATGAGACAAACATCTGGATTGCAATATGAAAGGAATATTGGGGAAAGAGAGAGAGAGAGAGAGAGAGAGAGAGAGAGAGAGAGAGAGA
>NC_022013.1:42474406-42481689 GCF_000317375.1 Microtus ochrogaster | reverse complement strand
AAAAAAAAAGAAAAAGTAAAAAAAAAAAAAAAAACCAACACTGTCAACTGCTCAGGGGATCTGCTCGGTGGGGGGCCCATGGTTTGTTGGGTGCCTACACTTTTTCTCATGGTTTATAAAATACACACGAGTAAGATAGCATGTTCTAAGTTGCACATACAAAAACTGTGATTTGTCAGGAGGAATAATTTAGCCTCTGTTTTAATAGGCACGTGCCTGGTAGGAGAGTTGCAATGAACAATCCTCATGCTAGGCTAACTTGACGAAATTCACTCAGAGATTTTTCCTGATAGCATTCATTCCTCCCACAAGGTTACAACAGAAGTTAAGTTGAGTTGGGTCTAACTTGGGCTTCTGTTGAAGCTTCATCGGTTCGCTAAGGGAACAAACTCTGATGACTCAGCTGCTAATTGCCATGTCTTGTTTCTAGAAATGATGCAACAGTGGAAATTTTAAACCTGAAGAAATGCATGACCAGAATAATATATCGCTATGCCGCTGGCAATGTTTGGCATTGCCATAACATGGAATGGTAATTTTAAAATGGTTGTAGTAATTATATTCTTATATTCCTTCCAGATGATCTTTAAATCTGGGGAGAAGGAAGGGATTTGGGACAACTGATAAATTATACTTCTCTACTGGTTTTCTGCCTGAAGTAGCATCTGTCTTTTTCTGTGTGTCGTCGGATGGTACACTAACATGTTGTTGAAGTTGGTGATATCACCCAAACATATAAATTCACAACATGAGATACAGAATTTCAAGTAATTACTGAACTCCACTGTGGAGCTACCCCTCAGATGTTTTAGGTGATGCAGGGAAACTGTGATGTCTATTGGGGAACCGGGCACTTCTGTGGTTCTGGTAAACTGAGCGGTGAAGAAAGCAGGGCATTGGAGACAATGCCGACTGAATAAATGGCAACATCAAAGGTGAAATAAATACATGCTAGAAGAAAAAATGCATACCAGTATGTGGAGACTGTAGTCTTTTTATGTGGGGTAAGTCTTATCAACTAATATGGTTCTGGTTTCAGTTAGGTGACACACTCTTTTCATCTAGACTTTATTAAACTCCATGGAGACAGGAACTGGTCTCTTCATGCTAAAGTATGTTGATGGAGGAAGGTCATTGGTAATAAACAAACTGCCTTGGCCCATTTTGATAGGCCATCCCTTAGGTGGGTGGAGTAGGCAGAACAGAATGCTGGGAGGAAGAGGAAGTGAGCTCAGACTTGATAGCTCTCCTCTCGGGGGCATATGCCTCAGACAGAGGCCATGCTCCCCGCTCCCGGGCAGACACAATGAACCAAGCCGCCAGGTCAGACATGCTGAATCTTTCCCGGTAAGACCGGTGCTACACAGTTTATTAGAGATAGGTTGATCGGGATATCAGAATTAGCCAGTAAGGACTAGAGCTAGTGGGCCAAGCAGTGTTTAAATGAATACAGTTTGTATGTTGTTATTTCTGGTGTAAAGCTAGCCACGCTGGAGCTGGGCGGGATGAAAAGCAGGCCTGCAGCTCCTACTACAGTATGTTCCTAATGTTTGACAGTGAATACAGAGTTCCTTGGGTGGAATAATGTATAGGTGCATGTGTGTATGCATGCATACATGTGTGTGTGTATGTATGTATGTATGCATGCGTGCATGCTGGCTTAAGGAAAGGAACAAAGAATGATATCTAAGAAGCTAAAAGTAAAGTAGTAGCTTTAGCATTTTAGGTGGCAGAGTTTTTCAAAGCCTGGCCATTTTAAAGTAGATACCATTAGGGGCAATATAATATTAAAATAGGTCACTCTATTTTTGTCTCAGGTCCTATTTTAGAACCCAGTTAAATGTCTAGAGACAATCCTTTTTAAAAGTTAACAAAACATTACTGAAGAGACAAACCATTGCTTTCATTTAATGCTATCCTTAAGTTCTAACCACATACGTTAGTAGACACAATATCTTGGTAAGAAAAAATTTCTCATAGTTTGCCAAATTGACTTACTGCCCTGGTCACATTGTGTATAAAACTCCATCTTGGGAGATAGTTTTGTCTGTGCACACGAGGTTCTAGCAGTCAATCCCAGAGAACGGTGAGGCACACATAGTTTTCAGTCCAACACAGCTGAACTAACCGTGTAGTATCCATGCCTCTCATAAGGCAGCTATCAAATAGCAGCTCCAGATCTGGACAGAATCTAAATCCCATTCTTCATTCTGAAGTTGACTCCTCTGGAGTGCAAAGGAAAGGACTTGATTAGCCGGGTCTGGTTATACAGAGAAGACCTGCATTAGCAGCTAAGGAACCGTCCATATTCTAGGCCCTTATGGTCTTGGCCAGTTTTCTTCAAAGACACTATTTCCTAAGCTCTGCATTGTCCTCCTTCTTAGTGTGTGTCACACAAGATCTGCTTCAATCTTTGATTAGTTACACCAGAATTGCAGGGAGCCGGACAGGATCGCCATTACAAGATGGCGCCGACATCCTGCCTTGTTGAAAATAAACAACTCCATATTTGGCTATGCCTTTGGGAGCTGCGTGTCCCCCGCTTCCCACATGTGAGGTGGTTTAGAGTCCTTGGGCCTATCCCGATGCAGTCTGGTGTCAGCTGATGGTGGCAGCCAATCACAGGGCAACCCGTGTGCTTACTTCATATATAAGCAGCTACTTTAGTGCTCTCGGGGCCCCTTGCTTCCTGCTCTCCCTCAACCAAGGGCACTCCATTAAAGCATGATCTGAGAAGAATCCTCGTGTGGTGGTTGTTCTTTCTCGCTGGTCGAGAAGTTCGCCGCAAGAATAGCTCAGATTACTCATCATCTTCATCTTGTTTTTCTTAGTGTAACAGATCATGGTAGCAAAGAAGTCGGCATGGCCAGGTAAGGAAGAATAAAGACAGAATAGAAGCTTTAGTGCAATTGAAGGATGGTCGCATCGTTTTCCTTAGATGGAGCAATGTAGATGTTGTACATTGGACACTTTCATGTGTGTAGTTATGTCTGCCATCTGTGCTTCCAAATTTAAGAGTGATTGTCTAAGCTCTCTGTCCAGAACAGATGTATGTCACCTGAAACAGCTGTTTCAGTACACTGAACTTTTCCCCACCATCCTTAGAAATGACCAGGAATGTTATGCAGGTTCTTACCTTGGGCTAAAACACACAGAAAAGTAACAAGAAAACTAAAGGGAATTTCCAAGGGTGACCTCCCGCAAAATGGCATAATTGTGTGCCTTTTCTATTTCCTTCTCTGGGAAGAACACTGGTGATCAGCCCATAAGTTTCTCCATTGTATCTAACTAGCTGGGAACAGTGACATTGAAACTTTGCAGTTCTTGAAAACGCCCAAATAAATGACAGCAAAATGAGGTAGTGACCTCCCAGCTGCACGGAAAGTTGTCCAGTCTGTTCCTATCTCCTGGTCCAGATTTAGTTATGATTATGAATTCAGCTTGTTTGTCTCACCAATGTGAGAAGACAGACTATTTCAGATAGGTTGTATAACAGACCATCGGTTAGTGTTCTCTGTTCCTAATTTAATGGCATTGACTATGCTACACTACATTATGCCCTAAGTGTTCTTTTGAGCTCTTGCCTGGCCCATTGTCCAAGCCAATGGAAGAGGAAGTCACAGGAATAAAGACCCACTCCTAGGCAGGGTAGGTCTCAAGCCTTCCACATTTATCTTTCTTTTAAACCACTGTAATGGTAAATCAGGATGTCTCCATACCACCAATAGCCAAATTTCTCTGATAAAATCCTTTAGAAAACAGGCTTTCCCTAAATATACTAGAAGATAATACATACATTAGACTCCCACACTCCTTCTTATCCACAAGAGGAGTATTTTAATGATCGTGGGATCTGCTGTTCTTGGCAATAACATTGTTGTAGATTATTAATAAACTCTTGTTCCCTGTGAGAAGTCTTGTCTCCTTCTCACCAGTGCAGATGATATTCTCAGTGATCTACTTCAATTGCTCCTCTCAAATAGAAAGAATTTGCCCCCCAAAATACCAAAACGGAGAAACTGAGACTTGACTAGTTGGGAAATAGCTCTAGAGCCAGATTGCTTTCCTTGGTGTTTCTTCTGATCCAGAGTTTACAGTGATTGGGTTTTGCAGGAGTAACTTGGATGAGCAAAAGGGAAGGACATCCCCTGTCCTAATGAACATGCAGAACCTGTTATGGTTCAGACAAGTCTCCCCGGAATACCAGCGAAAGAAAATTAAATCAACTCACACCAGTTATCCTGCATCTCTCACCTGGGAAGGTATACAGACCGTAGGACAGGCACTGCTTAACATTAATCAGCCTCCCGAAGTCATTACATTCATGAGGAAATGTAATTCACATGTGATTACGTTTTAATTTACTCTGTAATCACATTCCTAGTGAGCGGGCCAAGCTTAAAATGAAATTTAAAAGTCAAATACTGCTTTGTATTAGGAATTCACAATTTTTATATGCACTTAGGTTAATAAAGATTTTACAATAACCATTTGTGACTGAGCATATGATGATCTTTGGACGAAAGTTAGTACTGTACCTTAGACATGTTTGATTCTCCTCCAAGTGCCGAGCTGGACCCAGAGAGTCTCAGAACTGTGCTTTGGGTTGAATTCCTGTCTCATCTAAACTTTATTTGAAGGAGGGGGGGGGCATCCAAACAGTCTCGGTCCCAGATCAGGAGTTGCAAGGAACTAATGTATTTTTGATTCCTGCTGTGCCTGTGGGGCAGGTCCATTTGTTTTATCCATCACTGGAAAGTGTGCAGAGAACTTCCTAATAACTCACTTTGGCTCCACAGTGGGGACTGGCAGAACCTGCAGTCAGAATCTTCCTCCAACATTGTGGCCTTTGAAGTGCACGGACTTCCTGATCTCCTGTGTTGGTTTCCAGGGAACACTGAAACTAAAGGTTCAGAAGCTGAAGACCAGCGAGTTGGGGGTGGTAGAAAGTAGCTTTCTGTTGCTCTTATCAACATAAGCTAAAACCTAAGAGAGAAATACATAGAATGTACTGGCTTGTAGTCAACACAGATAGATTTTCACCATGTGGCCTTTCTTGATGTTGGTGAAATTGCAGAAGAATAAAGATCCTCTCTGAAAATATTAAAACTAAAGCACTGGATTCCAGTCTCCAGAGACGCTGTCTAAAGTTACAAACATCTGCAGCAGACTTCATATCTCGAGATGTTTGTGATAGCATTGCTATGGCTTACTTTAACTCCCCTAGCTTTGTCTTAACTTCAGCACTACTGTGCTCGTCAGTGCTAGCCAATAGAAATACAAAGTAAGGATGAATGTCCTAGTTGTCCTACTGAAAAAAAAAATGAAGCAGATGAGTTTTTAATTTAATTTTTTATTTTATAACCCAGGATATCTTCACTAGTGTCATTTAATCTGTAATTGATATACATTTTATTAAATGAGATCTCGTATGCTATTTTTTTCTTAATAAACTGAAATCGTGTCTATATTTCATGCTCAAGTTGTGATCCAATTTGCACCATCCCCACAGTAGGTATTCACACACCATGTGTGGTTTGTGGTTTCTGTATTAGTCACAGAGATTCTAAGCTGGGACTTTTATGAATTCATGATATGTCAGTTACATATTTATTTAATAAATGAAATATAAGTCATATCTCACAATCCTTGACTTTTTATTTGAGGGCAATATTAACTGATACAATTGACAGTGTTCAAATTCTTGTAGCTCTTCAATGATGGATGTACTTAGCCACAAGTGTCTGTGTGTGTGTGTGTGTGTGTGTGTGTGTAGATTAAGGAAATGTGATTAATATAATCCTTCTCGTTATTAACTCTTACAAATAGAATAATTACTATATGCAGTGTCTCTTTGTAGTTATATAATGATATTTGTGCATATATAGTCACAATTTTTATATATACACACAGACATATATATTTCTGCTGGGAGCCATCCCCAATGGTGGACAAGTCCCAGCAGAGGATATAAGGAGTTGGTGGGGGAGGGAGTGAGCCAGGCCATGATGGTCTGGGAATCGTGCAGCCTGACTCTCTGTCAGCCAGAGTGCTTTTTTTTATTTATACAGAATTTAGTAAGTAGGGATGCATTCATGTTGTTCCAAAGCATAGATCATATCATTTTGGTTTGGGACATATGTTTCATTTCCTTTTGCTCATCTTTTAGTCATCATTAATAAACTATGACAGAACAGATTATCATTTCCAATCATTTTCTCTCAAATTTTGACATCATTGATAAACAGAGTTATCATTTTTATTTATTAACCCCATAGCCCATTTTTTAAAGAATCTAGAGGCATATGACAAGTTGCTATTCTCAGGCTTGTTGTTTCTGTGGCTACAAGGACATTTGACCAAAACAATCTTCAAGCCATCTGGTCATGATGCCATGTCCCAAGCAGTGTATTATAACTCGTAATGCTCAAAGTGCCCAAGAAATCTCCTCAGGCCAAAGCTACTGCAGCTATTATTCAAACTCTGGAATAATAAAATGTTTATATTTTATATCTTTATAAAATACTTCTATCATCTTTCTACATCATTGTTTGCCCATTAGTGTAAGTATCTGTGCCGGGCAGAGATTAACTTCAGCTAGTCTAAGTTGTTGCTGTATCTGCCACATAACTGTGTGAGTGCACAGTGGGAAGAGGCTTGCGGTCCGAACTGCGGCCAGCTCCTCTAGCTCACCGAATCTTTTTTTTGTTTGTTTGTTTGTTTTTTAATTTTTAATTTATTTATTAAAGATTTCTGCCTCCTCCCCGCCACCACCTCCCATTTTTCTCACCCTTCCCTATCAAGTCCCCCTCCCTCGTCAGCCCAAAGAGCAATCAGGGTTCCCTGACCTGTGGGAAGTCCAAGAACCACCCACCTCCATCCAGGTCTAGTAAGGTGAGCATCCAAACTGCCTAGGCCCCCCCAAAGCCAGTACGTGCAGTAGGATCAGAAACCCATTGCCACTGTTCTTGAGTTCTCAGTAGTCCTCATTGTCCACTATGTTCAGCTAGTCCGGTTCTATCCCAGGCTTTTTCAGACCCAGGCCAGCTGGCCTTGGTGAGTTCCCAATAGAACACCCCATTGTCTCAGTGTGTGGGTGCACCCCTCACGGTCCTGAGTTCCTTGCTCATGCTCTCTCTCCTTCTGCTCCTGATTTGGACCTTGAGATTTCTATCCGGTGCTCCGATGTGGGTCTCTGTCTCTGTCTCCTTTCATCGCCTGATGAAGGTTAATATTCAGGAGGATGCCTATATGTTTTTCTTTGGGTTCACCTTCTTTTTTGG
>NC_022013.1:42440144-42470751 GCF_000317375.1 Microtus ochrogaster | reverse complement strand
ACCTTTTCCCAACCCTTTATTCTGAGTAGATGCCTGTCTTTGTGGTTGAGATGTGTTTCTTGCAAACAGCAGAATGTTGGATCCTGTTTTTGTATCCAATCTCTTAGCCTGTGCCTTTTTATAGGTGAAGTGAGGCCATTAATATTAAGTGATATTAATGACCAGTGGTTGTTTACTCTGGTTATTCTTATTGTTTTTGATAGTAGAGTTTGTGTGTCTCCCTTCTTTGAGTTGTGCTGGTGAAGGGTCACTAGTTGTCTGAGTTATTGTAGGCAGTGTTGGCAACGTTGGATTCCTTGGGTTGTGATTTTCCTTCTATTACTTTCTGTAGTGCTGGATTTGTGGCTACGTATTGTTTAAATTTATTCTTATCTGGAAAATTTTGTTTTCTCCATTTATAGTGAACAATAGCTTGGCTGGGTATAGTAGTTTGGGTTTTCATCCATGGTCTCTTAGTTTCTGAAGTATCTCTATCCAGGACCTTCTGGCTTTCATGGTTTCCACAGAGAAGTCAGGTGTAAGTCTGATCGGTTTACCTTTATAAGTTACTTGCCCTTTTTCCTCTGCAGCTCTTAATATTCTTTCTTTAATCTGTATATTTTGTGTTTTGATTATTATATGGCTAGGAGATGTTTTTCTTTAATCCAGTCTGTTTGATGTTCTGTATGCTTCTTGAATATTCAAAGGAATATCTTTCTTTATGTTGGGAAAGTTTTCTTCCATAATTTTGTTAAAAATATTTTCTGGGCCTTTGAGCTGTGACTCTTCTTTTTCTTCTATCCCTATTATTCTTTGGTTTGGTCTTTTTATTGTGTCCCATAATTCCTGAATGTTTTGTGATGAAAATTTGTTGGCTTTGCTGTTTTCTTTGATCAGTGCGTTTATTTTCTCTATGGTGTCCTCAGAATCTGAGATTCTTTCTTCTATCTCTTCTATTCTATTGATTATGCTTGTTTCTGTAGTCTCTGCTTGTTGACCTAGATTTTCCATATCCAGCTGTTCCTCAGTTTGTGTTTTCTTCCTTGCTTCCATTTTAGTTTTCAATTCTTGAACTGTTTCCATTACCTGTTTGATCGTTTTTTCTTGGTTTCCCAGGGTATCATTTACGCATTTACTCATTTCTTCAAACTTTTTGTTATACTTCTCATCCATTTCTTTAAGGGCGTTATTTTACATGTTGTTTAAGGGACTCTATTGCTTTCATAAAGTCAATTTTTTCCACTTCTTCTGTGTTAGGGTGTTCAAGTCCTTCTGTTGTAAGATCATTGGGTTCTGGTGTTTTCATGTTGTTTTTCAGATTTTTGGATGGATTCTTGTTTTGGCACCTGCCCATCTCCTCCTATTGATGCTATCTAATGGGTCTTTTAAAACAGGAACAGGTTTTCCTGCAGGCCAGGGGCCCCGCTTACAAAATGCCTTCTCTCCGTTTCCTGGGTCCCATTGCTGGCCAAGATCTCTTTCACCACTCAGAAGGGTCTTCAGGACCAGGACCAGGCTTCCTGTTCGCCAGGGATCTTGCCAACAAAAGGCCTACCCCTCTGCAGGCCAGCCACCAAAACAGAGGAACTCCCACTGCCCTCTGCCCCAAGCTCCCTATCCAGCGCCCAAACAGGCTAAACTGGGTGATCCAGCTGTCCTGCAGAAGGGAGGGAGAGTGAAGGAAGCCCCTGGGCGCCAGCTGGGATATGCCAGGGAGAGAGATGTTGCAGCAGAGGAGGAGCAGCCCCAGCAGAAGATACCAGCTCTAGCAGGCTAAGGGAGGGGGCAGGGGGCTGGGGAATGCCCCCGCTCTTTTTCCTGTGTCCCACCCCCGGCCAAGAACACTCTCCCCACTCAGGGTGGTCTTCAGGGACAGGACCAGGCTCCCCGTTCACCCATGGACCTCGCCAATAAAAGATCTACCACTCTGCAGGCCAGGCCCCCAAAAACCTACTTGATTTATTTGTAGTGTGGCGATCTGCTCTCATTGTGGGCTTCACTGTGTCTGCCGCGTCTGTGCGCCCTAGCCCATCAAATCTTGTTTTTTTTTTTTTATGTTGCTTTGTTTTGATTATCTTGTTCCTGAGTAAGTACAAGGACCGATGTTTCAAAAATGTCTCATGGCCTCATAAACATACCCTTGGCTTCTTTACATGTGTCACAGCCTCCAAGGCGTTAAGAAGACCAGCAAGTAGACAAGGATATCTCCCAAAAGCAGGGGAAATAGTATGCTCAGGACTGTGCCGGGGAAGCTTAGAAATCACTTTCCAGGGAGAAGGCATGAATGATTCATGAGAAATTTCCCATCAATCCTGTATTCCAAACTGTACCAATAGTAAAGGTCTCTCAAGTATGCGACAGGCAGAGATGAAAAGCTAAGGTGGCACGGCGGCCCTCATGTGGCTCAGCTTTCCTGGATCGTCATCAAACAGCTGTGCTATCTCCAGGATCTTCGTCATCAGATATGGCTGTGCCGTATTTCCTCATGACTTAGTTGATGGCTGAGAGTTGTCCAGGTGTAGCCCAGTGTGATGAAAGACAGGACTGCCTCCTATCCCAGTCCCCCTAGAGCTCACACCCACACTCATGTCTCTTTAGTAGATGAAGCCCAACCATTCTGATGGCTGAACCAATGCTGCTCTCCCTTGGGAGCACATATCCTAATCCCCAGACCCTCCTCATATAGCAGAGGGAAGTCTGAGGAGTGGCACTGAGTTAAGGTCGAGTTGGGAGTTTTCCTTGGGTCGCTCCTGTGAGTTTCCATTAACAAATGGAAGAGGGAGGCAAGAGAGTCTGAGGAGATGCTTGGGCAGCAGAGACCTGAGAGAAGAAAGAACGCTAAACAGGCCTTGCTGGCTTGTGGATGGAGCAAGAGCCAAACAGCGTGGGCAACCCTTGGAAGCTAGATAATGTCAGCAAATGGAGTCTCTCCTGGAGGGCCCTGAGAATTACAGCTCTACTACTGTCTGTCATCTTGAGTTTAGCCCAGTGAGAACAGCTTTGGACTTCTGGCCTTTAAAACTGCAAAATATAGGCTTACAATTTTCAGTCCCTAGGTCTGGAGTAAGTCATAACTTTTCCAAGTCACTACCGGATGCATCCTGAATGATTAGATTATTAAAAGCCTACCATTTCCCGTTACTGGAAAAAAAAGCATGTACGTTACAGGGCGGCAGTATATGAGTTATGAGTGCCTGTGTTCCCGTGACTGTTTATAGGACCAAGGTCTGACATTCTCATTGTCAGCTTTGGTCACTCACCCTAAGTATCTGACTTTGTGAGTGAGAGTCTTCAGGCTTACACCCTGCATCCTGTGCACTCTACGTGGTGGTTTGTGAAGACCAGCGCTAGAGTTCAGCATGGTTCTCTCTGCTCCTGAGTTGGAGGGCTGTCTGTTTTCTGTCATTTGCTGAGACCTACTTGGGGTTTGGAAGCTCTTTAGCCAAATAAATAATGTTTATTTTTTATTTCGTTTTCTTCTTGAAACAAATTTAATATAGAGATTGTCCCTTCCTCTTCTTAAGGACATGTGTCAGGGACCTTCTTGGCAAGGACATTGGGTCTAGGACATTTTGAACAGCTATGTTGTACAGCATGGGGCAGTGCCAAGGCTACGTTCAACCTTCCTTCAGCTGGTTACTGTTTCTCCTTACTCCTGTATAGGTTGGGCAGGATTATGGTATTTCCTCTAAAGTATTTGATTCATGCTATGTGGTTAAATTTTTGAAGTATATTTTGTTTATTCAACTACCCATGGTTGAGGATTTGAAAGGTTGAGGAAATTTTCTTCCCTTTTTAAATGTATCTGGAATTCACAATTCTGTCTATTAAGGAAAATGTCATTCTCTTCCTTCCCGGTCACCCCACCCCAGTGTCATTTAAAATGACTGGTTTAAAATCACAGAGGAAGTCATCTTTGAGTGGCAGCTTCAGTAATGAACCAGTCACTCCAGAGGCAACTTGTATTGTTTAAAATTGCAGAGTTCACACAAAATACAATTACTTCCATAAAAGCTTTGCATTGCCTGTGGTTTGAGGATGTCAGGAACAGAGCCAAAGCTGCTCTGCCTGCACCCCTCATCACTCTGCTCTCACAGGAGATTCTGGATCACTCGGGAAGAAAGTGCACAAAGCCAGTCCTTAAATAACATGAAGCGACGTAGCATTCCTCTGTAGACAGGTAGGTAAATGGCATGCTGGACAAAGGTGTAAGGAACATGACCAAGGGCACTGGGGTAGTAGAGCATGGAATTCTGGTTTATTTACATGTTCTAAATGGCCTCAGAGTCCTCTCAAAAGAGCCACCCTGTAAACCAATCAGAGCCAGCCATGTATCTGACATCTGTTGTTGCTAATGGCCTTGTAGAGAGAGAAGTTAAATCTAGAAGCCTCAAGAATATTCCATATTTGAAGAGGCAAGAATGGGATATGGAAAATGAGAGACTTCGAGGAGAGATGGAAGCCAGAAGAACCAGAAGGAAAAAATAGCAATGTCTGAGCTGGTCAGTGTATTGAGAGAACGTAGGCCAGGCTTATAATCCTAGTGCTAGAGACACTGAGGCACGGTCACCTTGAATTCAAGACCAGCTTGGGATAGATAACAAGATCCTGTCCCTAAAGGTCAACCAACAGACAAAAGAAGGAAAAATGGACACCCAAGAACAAAGGTAGCTTTGATTTTCTGATCCATAGAAATAACCCATGGTGCTTATAGAAAGGTGTGTCCTATGCTCACCAGTTCTGAGTTCGCCTCTGAGCATCTTATCATTTCTGGCCAGATCTTACTTACTGACTGCACTGGGTCTGGCTGCTGCACTTCGAGCGGCAAGAATGGGACACATGTCTGGGTACCAATGCTAAGAACATCTGTTTTGAAGCTAGAATCCTCTTCCTACCAGGTCCTTACTGGTAGATTTGGGTCTGTGAGACACTATAGGAAGGTAAGGCATTGCACTTGACTGAAGGGGTGTTTTGTTTTAAACGGGCATGATGTTCTTGAGAACTAAAGGGCCTTGTATACTATATCTGTTTTCCAATTGTTCTCCATCATTCCAAGATACTCTCATCTTTTACTTTTGAACATTGGCAGAGAGTACAAACTGTTCTTTTCTTTACTGCTCCTTTTAGTTACGTCTCTATTTTCAAGTATTTTTCATTGTCTTTGAAGACAGCTTTCCTGAGAATTCTCAATGACTGCAAGATGAGGAAAACTGTTTAGAAAGTTGTGAGTATCCTATAGATCCAGGATCAGGGGTCCATGTAGGGAAGGGCAATGTTTCCACACTCCTGCAGACCACTCTGGCACCTGTTGAAGTAGGGCACTTGTTGGTTCCCTACCGCCCAGCTAGCTTAGACCTGAAATAATCACACAGAAACTGTATTAATTAAATCACTGCTTGGTCCATTAGCTCTAGCTTCTTATTGGCTAACTCTAATATTAATTTAACCCATTTATATTAATCTGTATAGCACCATGTGGCTGTGGCTTACCAAGTAAAGTTCCCAGTGTCTGTCTCATGGCTTCTCTCTGACTCCGCCCTCTTTCTCCCAGCATACAGCCTAGTTTTTCCCGCCTAGTTCTGTTCTGCTCTTGCCATAGGCTCAAAGCAGATTTTTATTCATTAATCAATAAAATCAACACATAGACCGAAGGACCTCTTACATCAGGGACCTTCTCTGAACTTACTGTTAGGTGTGCTCATACCATTAAGGGAGGAAGGACAGTAATGACAGGAGAGCTCTATAGGGGCTGGAGTCCAGCTCTAGATTTCCATCAGAGGTTCAGGCAGCTCACTCTGCACTGGTTGGTGGCAGTCTTTCTCTCTCTCTCTTACATGCTATCTGCTTTCTCATCGTGTGTAGAGTAGTGACTGTCCCAGCTCTTTCCTATCCTTGCAAAGAAAGAAAGTAGTCTCTCTCTCTCTCTCTCTCTCTCTCTCTCTCTCTCTCTCTCTCTCTTTCTCTCTCCCTCTCTCTCTTCATTCTGCTCTTGGCTCCACTCAGATCGTTCCTAATTTAAATTCTCTGTAGAGGGCATGACACATTTCAAATTCAAAATAGTGCCAGCCAGAGAGGACCTGTGAAATCACGGGG
Organism: Microtus ochrogaster; assembly: GCF_000317375.1. Lineage (NCBI taxonomy): Eukaryota > Metazoa > Chordata > Mammalia > Rodentia > Cricetidae > Microtus > Microtus ochrogaster. The sequence continues at coordinate 42,464,679 of NC_022013.1, read as the reverse complement.
CAGAAGTCCCTGGTTGCTGTCCCGGGCTTGGGAGGTACTGGCTCTGCCTTCCAGGACAGCACCTGTCATCAAGCTCTCCATCTCCACCCAGGAATGTGGACCTTTGTCTTCTTGTTTCGATGTTTTTGGCTCAAGTTTATCTTCTAAACTTTGGTTTTCTTATTTTAACCTTATTTTCTGTTTACTTACTTTAAGCTTATAATGAATGTGTATGTTTTCACCTAATTGAATTTTATTAGTCTTTAAAATTTAATGCGTGTTTTAAACTGCATTAGCATTAAAAATTGTTTCATTATTTCAAATGAAACATTTAAAACAATTTTTAATATTTGAAATATATAAAAATGATGTAGGGGAAGGTATATTCGTGCTGTAGTCTTCAATATTGCAAATGAAATTTGGTAACTAAATATCTTAGCCTTGTGAAGGGGAAAAAATGAGTCCAGATTTCATGCTACAGTAAAGGCTATCTGAAGGGCATTATATTTTCAAGGAGAGCTTTGAAATTGTAGTAATCCTCTTGCCTCATACAGGTTGACATAAAAATTTTGTTTTTATTATATATTAATTTTCTATGTGTTTATTGCTTTTGGCACACTCTATACGTATGATGATGTTTGGATTCCTCTGCTTTATAGTGCTTTTAGTTGTGAGCCATTTGAATGCCCTATATATATGTTGGAGCATTTGAATGGCTCACAACTAAAAACACTACATATACATATGTATATATACTATATTTATTTTAGGTCCATAGTCTTGAAATGCTGACCTCCCTTTCCAGAAGGAGTGATTCCAAATGATATACTTCTTACCTACCTGTCCCTCCCCAAACACTAGGCCAGACAACAACAGGTATCCTTAGGGATAAGGACATGTAGGTAAATTAATTTCCTGGTACCTCTTTTTTTAGGACTTTAAATTAACTACTTTGGGCAACACAGATAAAGGCATGGTTTCCATGTCCACCATTAGCCCCTTGGCTGGCTGGTACTGGTACGAAAAGTCTGCAGCTTGTGCAATTGCCTTCTTTGCTGATCCATCACAGGGAGGGATGCCTCTTTCTTCTCAGTAGGGTACCATCTCAGGTGAAAGAAGTGCCAAGAAGTATCGCGAGGACCCACTTCTGGAAGCAATGTCGATCCTGGTGAGGTTGCTATTGGCCTACAAGAGCACCATTCCTCCCCCACATAGTTACTTTTAGTTTTTCTTTCTCTCTTGCGTCATCCCACTCTTCTGGCCATTAGCTGTTTCAATGAGTCACTTCTTGACTGACTTTCTCACCCAGCTCAGAAAAAGCCGCTTCGACTATTCGGAACACAACGAAAATAGCAGATCAAGAAGCAAATATGGGACATTATTTTTGCTCTATGATGTCACCAGTCAATCAGTATCCAAATTTTCACATACCATTTGCAGGTCTGTTAGGGTGGCAGTGGTTTTACTGTCTAGCGTCTACAGCGTGTTTTAGAATCATTAGTCCTTCTCAGAATAGTTTTTCCCATACAGAAGAATTGCTGACTTAGAAGGAATGTGTTTCCAAGGCAAGTGGGGCCATGGCTGGCCTATATGGGGCAAGACGGACTCTGGTTCTCTTCTTGTTTGGGGTTTGATATGACTTCTACCTCTAATGAGCTGAACAATTACTGAGTTATTGAGGTTTTAACAGACAGCTTCCCAGAGCACAGAATGTCTTAGAGTTTAACTTTCATCCAAATAACTATTTTAATCCTTAACGAATTAGTTGTTCTTTTGAAATGGAAAATTGTGGGTAAATGTCAGAGAGCTGTGTGTCATTTTTAAAACAGTCACATTCAATTAAACCCAATTCCATCTTAGATCTAGTCAACTCTAGTAGCTGCATAAACAGCTGGGATGTCCAGGCTTGCCTTTCTAAGTTTTTTTTTGTCTCTCAGTAAACCATGGCACACGAAGGGACCTTGGTTATTTCTCTGTAGTTCTGTATAGCTTACTTACAAAGAAAGAAAACAGGCTGGAAGGCTGCTTAGCATTCAGCAAAATTGCCTTGAAATATGAAACTAAAAGCCTGAATGATTGATTGTGGGACGGTTTCAGTAAATGATACTGGAATTAAAACATTAAGCAAGCGACTTTAAGCAAAATTACATTGCCACATGTAAATTATCCCCTGAAAAGGAGTTTTAACAATAAGATGAGTAATAATCCCCCACATGTCTTAAATACAGGTAGGCAATATGGGTTTTCTTTTCTCTTTTCTTTTTTCCCCACACCTGAACAACTGTCAGATTTTATTTCCTTTCCTTTTTTTTCTTTGATTTGTCAAGAGGAAATAGGTCAGAAGTGATCACCAACTCTTATGGTTTAACAGACAGCAGCCTGTAATTGAGAGTAATTCCCGTGCAATTTGGTAGGTAGGGGCTGTGTCGGATTGGCTTTCAAAGGCTGAGCAGGGAGAGACGCGCTAGTATTCTGTAAGTGAATCAACTTTATTCACCCAGGCACAGCTCATTTCTGATTTTAACCAAAATGCACCAAGCTGCAGTGCTCACATTAATGTCCTCCTCTGAGGAGAATAGAAGTGCTATTGATTTCTAACTCTCTTGGAGTGCCCTGCAGCTAAGAACCTACCGTAGCCTAGAAATTCTGGTTATGAAATTCTGCACATTTACGATGAAGAATTAGCTTATTGGTATTTGTTTGTCAGAGACATTTGCATTCCTGTTTAAGATAAAAACACTGTGGTTTTAAGTGCACAGATCTCGCCTCAAAGCGAGGAAGAACTAACTCTTGAGTGACCATTGGCCAGGATTTCAGATTTATGTTGCTCTGGAAAACAAATTCCACTGTGGAAGTGGCTATCTGAGACTGTACTAGCTCCAAAGCAAAGAAAGTCATAATTCAAGGGATTTAATAAACGAATTGGTGAGGACCACAATAAGTAGGATGCAGCAAAGCAAAGGTAATTCTGGCTTAGTGTTTCGGTTGTTGTCTGATAAAATTCTTAGCTCTTGGAGAATGGAAGTAAATGGTTTTGTAAGAATATATCTTAGAGGTTTTGTTTGTTTGTTTGGGACATGGTTTCTCTGTAGCTTTGGAGCCTGTCTTGGAACTAGCTCTTATAGACCAGGCTGGCCTCGAACTCACAGAGATCCGCCTGTCTCTGCTTCCTGAGTGCTGGGACTAAAGGTGTGGGCCACCACTGCCTGGCCATCTTAGAGGTTCTTAGGTTAGACATGATGGTGGGCAATCAATAGCTTTCAAATGGACCAACAAAACTAGCTCAGGATAATTTGGCTCATGTCTATAATGTGTCTTTCACTCCACAATCAGCATGTTCGGCCCCTCTGGCCTTCTGAGATAGTTGAGTACAGCTTTCTCCTCTTCCCCCTGCCTCTTTCTCTGTCTCACAGCTCAGTTTACACTGCTGATGAAAATTACGTGTCTCTCATTGAGCAGCGTTAGATACAAGATGTAGTGTTTTGTTTTTTTTTTTTTATCACAGTGCAGTACAGATGATGTCGTTTTAAGGCGTTTTGGAAGTGTGGGGATTGATTTCTTTATAAGGCCAGTGCTGTGGATACCGGGTGGATAGAATGTTGTCAACCTTCTGCTCATGTAAACTCTGTAAAACCTTGTGAAATTCTTAAAGTGTTTCAAAGCAAATCAGAAACTAAAGTAAACTTTTCAGGAGAAAACATGAATTCACTGAATTTAACTTAGACTGTAATAGAAAGTGAGTTTAAATTATGTATGTAAAAATTTATAATTTTGTCATTAGTGTGAGTGTACAATATAATGTATTTATTTTATCAACACCTGATGTCTACCTATAAGAGAACTGAATCTCATATCTCTTTAGTGTGAACATGATATACAGAGAATTTGCCAAGACCTCATAGGTCCCCAGAGCCTATTATAGCCTGACATTCAATACCTTGTGTTGGACTGAAATTAGCAAACAATAAGTAAGAACAGACCACGTCATATAAACGGACCATGATCCAAATGTATTTGGATTTCACAAAACTCAACATAATCGAGAGGTGTGATTTTTATCATTGTTCTCAAAGTGCATGGGATCATTCCCCAGGTCACGTTGAGCAACCTTTCTTTCCATATTTTCATTTGATAAGCATGCATCCTGCAACAGCAACATATCTACGTTTTCTGCAGTAGGAGAAACTCTCATTTTCAGAAGCATGACCTGAACCACAAACAGAGCAATGATCAGTAGCTATGACTGTACGCCTGTATTATTTCACACTTAGAAGAGAGATGCAAACGAATGAATTAAATTAGAAGCACAATTTTCTTCTTCAATCAGTATTTCTGCCTGTCAAAGCCCAGACCAGGGTGCATTATTCTTAATAGACTGTGATTTGTATTGAAATAGGACAATAAATCTGTTTATTGAAATTTATTTGCTGCTTGGGGTTCAGTAGTTCCGGCTTCGTGCTTGGGCAGAGTGGGTGTAATAGGCAGGGCCGGCAGTTCTGCAGAGTGCCAGTTAGAAAGTGATCACATGCTCCCTGGACCGAGCACTGGGGACTCCTGCGGTGAGCTCCCTTGCACTGCATTCCCTATTTTATCCTGCATTGTTCTACAGAGAGCCCAGGAGTTCACAATGCAGGCCGCGGAGGAAGATTCTGTCTCCATTCCTCATTTTCAAAACTGCTTCCATCGTTGGGTCCTCAGAGGACATCTTTTCTCCTGAATTTCTCCTTCATCTGCTTCAGTTGTGTATTATTTGTGGTAATTTTCATCTGCTTTCTTCTCTGATTTCATGTCAGGCTTATGATGTGTTGACTCCAAGGGACACGAGGGGGTTTCACATTTTGCAGGCCAACCCCAGTGAGAGGCTTTTGTTTTGTGTTCCAGGCCATCCTTGGCAAGCATGTAGGACGAATAATTACAAACAAAAGTCAGTCTGTTCTATTTGATCCTCCAAAGCCCCCTCTGGAAGATAAAAAGGTTGCTTTGACCTTGTCTGAGTTTACACATTCTCAGAGGGCTCAACTCATAATGTGTTTTTTTTTTCTCTCCAGTTTTATCAGCTATTACTCTATGTTGCAAAGACAAGAACTTGGAAAATGAAATGATGACACCCCCTTAATGAGGAACACATATTAGGGGTGGCTAGAATAAATTCCCATTTTCGTTACTTTGAGGGAGCGTGGAATGTTTCTGAGGAAATGAACAGGTGGTCATACTGGTTTTTAAAGATCCCACAAGCCGTGTATAAAGTCCCTAAGCAGAGAGACCCTCCCACCCTCTTTCCAGGTCTTCGACTCTAAACCATCATCGCTGGCCTTGGTGTTACCACGTCCTTCTCACTACTAACCGAGTGTGAGACCTGCTTTTGCCAGAAGAGGAGTAATCAGAGGTTCTGGGTCACTACGGAGAGGTGACATGCTGGCTCAGCCCCGTCGCATTAGGGTCATAGTGCATATGACCTGCATACACAGTGGCCACAGTGCAGTCTGTCACCATCATCCTGACTGGGGTTTAAAGCTGAGCCTTGTTCTCTCAGTTCCTGATGGTACACAACATTTTTAAAATTTGATTTTTTAAAATGATTTCTTTTAAATGCTTTTATGTTTTAATGCAGATTCAGACAGTCACTCTTTGAGAAGGTCACAAGGGCAACAAAACAGAAAAAGACAAATGTTTTATTTTCTAAAACAAATTGTATTTGAATAATTGAATATACGCTGCAAAAATATAAACCTAGACACAGCCCTGACATTTGTTCAAATGAACAAATTATAAAATTTAGAAGAAGTAAATGGAAGGAAAAACCCACGCAATCTTGGTTTTGGTGATAAATCTCTACATAGCAGCGAAAACAGAACCCATGGCAAGGTTCTACAGAAGGCCTTATTAAGGGAACAGAAAGTTAATTTAGCCTAGTAGAACTGAAAAGAAGAGACAAAACTCTGAGAAACTGTAAGGCCTCTGATCTTCCACGTTAGGGTTTATAGCTGGAGGAACACAAGGCAGTTTACGGAGGAGCAGATGCTGTGTATGCTGGGATGATGTCTCACTATAAAAGATACCCAGATGGAAGGTATATGAGGAGATGCACACCAAACAGGGAACCTGGGGCACTGCCACACACACACAGTAGAACAAAGTCTAAGAAAAGGAACTGTGTCATCACTAGGAAGTTACCAGCTTGGGAAGACTTCCCAGATTGATTTTTGAGAATGTCAAATTCTGTGGTCACTTTGTAAGGTAATTTTGATATGTCTTACAAAGTTAAACATAGTCTTGTCATAACCCAATCATCACGTTCCTATCCAACTAATATGAAAGTATATTCCCTCACCAAAACCTACACAGGCATGCCAAAGGCAGAAGGGAAATAAGCACATTGTGATGTGTGTGTGTGTGTGTGTGTGTGTGTGTGTGTGTGTGTGTGTATGGTGGGACATTAAATAATAAAAAAGATGAGATCTTACTATGTCAATGACAAATACAAGAATTATCCAGCCAAAACAAGCCTGAAAAAAGAAACATATTATATGGTATCAGTCATATGAATTTCTGATAAAAAAATAAATTCTTGGAGGTATAAACAAATCTGTCTTTGTAAGAGCTTTGGCATTGAGGCAGAACAGGTGAAGGACAGGGCAAACCTGTTCTGTTATACTGTAATGCTGGACATGTGACATTCTGCCTTTGTCTGAGGCCTTGAGAGTTTGCAATTCAGTGTGTGACTCTTAATGCATGGAAGCTATAAATGATTTAGGAGCTCAGTAGACACTTGTTGGAAGATGAGTCACAGTGCAATGTAACTACAGATCTTTCGTGAATTGGCCTGAAATCATGAGTAGTAATGAGCTCTAAACACATAGCTTTTCCTCATGCTTTCCTATAAATGATAATTGCTAAATTCAGCATGAAAGAGGTTAATACCAATAATTAACGATAGATGGGAACACTTGTAGTAACAGTAATTTCAGTGTGGTCCCTTTCTTTCCCCAAATATTTTAAATTCTCATGGCACTATGGAGACATTTTGAACCACACCCCACAAAGAGAAATCCCTGTAAGGGGAATGGGTTGTGGTCTGAGTGTAAGAAATAGTTCACTAAAGGGAGAGGGAGTCTGTTGATAAGCAACTGGGCATAAATGTAATCTGTAAGGTTAAACACAAGACAGACTTGGATCACGTTATAATCCAGTAGGTAAAGTTGTTTCCCTTAGGGAGTTTATGGGTTCATGGGTTCAATTTTTGAAACATCTGGAGGAGTGTGTGTATGTGTGTGTGTGTGTGTGTGTGTGTGTGTGTGTGTGTATGTGTCTGTCTATCTGTTTGTCTATACTTGGGTGATTAAGTAAATAGGTGGTATATGATACCTTCGTACTGTTTTTGGGATAGGCACGATGTTACAGATAAGTAGAAAAAACACTTGGGTGTAATCATGAAGTAATAAATTAGGCTGGTGCTAGCTCTGTTCAACATAATAACTGATTGATCTAGAGGTGTCTATAGACACACTCATGCATAGAACTAAAAATTGCCCTATGGGTATCTGTTGACACACCCCTGCATAGAACTAATATTGGCCTATAGGCACATGCATGTGTAGAACCAATAATTGACCCACAGGTTCTATAGACACAGTCATGTACTGAACCAATGATTGACCTACAGGCATTGACACACTCCTGTATAGAAACAATGATTAACCTATAGGTTCTATAGACAAACTCATGCATAGAACCAATGATTGGCCTACAGGTCTTGACATACTTCTATATAGAAACAATGATTTGACCTATAAGTCTCAACACACCCCTGCAGTTCCTGTCCTATCAACCTAGACTCTTGGGAACAGTGAATATCCTATCACCCAAATCTTTTTTTCTAATGTCATTTTAAGCACTAAAGTTATCAAGCTCTTTATAGACACACTGCATTCTTGGGCTGGAGAAGAAAGCACAGATGTGCCTCGGGTAGTTCATGGTGTTAAGAAAGAACATACACAAAATCCAAAACGATGAAGGGATGTGGAAAGGCCACACATGCTACTTGGTAGAGTCACTTTGAGCCACAAATAGTTTGGGTTATGAGCCAAATCGCTTTAATTCCACAGGGAAATAAACAAAATTTTGAATAAAGAAACAAAGGTGAACAGATCTGTGAAGGAGAACGTCAGAAAACTAACATAGACAAACTGTTCTGAAATACACATTTTCCTTCTACATGGCAGTGCTGATGGCCATGCTTCTTCCTATGAGTGGCTGTGAGGGCCAAGGGAGCCAGTCCTGTTAGCTTTCAGTATGTAAGAGAAATGCCATCATTGATAAGGTCACCTTCGATGGAGAGGAACTCTGCTTTGTTTTCCTTGATTAGAATTTTCTGCTTTGTACCCCAGTCTACATGCACAGGGAATAAAGGAGAAATTGAGTAACTCACTTGAGCAAACTTTTCAAAAGCACAGAAGCCCCCTAAGATTTTGCCTAGCAGCTAGACGCAGCTAAGTGTGAGGGGAGGATGTGCTGACGTGTCTTGCACTATTTAAAGGTGTTAATGGGCCCTTACTTGGCAGAGCTCATGGCTGGGAGAATCTTTGGCTTCAGCCTGACAGTGAAAATCGTTCTTAGTGCTTATCCCAGATGAACCCAGCTCCAGACTGTCTCTCTTTCCCTGGATGTTCTGGATGCCCATCTGTCTGTAAACTCCCAGAGTTCAGGTTTCGTTTCTCACAACAGCAGGTATAAGATGGTTGTTCGATGGGGGCAAGGGGGTTGCCGTGTATCACCAGGCCATGGTGATACCAGAGGCCAAGTAGAAGCTAGGTGTCCAGAGTGGAGAAAGTCCCGTTCCTTTGGAGTGGAGTACAGGATAAATTCATAAATAGGAGCTAAAATATGAGGGGTGTGAGAGTGTTGGGGTGAAGTCACATGGTGCGATAAGAACTGTATAAAATGAAAATTAGCATTGATGATAGCTGAAGGAATGCATTGAAATCATGTTGCCTGTCTACAGGAAGCAAAACCAGGGCGCTGTGCGGGACTTTGTGCTTTAATTTCCATTATTACCAAAAAGCTTTGCACCCTTCCCTCTTTCTTTCCCTCCCTCCCTCCTCCCTCCCTCCCTTCCTCCCTCCCTTCTTCTCCCTCCCTCTCTTCATTCTGTATACTGGATCTGATATAGTCCGGGAAGGCACTGACTTTTTTGTTATGTAGTCAGGGCTGACTATGACCAAATGATCCTATTACCTCCACCTTCTAAGATCTGGGGCTACAGGAATATGTCACCTTACCTTGTTTCATAAGATATTGGGGATTGAACCCTGAGTTTTGAGCAGGTCAAGTAAGCATTCTGCTGACATGCTCACTGACATCACATCAGACTGAAAATCCCAGCCTACTAGCTGTATGCCTTTGGGAAATTTTCTTACTGAGGTGGCTTCAACTACAAATGCGGATTATGCCCTGTTACTATAGGGATGCTGAAGAGAAACGTGACGTTCACAGAGGATTCTATTTCTCATCTTTTAGCGCTTAGGAAGTAGCTTCCAGGTGGTATTTCTGCACACCATACTTGAAAGAGACTGTAATTTTTCTCTCGAAACTGCATTTTAAAGTACTAACTGAAATTTCAGATTACCTAATAAAAATAGATGCTTTATTTAAAATATGTTGAGTCTTTTAAATTTTGTGAAAGTTGTATATATTAAATATAATCAGCTTGATTTTCTTTGTCTAATTTCTAGTGTATTGACTCAGAGAGAAAGTGACCTTCCCATCTGGTTCTTTGAAGTGCAGATTTGACTTAAATTTGAGATATGGTGCTTTATTGAGATTCTAAAACATAAATGGCTGTTACTTTCCTGAAAGCATTAGCATTGGATCAAAACTGAAGACTTCTCTACATTTTTTTTATGACATACACTCTGCTTTTCTAACAGAGAATTAAAAAAATAAAATAAAATACATATCATTCGGAATGTCTACGACAAAAGATGGTGTTAAAATCCTAAGAAATGGAGCTGTTAATGTCAGCACTGCAGACTCTTTCTTACAAACAGGAAAAGCAGTCTTTGGCTGACAGAGGCTCTGCTTGATTTTGTCGTCGTGAAATTCCTTCGGTTCCGCTGCCATTGCTTTTGGGACCTTAGATTAGGCTGAGGGTGAGAAGCTGAGCAGCAGGTGCCCCGTAATTCTGACAGTCCCCAACCATCCTGTCATGTTTTAATGATTCTCTTGCAGGTGTGAAAAGTTTTTCCCTCATCTTTTTATAACTTTAACATAAGCACCAGTTGGGTTATTTTGGTTGTAACAGCATGGTACAATTTTCTCCCTTTCATTTAAAATTTGACTCACTTTTCCGCCTTGATTTTCCTAGCTACAAAGTCACTTCAGTGCGACCTTGTTCAGCTTCTGACGGAGGGCCTTTGTCTTTCGTCTTTCCTATCAGTCTGTCAGCTCTCTAAGCCTCACTCATTACCTCTCTGCAAGGCTCTTTGTCCCAGTCAATATGGTTATGGTTGTGGGAGTTTCCATCGGCCATTCCCGCTTAACATCATCCTTGCGAACATGGTACCTAAGGTTAGTGAGCCACTCTTCAGACAAGTTGCAATTGTAGCTGGAAAGTTACTGGCTACTAATTCCTGCCTTGTGGCGTGAAAAACAATGTCACCAGTGTGGGAAACAAAGTAACCGACGCTGGAAGACCGTATGTGGAAGAAGGGCCATGTTTCCTGCCATGTTCGGATCCGTGGTGGGAATATGAACTAACACCTTGGATGTTCCCCACGTTTGTGTCTCTGAAAACTCACGGAATCTGTTTTCTGTGGTCCATCACCTGTGCTCACCTGTATTGTCACTCGATACCTGAGGTTTTGTAGCTGTGAAGATTTCTTCCCATACATTCTTCTGTCTCCACAGACATGCACAAGAAGACTTGTCCTGAGATATGCCACATTGAGTTGATGTTCTCTGTCATCGTCTCCCAAATACGGGGTCCCAGCATGAGCTGACTATTTTAATAGCATAATCTAATTATACTCGGCAGACAATTGGAGACCGGGGACAGCATTAAGGACAAATATTTTAAAATGGCTCAGATTTGTATTCTGCACTGATCTTCCTGTGTGGTGTAGGACAAAGAGCACAGGCCTTTCAAAAGTCCCTGTCCTGCCCCCTCTTGAGCTCATGACCCTCTGTGCCTTGTGCAAAGAAGCTGAACTTTGGTTTCCACTGCTGTGTGAGAGAGAATAATGATACCTACCAGAAATCTGTTGTGAGGATTGGCTGAGACAATACCTAGCCTTCACTCACCCTGCTGGTGACAATACATGCTCCTGCTTTTCTTGCTTCTTTTCAGACCTATGGAAAGGCAATTATGAGAACACTTTGGTCTCTCTCTTTTTAAAAAAAAAAACATCTATCTTCGAGCTGTCTGAGAGTATGATTAATTTCAGGGATGCCTCAGTATTTCCTGAAGTATATAGTTCCCTGTCACTCTTCTACATATGAGTTGTAGATGTTTTATAGAAAGAGCAATAAAAGAAAGAGGATTCTAAGACCAACCTTTCTAAGAGAATGCTGTGGATAAAGCAGGCTTTTCCTAGTGAGGAACTCCCCAGAGAGTGTATGTTTGCAGGTGGCAAGTGTGCAGGCAGAAAATTTAGTTTCTAGTGCCTTCTTGTTTGTTTTGCTTTCTGCTTTTGTTTTGAGATAGCATCTCCCTGTGTAGTCCCGAATCACCATGTAGACCAGTCTGGCTTTAAACTCACAGAGATCTACTTGCCTCTGCCTGCATGACTGCACATCCTTACATTAAATCAGGCTCTGAGAGCGTTTCAACAAGGTTCATCTTATAGGGACACAGTGTTGAGGAGCAGAGAGATCTGGGATAAAACATACAGTTTGTATGATGAATACGATGCTATTTAAAACTTGTGTGGATAAAATAAAGCTGACTCCATTTTGCTAGTAGTATGTAACTGCCCCTTATGCCTGATTAACCCATTGGAAAGGCCGTAGTTCTTCAGCGAAAATACTCGACTTGGTCACAGTTGGTATACACTAATGAGGAAAGGAGAGGTCAGAAAGCTTGGCCATGGGGTTGGCACTAACTAGTCAGGAATCCTCCTCCCTAAGTTTGATTAAATACTCTAGTAGACGTTTCTTCATTTGGCATTTATGCAATGACTTATTGGGATAGGGTATATTAATTGTCGCACCGGCTACTAGTAGGTGTGAAATGAACACTATTTCTGTCACTAGCAGGTCAACCTTGAACTGCACTCGTAACTCTACTCTGTGGTGGTGTGCACCTCTGCAGTCCCTGCACTTGGTGACTGAGAAGGCACAGTCACGAGTTCCCAGCAAGCCCAGGTTACACAGCGAGAAGAGACCTCATCTCAAAACAAAGCAAACAAACCCCCAAATGTGAACAACTCCCTTACCTTCGACAGCTTTCTTCTGTAAGATCCACCCAGTGGTTGTATAGTGGCAACTGAAAATGTCTGGGGTTCTTACATTCTCTCTCACCCTGAATGCCTTTTTGCCAAAGTGGCAGCCCTTTTAAAGAAGGGGGCAGGGAGTCTCTTGTGGAATGAGAAGTCTCCATATCCTCAGAGAGGTGAGCGCTGGTTGGTTTGGTTCAATTACACATTCAGTGAAACTTCAGTGTGGTAAGACAGGAAGCACTAGTCTGGGCTAGTATCTGTCTTCTGTCTGCTTTCTCATTTTAAAGATAGACGCAATACTCCTATTGGTGTTACTAATTAGACCAACCAAAAAGTTACAGTCATTTAAAACATTTAACTTTTTTTCATTTTACCTCAAGTTTTCCTACTTCTGAGGCATTTCTGCTTGGAAGAACTTCCAACCTGTGTAATCATGTCATTACATTAGAGCTACCCTGTGGGACAGGTTGAGAACCTGTTGATAGTTTCCAGACTAGGAACAGGGGATCACCGTCCTCAGATCGTTACCCTCCCCCTTTTCAACACTCACATCACTTTGGCTTTAGATTTAATGTAGCCATAGGCACAGATTTGCTCAGTTTTAAGAATAAATATCCAGAATGTTAGGCCTGAGTTTCTACATTGTAAAGTTCCATTTTAATAAATAGCCAGCTCTGTGGGGGGAAAGATGGTTTTATTAGCAGGCAGCATTAACACTGTTGGGCTCCGTGCTTAGGTTGACATAGTGTCATTGTTACAGAAGATAAAATTTGAAGGAGCATTTGCGGAGCAGTGAGCAATGAGTGTTAGAACAATAGCTCAGAATTTTATGGGGGTTTAATCATCATCCACCCCCATCCTTTCCGCACAGACAGGCAGGCCGTATTTCTTGACATTCACTACACTGTGCGTTGGGTTAACTGCTGACTGATTCAAAGACACGAAGAGATCGTAATAAAGAATGGCAAACTCCATGGCTGAGAGAAAAGTGTTTGACAGACCTGAAGACCTGTCACCTGTGAACATAACATGTCCAAGGTCCCAACTTAGAGTGGCCTTCCACATATCTTAGTGCTCTGTTATTACCCCTCAGAGACTGGTAATAAGATTTGAACAATGATTTTTTTTTGCACTCATGTTACATGACGGCCTTGCGAATTCTGTAGCTAATGATACAACAAAGTTAAGACGAGACATCAAAGGATTATTTTATCTTAATGTGGAATATCTCAAAAGATGTCCTGAAGGAACTGACAACTAGACCGAGATGTGAAACTTTTCACTCAGGACAGAACTGCAGACAAAATCCTGACACATCTCAATGAGCAGGGCTGAGCAAAAATACTAATGGCGAGCACTCCCAAACCTCGGGGACACTTCCAGATCCAAAAGGACATACCTGCTTCCTGGATACCATCATGGTAGCCTCCGACCAGTCTTCCTCACTGAGCTTCCCATGTACAAAGACTACATGTGGGTCCCCATGCCTACGTGATAGAAACCATCAGTCATTAGTGTTTGATTTCTCCCTCTGTCTTTGTTCGCAAAGGACCCTCTAAGAGTGATCAGCATTCAGCATTGTAATTCTTTCTAAGGCAAAGCTTACAACCCACGTGGACAAAGGTTGGGTGGGTCGTACAGCGTGAGTTCGATGAGCTGAGGAGAACCAAGAAATCCAAAGAGATGGTTCTTCTTAAAGCATTTAGAGAAACCTTGTTTCTTCTGAGCTCTAATCAGCTGGCTAGAGTTTCCCAGTCTTCCAAATGAATCATGGGAACAGACAGTATATGTTGACCTACATAGTTCTGTCTACTAGCATGCAAAACTTTACCTCCTTGTAATTTATTGAAGGATACTTAAATGTTCTTCAATGTTCTGTGCAGATAGAGTTCTTTTCCATGAAGTGCTGCCTTCTTTTAACTTTTACATCTGTTTTGATAGCAGCGACTTAGAAATGCTAATACCCCATGCCCTCTACAACAAACTAAATATAAGTTCTAAAGCCATAGCATACTTAAGAGAATTTTAGGAGTAAATCTCTTTCTCTTTGTATTTGTGGGAGGAGTCTTAGATAGAACTCCAAGTGTCAAAAAAAAAAACCCTAAAAACAAAAACCAACAAAACAAACCAACCAACCATACATCATAATTCATTAAAATGAAGAAATTTTAACTAAAAAGGAACTTCAAGAGAATGAGAAGGCATGTGGTATGATGAAGGAAAATACCTGAAAATAACTTATCTTATAGGGGTGCTTATCGCCATGGATGTACAATCCAACAATAAATAAATGGAAGTGACAAAAGACTTGGATAGACGGTTCCCCAGAGAAAACTTAATTTGACAGCAAACATATGTACAGCATCACACATCACTGGAGAAATGCAAATCGAAGCTATCCAAGATACAACCTCATACCCACTAAGATAGTCATAATCTAAGCAACAGACAGCAACTTTTTCTGGTGTGAGGACTGGAGAAATTGGAATCCTTCTTGTAATGCTGCTGGAATGTATGGTGTTGCCACTGGGGAAAAATTCGGAATCTCTTAAAAATGTTAAACAGAGTCAACATATTTCCTTGATAGAGATCCAAGACAAGCAACAATAGGAACACAAACACGCACGCACACACACACACCCAATTTATACCAGCAGCATTTGCAATAACCCAAAGTTGAAACTAAATAAATATCTACCAATAGATGACTAAGCAATTTATAGTATAAAGAGTATGAAATAACTGAAAAGGAAATACTGATTTTGTTTTTTTAATAATTATATAACACTTAAGTGTTTTGTATATGTTATAAGCACTTATTGACTTTTCTTTTTGAAAGGAGATACTTTACTTGGAGGTACAAAAAGCTTTGCACTAAATTAATGGGGGCTGGCATCATTTTTATGAATTTGTAGATGCTCTTGAGTTGTTGAAGTGGTTAATTATACTCATTAGGCTTAATGAAGAAAGCTCATACTCTTTGAAGATGTAGCTTTGTCCAGCATTGCAGTGCCCCTACTCCTCAGCCTGGGCTTATGTAGCCACATTCTATAAGCCTCAGTTTCATGTCATGAAAGTAAAATAACCCAAACTTCAAATAACCGTAGCTTCTTTCAGTGTAGGGATACATAACAATTAGTTGGTTCAGTGTCTCGCTTATATTAGATCTTAACAAATACTATCTGCTGTTGTCATAAATTATTATAATTGCTGTTTTAGATTACAAATGTCGTGATCACAAGATGAGCAAAGGAAATAATGCCACATCTATGAAAAATAGAAGTAAAAGAAATGTGCTTCATTGGCTATGTGATGCCAGCAGGCTATGTGGTCTGTCTCTCTCTAATTCAATGAAAATTCTAGTTAGATTTAAAAAATATACTATATGGAACATTTTAAAAAAAGAAGTTGGTTCTTTTTATCTTGAGAAGAATAGCAGCTCCA
Source organism: Microtus ochrogaster (assembly GCF_000317375.1). NCBI lineage: Eukaryota > Metazoa > Chordata > Mammalia > Rodentia > Cricetidae > Microtus > Microtus ochrogaster. Next base: position 42,448,822 of record NC_022013.1, on the reverse strand, counting down.
TTCTAAACCAGTCTAGAATGATCTTGCAGTGGTAGTAACTCATCCTTTGTTGTAAGGAGAGCACTTGCTCATTTTCCTGCCGTCCAGACTCCTGAAATAATCACACAGAAACCATATTATTTAAATCACTGCTTGGCACATTAGCTCTAGCTTCTTATTTGCTAACTCTTACATTTTAATTTAACCCATGCCCATTAATCTGTGTATTGCCACATGGCAGTGGCTTACCGGCAAAGTTTTGGCATGTCTGTCTCTGGCAGCAGCTCCATGGCTTCTCTCTGAGTCTGCCTTCTTCTTCCCAGCATTCAGTTTAGTTCCTTCACCCTAGTTAAGTTCTGCTTTGCTCTAGGTTCAAAGCAGTTTCTTTATTAATCAGTGGTATTCACAACATACAGAGGGGAATCCCGCATCAACTCTTGGTCTTATCTTAGATCTCATAACTGTCCCTGTCTTGGGGTCCAGCCCATGTGGCCTCTTAGTTTCTCTCAGCACTAGGCCATTTTCCACCACAGGTATTCTCTCTGTTTTGAGGCCCTTTTCTCCTCCCATCTACTTTCTACTTTTTCATACCCTAATAAAATGCTCTTCCTTAATGTCTGGTCCAAAAAGCACATATATCTTCCTTTAAGTGACTTCTCATGACATCTGATGTTCATCCTTATTTTCTTTCGCCGAGGGCTTAAATCTCCAGATCCTTTGTTGTATTAATAGAGGAGATTTCCTCAGTTTAAACATCTTTCCTTCTTCATTTTGTTAGCCTAGGATTTTCCTTAAAGATGGAAGACGTCAGTCATGGTTGTGATCTAGCACTGGTACATGAAAGGCTCTTAAAAGAAAGATAAAACTAAATTAAAATGGACTAATGAATTGGTAGAATTGATATTGTGAAAATGGCTTATTATCAAAAGCTGTCTACAGATTCCTCATAATCTCCCTCACAATTCTAATACTATTCATCAAGATCCAGAAAAAATAATTCTAAATTTATATGGCTGCACAAAAGACCCTGAGTAGTCAAAGTGATCTTAAGCAAAAAGAGGAAAGAACAATGCTAGAAAATCAGAATATATGGTCTCAAACTAGACTACAGAGCCATAGTAATAAAAACAGTATAGTGTTGGCATAAAAGCAGACACAGAAACCAATAGAAATGGAGTACCCAGAAATAAACCCATGCACTTAATGGTTTTTTATAGAACTGTCAACAACATATATTAGAGAAAAAGACAGCCATTTAAACAAGCAGTACTTGGAAAACCAGACATAAGCCTGTAAAATAATAAAACTAGATCCATGTATCCCTCCCTACACAAAAATCAATTCAAAATGGATCCAAAACTTTAATATAAAATATGAAATCTAGATTGCTGTGAGAAAACCATAGAACAAACACTTCAAGGTACTGTTATGGGCATGAACTTCTATAAAATGACCCATAATTCAGGAAATAAATCTAACAACTAACTATGAGATTATGTGAAATTGAAGTGCTCTGTGCAGCAAAGGAAACAGCAGAAGAGAAGAGAAACTAGAGAATGTGAGAACAATGGCTGCCTTGTATATCCTACAGAGATTAATTGATTGGATCTTTTTTTTTAAAATTTATTTATTTATTAAGGATTTCTGCCTTCTCCCCGCCACCGCCTCCCATTTCCCTCCCCTATTGATTGTATCTTTAAGGGACTAAAAAAAAAAAATTAGCCCAAAATTAAATCACGCAGTCAATAAATGGGCCAATGAGTAGACCACTTTCAAGGAAAGAAATAAAACCAATCAAAAAATACTTGGAAGGAATCTTAACTGCCTGCTGCCAGGGAAATGAAGATGAAAACCACATGAAGAAATCATGGTGGCTAAGGCAAGAAAGCAAATGACAACAAATGCTGTCAAGGAGGTGATACACGCACTGCTAGTGGAGGTATAAACTAGTATAGTCCCTGTGAAAATCACTGTGGAAATTTCTCACAACACCAAAGATACAACTATGATATAATCTGGCTATACAAATGTGGGGCCTATACCTGCCGTTTTTGTGGTCAACATCTCTCCAAGATTTTTGCTCATTTATGTTTATTGGTGTATATGTGCAGCAGTCACAATCTAGAGCCAGCCTAGAAGCCCATCAACAGACAAAATGGTAAAGAACACATACATATACACAACTGATTCCTTCGGTCATGAAATTGGACAAAGCAGAAAATCATTATATTAAGCAATTGGTATGAGAAATCTAAATTGAAGTTTATATGTATGCATGCGTGCGTGCGTGTGTGCGTGTGTGTGTGTGTGTGTATGAATGTGTGCAACTGTACATTAAAGATGATTATGAGAGAGGAGGCTGTGGTATAAAGGGTGGGAGGCACAAGGAAATGTAACGGACTATAGGAGATAGAACAGAAGCATGGTTACTTTGGACAAAGGGATCCAGCAAGGAGTTGGGAGAGGAATCTGGGGAGATTAGCAACATGAATGAGAACACTTTTTGTATTTGTATGAAAATGTCTTTGTATGTTATCTGAGAAAAGCAAACTAACAGAAAAATAATACTAATGATAGGATTCTAAGAATGAGAAATTGGGGATTGAAAAATCAATGATTCTAGTGTTTCGACCAGGGGTTAAAAGTAGCGATTTCACTGCAGAATTTTGTATTTTAATTTTTATTCTGCATTTTATTTGTGTATGTCCAGATGAGTGTTGCATGTACAGTGCATGTAAGGAAGTCAAATGACACCCTCATTCTTCTTCAGTGATAGGGTCTCTTTGTTGGTTTGGTATCGTGTGTGGCCAGTTAGCTGTCCAAAACCAGTCCATATAGGCTTTTGTGTTTCTCTGGTCTCCAAAGTTACAAGAGGTTTACAGATGTTCCTGCTACTTGTCTGAGTTTTATGTGGATTTTTGGGATTTAAACTGAGGTCCTCATATGTTTATAGCTAGCTCTATGCATACTGTGTAGTCTTAGCAGTTTATAGTTGCTTCAGTAGGAACTATTGAGGCTATTCAACTGTCCAATAGTCAGTCTCCCCTAGTCCAGGTCACATGGCCACATTATTGCTTAGTGTTTTCTATAGATGATCAGAGCCATTTGTAACCTAGGAAACAACAGTGAACTTGCGGTGAAAATATTTGCTTTACATCAACTGAAAGAAGATTAAAACTTGAGATTCCATCCTTCATAAACAATGATTTGTATTTCAAATTAGGGAAGAAAACCACAATAAAATCATATTAAGTTAAACTATAGAGATGCTCTAACTTTCTTGTAGTGGAAAATGGAGATTGTTTGGGAAGAGTTTAACATGCTCAGTCCTCTTGGTCCCCTTTTGGCTGGAGGGTTGTGGGCTTTCTTTGTTCGTAGGTCTGGCTGCTTTCTTTGTCTCTTTGTGCTCTTTTAATTATCCTCCAATGAATATCAGGGATTTGGAATAGCTGTGACCGTGGGAGCGTTGCTGTCTATTTAGGCTCCAAGTATTCTTGTTTGGGGAAAACAAATGAGTGATGAATGATGGATTAACATTCGCCAAATGAAAGAACCATGTGAAGTAATGGCATGAGGTCAGGTCGACGGAAGGATGCTAATTTTGTTCACTGTATAATCCTCTCTTGACTTTTATAGAAGGACAAGTCTGTTTTGATTGGTTTTCATGTTAAAAGCTATGAATCTGAAAAATAATTATTGAGTCCACAGATACGTACCGTCAATAACGTTTTCAGCTGGAGAGATGGCTCGGCGGTTAAGAGCATTGCCTGCTCTTCCAAAGGTCCTGAGTTCAATTCCCAGAAACCACATGGTGGCTCACAACCATCTGTAATGAAGTCTGGTACCCTCTCCTGGCCTGCAGGGATACACACAGACAGAACATTGTATACATAATAAACAAATAAATAAATATTTAAATCTTTAATAAATAAATAAATTTATAAAAAAAAATAACGTTTTCATTAAGCATTTTCTTGGTCTGTTTGTATCAGCTTGTGGGAAGTGAAAGGCATGAGCCTGTGAGCGAGACAGGCTCCATTTGGTTAGCGACTATAAGAGACTGTGCTTAGAGGAATCATGTATGCCTCGTGTGTGTGGACTGTCATCCAGGTAGTGAAAGCACACATCAGCACAGCTTCAGTTACTACAGAAGATTTGGCTCGGGTAGTAGGCATTCCTGGCATTAGTCATAACTTGGTTTAAAGACTGGTGCTCTTGGAAATCTCTGCTCATATCCTACTGTTGACCGAGCTTTCTGTCCTGCCTGTTCCTACCTGGTCAGGCAGCCATTCAGTCACAAAGAAATACACAAAGGTCTACATTAATTATAAACTGGTTGGCCTATTAGATGTGCTGGACCAGACTTGAAGCTGGGCAACAAGTAACTTCATATGGCCCCATACATCAAGTTCATGTTTAATGTCTGATGACTCCTGGGGTTTTCACGTAAAAGCCTTCAGCAGGATTCACAAAAGCAGTGGTATAGTGGTGGGGGTGGGGAGGTGGGAGGAAAAAAGAACCTGCAGATGGCTGAATGCCCTGGCAAAAAGAGTATCAGTCATTACAGGTGTAACCTTTAACCTTTCAGCTTCACTGCGCGGTACCATCGACATATCCCAGACTGTAGATGTCAATGTCAACCAACACTAAAAAGCTGACATTGATGGAAGGTGGAGTAATGGGTGCCTCTCAGCTTTCAGAAGCAAGACTTTCTTTTTTATCTCCTCTTCATAACCAATGTGGATTAGTGGCTTTTGCTTCTCTTCACCCCGGTGCCCTCACCCTGTGATGAACTAGACTTTGGCAGGAAGAGAGTGGACACGTACTTTTGCTCGGTCATTTGCTGGGATTCTGAGTCCTAAGGAGATGGACCCAGGAGTGATCCTTCACCTTGGAACTGGCGAGTACATCATTAGCCGGGTAGTTGGATTGGCAGAGATCCATTAACAAGAATTTTGCATAATCAGTATGCTCACAGCAACTGTTAATAGACAGTGTACTTGAAAATGAAGGGTAAAATCTGCTCTGTGTGTGAGATTAATGACACCAGTGTAACAGCCATAGAGGCACAGAAGAGGCCTCTCTGGAGGAATGCTGCCTTGTCAGTCTTGTTCAATCTTCAAGCAAGGGATCCTTCAAATGTTTGTTTCCCGGTCCCCACCAGAGCAGCAACACGGAATCCCTTCTAATCTACAGGACCATTTTGTTCCCATCAGAATGAGGATTAAATTCCCTTTTCACTACAGACGTGTGATCCACTCAGAAAAGGCTTTCAGCAGATCCCCAGCTCTATAAGGGTTATTAGCTCTTAATTTTTCACTTAAGGATATGCAATGAGAAAAAAAAAGGGACTTCTCAGGAAGCTCATAAGCCATTCACAAATAGCACAAATAACTATTCACAAATAACAAAGTGTTGCTACCCACTCCAAATCCCCGGCATCTGCTTTTGGATTATTGTGATACCTACTTACTCCCTGAGGCCTTATTTTCTAAGACAGGGTCTTTAGTGTCTGGGGCTGGTATTGCTGGTGTAATGTTTTTACCCATCCTTTGTTTCTATGCATTTTCTACTTTCTAAGTGGCACTTGGTGAGATGCTCCAGAGACCTGAGCCTAAAACTGCATCCTGGTGCTGGTCCCAAGGGCCTGGACCAGGGTGAACACTGGTTATGAATTCAGTTTTTCAACCAATAGTGAGCGTTTACTCTGCAGATGGTGGGGCTTGGCTCCAAAATAAAGCATCCCTGCTCCCGTGACTTGTTAGATTTTTTTCTGGTGCCCATGAACACAGCTAGATGTCCCTGCTTGTCATCCTCCCTGGCAGTCCCTTCTTGTTGCCATCTGGCTGACTTAGCATATATGTTATCCACCTGGCATGGGTAAAGTATCAGGGTTTTGGGATTTCTGATCCTAAGATCTTAGATTCCTGAGAACCTAAATATAATCTAAATCACACGTGCACTTGTCTGTGACCCTTTCCATCACCTCACACAGGGAATTTTCAGGAAGGATCAGTCATCAGTCTGTGAATAATCCTTGACAAGGAGAAAGCGTGGCTGTGATATCCCTCTGCTTTAAGGACCACTTCACATCATGGCGTGCCAAGCCAGGAGTGGGAGGGAGATAGCCTAATTGGGAGGACAGAGCAAAACTCGGAGACAGGCAGTGAGTGAAGAACACACCTGTAGCCAAATAATTAATTTGACAGCTTTATGGGTTACTCTCTTTTCTCTTGTACACTGTTTTTTTTGACCAATTACTTTCAATAATGATGGCAAGCTGGCTTCTACCCCTGACTGTGTTCGAGATTATAATGTCAAAAGGGCCTTTGTAATGTCTTGTGTGTCTTAATAAACCTGTCAGCTGAGGTTACATTATTTCCTAATTTCCATCAGGGAAACACAGGGTGGTACAGCTGGGCAAAGATTCCAGGCTACGGTGTGTGATTTCGGATTGGCGGGATGTGCCATGTCCCATCAGTGCCGTGGCTATGTGGCAATGCGCGTCAAAGAGCAGGCTCTTTTTAGTGGGGGCCGCACTGACATTGTGATGGATGTTAACTTTTGTGCTGTGAGGGAGCTCGTTGATAAACCCACATCTTTTGTCAATTATAAGTTGTGCTTTTGTGTCTATTGTCTACACAATGATTAATATCTTTAGAGTTTGATTCTGTGTTTATTATTTATTAAATTGAGAAAAGCTCCATCAGTCTTCCATCAGCCGCGGACTTGTGTTTATGATATCCTCAGCAGCGCTCTGGAGTAGAAATGATTACAAATGCTTGCCCTGGCATCCTGCTCCAGTAAGACTCTAGCCTGAACACTGGGCGGGCATTTAACAGCAAGCAGAAGCCACCACTGTTAGGAGTTCATACCATAATGCCCCATCTTAGCCTATTCTATCTCTAATAAAACTATTCCCATGAGAAAAGCTCACCTTAAAACTGCCCATAGCCTTCTCAAGATATAAGCATCCCTTTATGGCAGCACCCCAAAATTAAAATCATTGAAACAGCAGCTTTAGTTTTTCAAGCCATTGTTTTGGTTCAGGATCAGATCCCTTTATCATGGACTGGACTGAAAATAGTAGGGCTTGTTTCCCAGAACACGTTGTACACTTTCTAAGCATTGCTCCCATAGGGTGAGTGTTTCTATGCCCATATCTGAACAAAGTACTGGGCAGGTCACATGATGTATCCAGCTACACTTGAGGCATAAGAAGTAAAGCAGGGATCCAAGTCCAGCTGCATCAAGAGTCAAAGTTATCACAGAAGCAAGTGTGCATTGTTACACTGGAGACAGTGCAGGGGTCAAGAGTGCTTCTAAAAGGTTTTAGATCCCGGACTCGCTGAACATAGCGGACAATGAGGACTACTGAGAACTCAAGAACAATGGCAATGGGTCTCTGATCCTCCTGCACGTACTGGCTTTGTAGGAGCCTAGGCAGTTTGGATGCTCACCTTACTAGAAATGGATGGAGGTGGGGGTTCCTTGGACTTCCCACAGGGCAGGGAACCCTGATTGCTCTTTGGGCTGACTAGGGAGGGGGACTTGATTGGGGGAGGGGGAGGGAAATGGAAGGCGGTGGCGGGGAAGAGACAGAAATCTTTAATAAATAAATAAATTTTAAAAAAAGGTTTTAGATCAATCCTTACCAACCAGGAATTACTTGGATCTCACGAAAGAGACAAGGGTTGGTTTTACTTGCATCTCGTGTATGCCACTAAGCTGGAATGATACACGGTAAAGGCCTGTTGGGAATTCCTTCCTTCTATGCCTTCTATGCCTGAGTGCAAAGTTGAAAAACCTATGTTCTATGGTGTAGACAGCTTCAGTCTAGGACTGTCAGTGGGAGCTCCTGGAAAACTTCTTAAGGATCACCAGGAGGTCGCAGTACTTAGACAAAAGTGGGGAATAAGTTTCTAGACAAAAGCAAGCATGCAAGGAAAGGCACCTAAGTATGGAAGAATTGAAACGGTTCCTGTGGGAGTTAATCAGAAGAGAGCAAACCAAAATAACGCTGTAGGGAAGCGTGCAGTTTATAGATGACCCGATGCCTTGTAGGGCCTGCAGGCTCATAAAGGGTTCTCTTGTTAGGTGAGATCCAAGGAGACTTTATTATCTCAGGTGTGGTAGTCTGTATCTACCTTCTTTGGCCTGTGACATTGTTTCATGTACTGGATGGTAGTCAATACTATCAACTTGTTAGAGTCTGTATCACCTAGGAGACAACTCTCTGGACAGGTACCTGAGGGAGTTTCCAGGTTGGGTTAATTGGGTTCATTTATCCACTCTATATGTGGGCAGCACCATGTACATGGGCTAAAAGCTGGGAGTAAATCAAAGGAGAAAGTGAGCTGAATGCCAGCGTTCATCACGGGGTGGGCAGTAGTCACAAAGCCCCTGCCACCCTGCCTTTTCTGCCACAATGGACTCGAGCCCTTCAGATTCCAAGACGAGGCGAACACTCTTTCTTATACCCTGGTTCTTATCAGATATTTGGTTGCAGCAATCAGAAAAGTGATGAAGATGTGCTGTAACAAACAAACAAACAAATACAACTTTCAGAGCCAGGTGCTCCTTGTCTCTCCTGCTGCTTCTCACAGACTGGCTGAGCGGCTGAGGATAGTAGCATTCATCTTGCTGAAGGCAACCTGAATAATATGTGCATGGTAGGTTTTGTTTTTTTTTTTTTTTTT
>NC_022013.1:42421855-42438934 GCF_000317375.1 Microtus ochrogaster | reverse complement strand
CTCCCTCCCTCCCTCCCTCCCTTCTTTCCTTCCTTCCTTCCTTCTTTCCTTCCTTCCTTTCTTCCTGTTCTTGTCTCACAAACACCAATGTCTCCAAGTCCTGATAAAGCCAGTTTGTTGTGCCCCAGTGCCCTTCTTTGTTAGGAAAGACTGCCAAATCTTTATTTGGGACATGTACCTCAGTCAGAAGCTACAATTATATTCTGAATATTTTAAAGCCCAGGGAATTTCCTGGGGAGGATCAGAGTTGGGTTGCTGAAACATTGCTTCAGACATGGAGACCCAATTTTAATTGCCCCTCTTAATGTTCTTTCTCTCTCTCTTTTTTTTCTCTCTCTCTCTCTCTGCCAATTTCCCATTATAAGAAGGTTAAAATGAAACCCCTTTTTATGTGGGTGTTAGGATGAAATGAAGCCTGGGTGGGGCACATAGTAGGCTTCTTACCCCTAGGACCACTCCATATAGGGTGTCTTCAGAAAGGACAAAACCTGAATTCCCATTGCACTGAGCTCAGTCAGTGTACTTTATAAATATTCAGGAAAACAGAGGCTAACATGCAAGTTGTAATCAGTTAATAAATGATGATAAAATGAGTCCTGTACAACCCAGGAAGATGGAGATTCAGAACTGATAACTGTGTCTAGTAGTTGGTCCAGAGTTTCTTTCTTTAGCCATTATAGAAACGAAGGGGGTGATTGTGGAAAATGTATAGATTGCTTCAAAAGTAAAAGATATATATGCTATGGGAGCTTAGAAAAAAAAGTCTATTTAATGGAAAGTTAAAATGCCAAGACACTCAGGGAAGTTTTCATTTCCCACAGCGCTGGGTCCCCAGTGGTCTCTAATGTCATTAGCCCATTCTGTTCAATTTCTTTATGGTGTGGACTCTCAGCATCCCCTAGGGCTTTCCATCCTTCCCTAGCTTTGCCCCAAATACTATCCCTTCGTGACCTGCCCCATGCTGTGGTCTTACAACATCATGCTTGGGTTTTCCTTACCATTCTGAGTCCCCCCTTTACTGTACTGCTCAGTGCAGCATCACCATATTGTGTGCCATTTTAAGGGGCATATTCACCCAGTGCAATTCTGCCGCGAGGCCCCCTAAGTACCCAGGCATCATCCTCAAGCCTGCTGTGCTTTGAGTTTTCCCAGGTGCCTCCTTTTTGTTTGTCTCTGTATACTGATTGGGACTTGGGGCCCTACCTTCCTTTCAGCTTGGAGAACTGGGGCACACAGCTGCTAGCTTCTTTCTGTGTCTTCTGTTGGTTCTGACGCGCCCTGGTGTAGGTTCCTCCTGATTACTCACCTTGCGACATTGTCCATGCACAGAGACCTTCTGTTTGTGGCAAACATAGGTCCCAAAAGGATATGCCTTTGCTTACCAGCTAGGAGGAAGATGCCCTCATGTGTAGCTGTTTTCCTGAGGACTCAGCCAAGTCAACTCTCCTGAAAGCAGAACTTAGCCCAGGCTCTATGAACTAAGCGTTTCTGAGTTCCATTATGACTAGTCCAGCAGGTCCCTAGGCAGTGGTCAACAGTTAGGATCTCCTTTCATCAAATTAAGCATTTGTCCCAGACTGGCCATGGCTGTTTAGGTGAGCTGACCCAGACCGCCGTGGCTGTTTAGGTGAGCTGTCCCAGACTGGCCGTGGTTTTTTAGGTGAGCTGAGCCAGACTGGCCGTGGCTGCTTAGGTGAGCTGATGTGGCCTTATTCTACTCTGCTTTTATAGGCTTCTTGATGAACACAGACTGTGAGTCCACTGCATTATCTGCTTCAGACTTCTCAGCCAGAAGGACTACACAGTTGGCAGCGCTACTGATCTGCCACCTTTTAATGGCCTGATAATTAAAAATGATGGGCAGATAAAAATAGAGCAGCCGCACATGGACCCAAAAAGCAGGTCTTCTCTCCTGATCGCCAGTCTCCTCCGAAGGGAGGAATGCGGCTCAGGAACAGAAGCCAAATCAGACTCTAACCGGCCAGAAACCCAGTCCTTCTTTTCTGTCATTGCAAGCATATTGCAAAATTAATTTGTTGTTTCTCTCATATTGTCAGAGCATTGAGTGAATAATTGTATTTGCTTCATGTTTGAAACAAAGATAGGAAACTTTTGTGAAAATTTTCAGTATTCTATTACCTACTGTTCTTCTGACTGGGAGAAATCCAAATTTGCATTTTAATCTCTCTCTCTGTCTCTCTCTGTCTCTGTCTCTGTCTCTCTCTCTCTCTCTCTCTCACACACACACACACACACATCCTAATCTTACCCTTCTCCCGACCTCATCTTTAGTTTTACACACTCATTCTCACTTACATTCAGATCCGTTTTCTAAGTAGCAATGCATTCTTGGTCTAGAATTGATTTGGGCATCATGTGTTGCCATTTGATAAAAAACAGTTTAGCTAAGCTGCTTGACATCACAACAGCTGGTAATGTCACTTTTGTTAATGTCTTTAACCACATTTTTAACAAAGCAGCAGATGCTCATCACAGAAGCCATTTTCCTTCTGCGATTGTGTCAGATCAGCTCCTGGCTCTGGCTTGCGCGAAACCCGACTGAGTGGATCACTTGACCCCAGAAAATACAGTTTTTGAGGACCCTGAATTCTCTGGCAGTAGGAACTAAAAGACCGTTGTAAAGACAAACAATGCAAAGTAGGTTGCTTCCATGAGGAGCGTGCTCAGAAAATGTGGAAAATGGGGCTCCTGGGGAAGACAGTTAGTTTCAGCCTGGAGCCACGCAGCAGCAAATTTGAGCTCAAATGAACACACTAGTGCCCATTGGATGAATAGAATTCCCCTGCCTCTGGCAGAGGAATGATGTCGTTCATCACCACTTTTTAATTCCTAGTTTAGAGAAGGGCAATCCACTTTTCGCCTTCCTTTGTTAACCAAGCGTCTCCAACCTTCACGTATCTCCACACGGAGAATGGCATTTGTGTTCTGACAGTCATGCGACACACGTTCTAAACTCTTTCCCCAGATGGTTTTCTGTGTCACGGGCATCTCCCTTTTAGATCTCACTCCTGTCTCCATAATTTTTACTATCTGATTCCTAAGTGTCAGAAGTAATAGCATGGAAATCCCACAGGCTCTTCCCTCTGTGGGAATGAGTGATAAACGCTAAGACTGTGTCTTTCTGCTATTCTCTAGCTGAACAGAGTTAATGGTAGTTTTAGACCAATATGTTTGCAAGTCTCTTTACATAATGAGTCGCTCTTCATCATGTACTCTGGTCTTCCTGATTATCCCCTGCCATTGAAATCTTGTGGATTTTAAGGCTTTTGTTTGTTTTGAGACAATCTTCGCCCTGTAGCTGAGGTCAGATGAACATTTGTTTGCTCATACATTTAGCATGTGCTGACGGAAACACTGTTCAGGCAGCGTGTGTTTTTCCTGGGCAAGTGTGTTCTCTTCAGGCAGAGGCCCAGCTCGATGGTGTCTGCTCTGTGGATTATCCCACATGACATGAACCATATATAACTCACTTTTCCTGTTGCCATTACAAAGTTATGTTCAAGAAGCAATTGGAAGGAGTTGTTCTGATGTTTCGATTGAGAATATGCATTCCATCATGCTGGGGAAGGCATGGAGGCAGCAGCAGAAGGCTGATGGTCACATGACTTCTGCAGACAGGAAGCTGACAGAGAACAGGAAGTGGAGCTGAGCTATAAAATCTCAGGACCCCCACACAACCAGGGACCCATTTTCCCCTGTAAGGCTCCATCTTCTAACTGTTCCACAACTGTCCTTATCTACGCCACTATCTGGAAACAAAGTGCTCAGACCCACAAGCCTATGGTGAGCGTTTTGTATTCAAACCACAGCCATGTGCATGGGACTCTACTGAATTCTTCAGTTTTAAAAAAGAGCTAATTCCAGTACATACCATGTAGATTTCTGAACAGAAATGAGCTATATAGTGAAAATAGCAATAGATGTTCAAGGAGAAGTCCATCTATATAGAAAGTTCTGTGATAATAACCCTTTGCTGCCTCTATCATGTGATTGTGGCAAATTCCAAAGAGTGTGTGCCCTTGAACATTTTGTTGTGGACTCTTGCACATCCTTTCTGTGATGATTAATTTTGATCGCCAACTTGGTCACATTGAGAAATGGCTCTGGGTCGCTTTGGGAAGCATTTTCATAGAAACGGTCATGAAGGCTCTCACCTAATGAGTGAATGAATCCCTTCCTTATGATGCGTTGTTGGGAAATGGGAAAAAGAAGTGACGATTCATTAGAGGAGGCGGTTACTAGGGACGTGTCCTATGGGATGTTTTGTTTTTGGCCTCTTCTTGCTTTTCTATCTCATATTTACTGTGAGATAGAATAAAGAGACTTCTTCACAGCTATCTGCCCTCAAAATGCCCTGCCTTGCCTAGGGGCCAGAAGCAGACAACCATGTTTTGAACTAAACATTCTGAAACCATGAGCAAAAAATAAATCTGTATTCTCTCTGTTTCTGTCTGTCTTTTGTTTTTATGGTGAGAAAAGTAACTAGTATATAGTCTATGGAGGTACAGTCTAGTTTCTCTCTTGTAGTTAATTTTTAACTCTAAGTAGGGTAGAAAAATCACAGTTTTATGCATTAAGCACAATAGACATGCAGCACCTAAACAGATAAACAGATACAGATGTAAATTTTCAAAGTAGAGCCCAGATAATAGTGATGTGTTCTTTTAATCCTACCACCCAGGAGGCCGAGTCATTGAAGATCACAAGTTTGAGGCCCTTGTGGTTTATATATTGAGCTCTAGTCCAGCCTCTATCACAAAATGAGACCCTGAATTTGAAAGCCCTTAAACCCCACAATATTTCCTAGGGGATGGCATCAATTGTTGGCCCTTCAGGACAGTGGTGAAGACAAGGGTCTCAGGCATGCTCATCTAAAATGAACACCAGGGTTCTCAGGCTTTATGCTTCTGGTATTATTCTTGACCACATAAATATATTATTTATTCTAGAAAGAGAGAAGACACCTGGAGGACAGTAGGGTATCTCAGGAAGAGGATGCTCCAGACAATTTGGACTTTAGTTGGGTGGCTAGGGGAGTGTCCAGGGATCCAGAGAAAGTGGGGTTTATTCTCTTCTGTGGAAGCAGTCATGAAAACGATATCTATGATTAGGTCTCACTAAATCTCTCCAGGGAGGACTGCTGAAAGCTAGGCGGAAACTGTTGTAAGTGTTGAAGCAGTGGTCACTGTCATTTCGTACTCAGAGAACAGAAGGGGTGTGTGGTACCTTAGGTGTGGGATGGTGGCCTCTTTATCTGTGTTTAGACACAACTGTGCAGCCTCTTGCTCATCTTCATTTATAGTGGTCTCAGATGACCTTTGCTGATGTGTTGGTGCTTAATGAGATGATTTATGTGCAGCCGGAGAAGAGTGTGTGCTTGGGAAGGGAGTGGTTTTCAGATCTGAGCCTAGCGGTTGTCACACTGGCTTAGGTCTGAGTTTTCCATAGCTTGCCTGGACTCTCCCCTTTTCTCCCCTTCTCTCCCCCTCCTACCACTTCCTCTCTACCTTTTCCCTACTCTCCCTCTGTTCTTTTTTCTTTTCTCCTTTCTTCCCTTCACTCTTTCCCAGGCAGAATAATTTCACCCCTTTGCCAGGTACTAATTCAGAGATGAGGCCATCTAAACCAATTGGCCGCATAGAGGTAAAAGGAGGCTTACTTGTGCTTCTGTAAAAGAGAAACCAGTCTTTTTCAGAAATTGAGCAGGGCTTGGCAATAGCTACTAGAACACATATAATCACCATTTGGGCAAATAGCCTAAGGGCAGAGCTTTCATTTCGTCTACAGAGCAAAGAACTCAAAAGCTCTGGGGCCACCCGTGACGTTAAAAGTCACTATGCTTCCCTGAACTTGCCGCATTATGAAATTGTGACCTTCTGGTTTCTATAGCCGAGAACAGGCTGGCTGCAACTCAAACACATTTTCAGCGGTGAAGTGCAAACATGGCTTAAAGGTTATCCAGAATGCAAACCACATTTTTAGAGGAAATCATCGACATTTAAATTTTCTGCCCTCTTTGCTGCCTGCATTTGCCTGCCCCTCACAGAAACACTCTGGCTGATGATCGTAACAGGGATGGCTGTTCTTTCTTAAGAATACTATGCTATATTCACACTGCAAGGGATATTAAGGTCATTTAATCCAAGTCCTCAAAAGGCAGAGAGTCAGAGCTGCACAGAGGCCAAGTGCCTTCTATCAGAGCAGCTGGACTTTTCCACGCAGCAATGGCTGGATGTCTGTCCTTATGGATCTATGGCTCCTTCTGAGCCCTGTTCCCCTGCAATATAACTGTCGCCTAATTTCCCATCAGTCTCCCAAGTGATTTTATAATCCTTAATCTAGTATTCTGCAGATTCGTCCCATTTGTTCCCCGATGACATATATGCACTGTAACCCTTGCTGCGTGGCACATATTTCATAATCAATATTTATTACCAATTAAAGGACAGCTGTTCAAATACAGATATCATTTTTATCAATTGTCATATGGGACATGCCTTATAGGGTTGATAGAATTATACAGATGCTCCTTGCGTTACCATGGGGTCACAGCCTGATAAATCCCTCTCAAGGTCAGAAAAAAAGCTAATGTGTACATTGAAGACATGGTAAGTCTAGCTGCCCTGCTGAATGTCAGAGCTTAGCAGTGCAGAACCCTCTAGAAGATCCATTGCTTCCTCTTACGATCATGTGACCGGCTAGCAGCTGCGGTTCAATGCTGAATCCAAATGTTGAGAAGGCATGTTTGACCCCATGACACCAGTCAAAGGAAAGATCAAAATCCCCAACTCCGAGTATGATTTCTACCGAACAATCATGGCTTTCACATTATCATCAATTCCAAAAATCTCTGGCTATGCCTTTCAAACGGGTGACTACCAGTACTGAAGAAGTGCGATTCTGTTAACTTTTTAACACATATTAATTAAGAGTCAGTATTTCTTCTGTTTCCAAGGGGACATAGTCACGAACTGTACATTAAGAAGACAGCAGAGCGTTCAAACTGTTGAAACAGAATCTTCAAGTGTTGCGTTTTATATTTTTAGGTCGTGTTTATAATATAAGGCTACTGTAATAACCGAGTCTTTAAATAACTTTAAGACAGTTTCTTAATTTTAGGCACCAAAATGATAGATCCCTTTTTTACAGTGCTTTTTTTTTTTAAAGCTAAAATAGTTGACATCATTTGATGGTAACTAAGCAACAATTAATATAGAATTTCCATAGAGTTGTGAAATTACTGCTTATATAAGGATGTGACTTTTGGACATTCTGTCTTTTGTCAGTGAAAAACACTAGGAACAAAGGACAATAAGGGGGGTAGACATTACATGGGTGATGGCTGGGGAGGAAGTTGGAGTATAGGATGACCTTGTTCAATTTTTTTTGTTACCTGTCATTCCTAGGATTGCACAAACATCCCACACAACAAACTGAATACAGTTAAAGTGGTACCCTGAGCTGATGGTGTCCAGGAGAGTTGTGATCCAAGCTCTTAGAAGCCTGGCACAGGGGGATTGCTGCGAGTCTGAGGCCAGCCTAGGCTACAAAGCAAATTCCAAACCAGCCATGTAGAAATAACCAGACACTGTCTTAAAAAAAATTCAAACAATTTGGGGGGGGGCAGGGAGTTCTTTTCCATTTTCTGTTTTGCTCAGTGTCTGTGACTGGCTACAGCCCACAGGGGGAACAGCAATGGGGAATTCAAACCAGCTGCACAACTGGCATTTGCTGCATGGTTTATGCTCCTGCAGCAGTTGCATAGACTAGAGGAAATCACCAGTTCCATAGCCTCCCCTGTTTATAGAGTCTCGTACTTGCTCCTTGGATGCTTCGCAACTGATAGAGATGTTAGTGCGGCGTCTCTGCTTTTCCCTGTGTCATTGAATAATTTAAAGTATAAATTGGCTTTTTAGCGTAAAACGAATGTTTCATACAGGCAAAAGTAAACTGTTATAGAGATTATTTAGTCGAAGAAAATGATTAATCATGCCTTTTAATCATTGTCCCATTATCATGTGAAATAGTCATGCCATAGGACCCATTTCACTAATGAAGGTTTAGCACCACTGAAAGCAGATTTGCATTAATGAAGCATCACGAGTTATTAATTGGAATCTAATAACAGCTTGGAATATTGTAAGTTTGCATTAATTGGAGACAGACTTGTGGATTTATTGGCAATATACGTCTTGTCAAATAGAGTCACTATACCTTCATGAGATATAAAGAAGTCATTTTTTGCATTGATGAGATTTTCTCACACTTTATGTTGATTTTTTTTTTTAAACCAGTGGCTTTTTCACGACGCATTTCTTAGGCTACACTGCTTTATGTTTTTGGTACTGGTCCCACTATGACAGAAACCTGTTGAGTTTCCTACCTGCCCATTAGCAGCCTAGTAAAGAAAATGTTATGGACTGATAATATTGTGGTTTAGGAAGCAGTGCTCATTCACAGAAAGCCACTGACTCCCCTCTCCAGAGAGGTGTTTAACACCAGTTGTGTTGGCTGACCTCATTCATCAAACGGACGTGATCAGTAATCACCCAGAGGACTGGTCTCTTACATGTCCGTGGGGCTCTTCTGATAAGGTTGATTAAACTGAGGAGTCTTGTCCATTCTGGGTGGCACCATTCCCTGGGCTGAAATCCCAGGCTGTATAAAGGACAAGGTAAGCCGAGCAGTGACATTCACCACTCTCTTTCTCCTGGTTATGAATTCAACATGACCAACTGCTTCAAGCTGCCTTGATTCCCTAGCATGATGGGTCACACCTTGGAACTGCACCAAAATCCTTTCTCCACTGCATTGCATGTCAGGGTGGTTTATCAGAGCACTGGTCACAGAGACTGATACAAGAATTGTCTGCATCACACTTCATCAGTGCTCCAGTTCATTGCCTCTGTGACTCTTACCCTGTGCTTGTGTCTGCAGCACATGGGACTGCTCTCTGAAGAACCAGAACCTTTTCACCTGTGCTCTTCATTGTATGCGCAGCACCTGGCAAAATGTGGACATGCAGGGTACAGTGAATGGATGTTGAATCCTGGCTTGGACTAGAAGAGGCTGGGGAAGATAAGCTCCCACTGAAGGCTGTGGGTATTGCCGTTTCCATCTTAACCCTACACCTAGGGTAGGGCCAAATGTAAGCTGTAATCTAACATCAGTCTGAGCCTTTGTTGTTTTACTCCAGAAACATGACACTGGGTTGCCTTTGGACATAATCTAGACATTGGCGTTTCTTATCCCAGAGGAACCAAGAAGAGAAGGCGCCTGTGGTATTCGGAACGCCTGGCAATTGAGTGAGCTGAGCTTTCTAACATTTCCTAAGTAAGGATTTTGTGGAGACCAGCATTTATGATAGGCCTCAAAATACATTTTCTTCACAATAATTAGTGCTTTTATTCAAGGAAAAACACATGGAGTAAGTAGGCTCAGCTGGGTGTAGCGATGAGGAAATCTTAACTGAAATTTATCATTAATTTATGATGACAAGGTAGGGGGTGAGCACAGGTGATTGGGGAGGGTGTGATCTTCTGCCACACCCCCTTCCTCTTTTAATTGCCTTATTTAAAATGTATTTTCTGCTGCACGGCAGATGAAAGATGTTCCTGTTTTACTTGGTGCCTTCAGCATCTAAGGTTGCAGAAAGCCATGTAAATGAGCCATTAGCAAATATGGGTCCTCACGGGGCTCTATGACATCAGAGCTTGGAGATCAAGGGAAAGTCTTTTTTTCCTCTAAATTCCATCTGAAAGATGGAGACCTCCCCCGCCTCCCGCCCCCCCCCCCCCCCGTCTGCATTAAAGAATTTTTGTAAATGAAGCTAGAAGACAAAGATTAGCCGGCCATGTAAATTGCAAAGTGAAGACAGGTTGTTGCAGATGCTCGTTTGTTGATGGGGGAAGGAGGCTAAGGGAAGCAGGGGACATGAGGTGTCTCTCGGTTGTAGCATGAGCAATGTCTCTTCCATTGTACCAGGTGCCCCAGACTCACTCACTCTGGAGAATTAAAAATTATGCATGGGGGTAGGGGGGCCGGAAAGATGGCACAGTTGTCAAGAAAGCTTGCTGCCCTTGCCGAACACCTGGGTTCAGTTTCAGCACCCACATGGTGACTCACAACCATCTGACCTCCAATTCTCAGAGATTCAACATCCTCTTCTGACCTTGGCAGGTACCAGGCACCCACAGAGTGTCCATACATACATCCAGGCAAGACAATTATATGCATAAAAATAAAATAAATAATTTTATATGTATTTGATGTCTTTTATTGTTTTGGAACCAAAGACATAGTATAAGTGAAAACTGAGATGATAATGTTATAACGCAGAGGTCCCCAAGTTAGAACAATGTCATACAGTGGTTTCTTTGTCATATGGGAGCTATAAAAATTACTTTTCTTAGGTTTAATATTTCCTGTGCTCAAGGGCAGTACTCACGGCACCCTGATGCCCAGAGACCATACTGTGGAAGCCCGTGAAGGAAATTTCACAGAGGAATGATTCATGAGATGCCACCTGGCAGAGCTTCTGGCAGGAAAGGGCCACCCCTGTGCTTTGCATGACTTCTTTTCCTTCGTCATGTGAGTTCAGACCATTTTCTTAAAATTCCCCTATTCTTTCCATAGTTGAGCACATGCTTATTGACCTCCATTTTTTTTGTACTGTGCAAATGCTTCCTGTGACTGGAAAACTATGTCTTTGGTCCTCATACCCTTTATATATACCCTTTATATACCCTGTGTTTTACTCTCTCTGCAGACTTACAGCTTGCTATGCCTTCTGAAATAAGGACTTACTTACTTTTGTCTATGGTTAGGGCTTCATACTGTTCCTGTCTTGATTTTGATTTTTAGATAAAAATCTAGTAATCTGTCTAATAACATGGTCTACATCTTTGTGCATACATGTGAATATGATGCACATCAAGAGATACTTTCTCATATCTTGGCAATTTTAAATGAAATTCTCTGGTCGACAAACTTTTAAATATAAAGTATATTTCTATTCATTGTGCTGAAGATCGAACCCTAAGTTGTGGTTGTACTGGATAAATACTCTAGCAGTGAACCAGATACCCAGTCCGGCACTTGTAAAGTCTGAACCTTGGTTTATAACGAATCGTGTTATAGCAAAATTCAATTTCTCCTTTATTCATTCACCAACACATTTTAGATCAACTTAATGCTGCTGGAGCAAATAAAACGAAGACAAATCCTTGAGTCCACGAAGGCTGCATCTCAGTGGATACTTGAATTTCAAATGTAGATAGTAGAGGGTACCACAAAAGGAGGTGGGTGGTGGGCAAGAACAGTAAGTTTTGGAACGGGATGTAAATTTTAGATTTTAAGTGTGGGTGCACACGCATGTGCATATGCGTGTGCGTATGTGTGTGTGTGATTTCATTCACATTGAATGAAGACGTCTGTAGGTTAGAAGTGAGTGTCATAGTCCCTGAAGCTGGAGTTACAGATGGTTGTCAATCAACCAACTTGGGAGCTGGAAACTAAACTCAGGTTCCAAGTAGGAGCAATAACCCTCACTCACCATCTTACTCTCACCCTCCGAGCCATAGTTCCAGCCTGAGAATAATAAATTGGATGTGAGGATTGGAAAATCTGTTGAAGAAATGACAACAGAATGGATCAGAGTCCTCACACGTCGAGCAACGTGTGAGCCCTGCTGGCTTCTGCTCTGTGCTTTCAACATGTCAAGGGTCCTCTTATCCGGAGCTCCAGCCTTGCAAGGGGAGTCTAGCAGCCAGGGTGCGTGCGTAGACTGGAGTCACAAGTTGAAAGACCTTCAGGCCATGGTCGGGAGTTTCCAAGAGGGGAAGATGGGGAAGCTTTTATGATGCACTACCATTGATGATTGATCGATTTATTTATTTAGAATTTGCTGGTTGTTTTATGAATAGAATATATGAGAAGAAATTCAGAAACATAGAAAAGTTAGTTAAAAGACCTTGGGAGTAATTCTAAGAGAAAATGATACTGGCTTAGATTTGATGATCATAATGATGGGATTGGTGAGAAACGATCAGAATTTTGATAGCTTTTGAGCACCATGAACTATAGTATATCCGGGAATATGAACTAATTTGGTAAAATTCCCATCACATGCTGACTTGAGAATACAGCTTACTGCTCTTAAATCTGAATAAGCCAGTGGGCAGAGGCACCACGTAAGGGCAAACTAAAACAGCCCTAATGTCTAATCTTCATCAAGGCTCTTTGAACACTTGGCACTTCTGCTTTAAGCTTCTGATTATGTCTTGAAAGACTTAAGGTATGTTTTGTAGGAAACTGTATTTCTTGCTGACTTTTTCTTTTGCTAAATAAATAAATATCGAATTGTTACAAGTTGATGAACAAAACCAAACAAAATTCTAAAGAAGAGTCTTCTGAAACTTAGCCTAAAGGGCTGGATCCCTTGATACACATAAATACATGTAAATCCTAGGGAGAAATTAAAGTGCCGTAAACCCCAAATCCCCTTCAGTGTTTAAAGAATTGCAAACATCACCTAGCCTGACCAGCAGTGACAACACTGCTGCAGAAGTTCCGAGAGGAGAGGATGGAGTTTATTTTGTTGCATCTTTGTGACATCCTAAGAGTCACTGTGATTAAAATGGAGCAGGTCAAAGGTTTCCATCCTATGGCCAGAGAAGTATGATGCTTCTGTGGGCTGTTCCTTACAGAACAGGATCAGGGATGATTGAGTCCACGAAGGATGCCAAGTTTGTTCCTATAAAGCAGAAGTGGTGCTATGAGGGCCACACATGTCTGCCGCTCTGTAGCTTCCCAAGGTTTCCTGCCCTCTGATGGTATCTTCCAGACAGGGAAGACTGTCCAATCAGTAAAGACAAAGTAGCGTGTGATTGGGGATGACTCTGAAGGTCGACCTCTGGCTTTCATGTGCACATGCCCACGTGTGCATGCATCCTCACACATGTGTGCATATACTAACATGTACACAATGAATACCACACACTAGATATTTGTCCAACTAGTTTTATGGGTTTCAGTCAGAGATGCTGTATATGTTAACAGAATACCTAGAGATGAACTGATACCAGAGTGGCAAAGTGTGATTTACTAGGATGCATAGAAATCTTTTAATATACAGCGACCTCCTTATCCCAACTGTCCCACGTACCTACACTTAATTGTCACTTTGTCATGCAATAAAATGCTTAGGGCTTTTTTCTCCCCCTATCCTTAAGCAGTACTCTCGCCTTTGACTTATGCCTAGTCATGTCATCCTGTTTTAAATATGCTAATGTGTTCTCATATGGCATACCTGACATGATATGCAACTTCAAGGTCTGCTGGTTCTCATGTCATCTGACAGTGTCCCACTGAAAGGGCTGGCATGTAGCATTGTTTCTTCTTTGCTACTGAAGTTGTAGACATTAATTTATTCCCTGAAAACCTGCCCATCAAAGAGAAGGAAATGATAACATGTTGGACCCTTCCTCTCGGTCACAACAGGCAGTATTCGATCCCTTTGTTTTCTTCCAGTCATCTGGTACAGCCCTCGAAAGGGGCAGTTTAGCACCGACCCCCTGTGCAGAAACTTCTTCACCACTGAAGATGCTCGGTGACGATTGAATCAATCAGAGCCTCCGGCTGCAATTTTCCACCATCCTGATTGTGGCCTGGCTAGGCGCGCACGTACCATGGCAATAGGCCTAAAAACATGCACAAACGGTCCTGGATTCTTTGAACTATGTCATTTGCCAACCGCTCCCTCCTCCCGGCAGCATCCTCAGCTGCACAGCTGCCATATTTTTGCAGCTGACTTGACTAGGGGACAATGAGAAAGTATGAAAAGGATCCACTTTCTTTGTTCCTGGGGAAGAAACGGTTGCATTTTCCTCGCTATTTCTATGTGATTTTCTTCACTTGAATAGCTAAACAAATACGATTTTAAAGGTCTTCAGTCAGGTAGGGAAAGAACTGCCCAGGATGAAGCCAGCGCAGGCTCGCTCTTTCTCTGTGGTCTGCCAGGCCTTCACCTATGCATTGAGACCCCAGCTGCGGTAGAGGTGGAGGCACAGGAGACCTGAGTCATTTGCATCTCCTTCCTGCTGTGCCCTACAGTTTGAAGGCAGGGTGTATAGATTTCCTTCTAAACCCACCTCGGCTGGGGGATATTTTCTTAAATTCTTAGAGACCCATGGCAGAAGTTAAGTGTTCTTGTTCTGTACCTCGGCTGGGTCTCCTGTTCAGTTCTCAGGTAAGATCATTTCTGCAAAAATGGGGAGCTCAAAGCCTCTGCCAGGCTTGCCGTCCCAAAATTGGCTTTGAAATGCTGTGTTTGTATTGCGGGAGGCTTTCCCCCTGGTTGGACTCATTAATACTCTTTTGTGAGCACTCTTTTGCTTTTTCCAAATAGCTCCTGCTGAACAGCTTCCTCTGGTGGAAAATCCAATTTAGTTGCAAGCAGCATTAGCCGTTCTGCTCCTTCATTTTTCTTTCTGGGCGAAAGAAAAATAAAAGATCGTGTGTCAGGTTGGAGATGCAAGATGTACGACATTTGCGGTTCTATTAATAAATGTATATGGCAATTATTTAGCTTCCCTATTTGTATTTAGCAATGAGTGAAGACGGCTTCTCTATAATACAGGGACCTTTTATTTTTTTTTACAAACAGATTTTATTTTCATAGCTCTGATATGATTGGACTAAATTTTCACTGAATGTGGATGCAGAGTAGGCAGTTCACCTCATGTGGACACACAGTAGGCAGTTCACCGCATGTGGACGCACAGTAGGAAGTTCACCGCGTGTGGACACACAGTAGGAAGTTCATTGCGTGTGGGTGCACAGTAGGAAGTTCACTGTATGTGGACACACAGTAGGAAGTTCACTGTGTGTGGATGCACAGTAGGATGTTCACTGCCTGTGGACACACAGTAGGAAGTCTTGGTTGCCTGATACACCCTGGAATTACAACTCTGGTGTAGATTTAATTAGACTTAATTGAAAATTAAAGTTTATGATATTTACCGACATGTTCTTTTCTTATGAGACTAAACCTTCTCCCATTCAGATAAGCCCACCTTTATCCTCCTGCCCTGAAGGGGCTGCCCCAACCTGCTTAGCCTCCAAGTTGAGTGGTCAGGGTATTTCCTTCCTATGCTGCACTGTTGGCTTCTGAAAAAGCAGTTGAAGCCAAGTTGTGGAGAGAGCTCCTGGCACTGACCACCACCCCCCCACACACACACAATCAAATCCAGCCCCATGTAGAATAAACCTGCTTGAGAAACAAATCAGATGGAATGAAGCTGAAAGGAAACAAGGAGGAAGGAAATTGATGGTCTCATTTGATTAAGTACCTGTGTATAGGAGTGCCAGAGCTGGCTCACGCAAACACACCGCAGCCTATTACATTTTCATGACCCTGGGTACTGGTTAATATCTCCACGTTAGTAGTTAGAGATTAACCATAGTCCAATCCAGTTTGTGACTTTCGTTTTTAATGGAGTTCTGTTAAACATTTAGCAGTCACCAATTCCTAAAGTCGTTCAAAATGGAAGAGGCAACATTTATGTTATGTGAGCTAGGTCATGAAATCCCCATTATACACCCTATTGCCCATCCCTTTACAGTTTTACTTGCTGCTCTGCATCAGTTTGCAATCACATGTGACTGTGGCAACTCTGGTTGGCTAAATGGCTTCTTATTGTTCATGTTCAGATTGTGATAAACATTTTTCCTCTATGTCACATGGGATAAAATAATGAGGGAACTGATGACAGCTTTGATTACAAAGCTGTCAGGTGCTTATTGAATATTAAAAGTTTTCCATGGAGGATCTGAAACTCCTGTAACATTTTTCTGTGGCTGACAGCAAGGAACCAGTCTCTATTCTTCCCTGGTGCCTTCAAAAGACAAAAAGGGGAGCAACAGAAGTGACTTGGCCACCCCTGGGTAAGATCAAAGGTTCACACCCTTTGAAAGGGAAAAAAAAAAAGTGACATGGAATTTGAAGATGGTTACAGAAATGGCTTTATTTCCAAAAATACAGTCATCCAGATTGAGAAGTTCCTCCTTTTGTCTATAGCAATCAGATGAATCAGAATAACATGTCAAGTGGGACCATCCGTTAATACCTTTGTAATGTGAACTCAAAAGGAACGTCACTTGCATCAAATTTTGAATAGTCTTGGATCAGAAGGCTGCCTTAATAGAACTACATGAGTGCTGAGAAATTTTCTATCGTTGTGTTCATCAAATTTTGAATAGTCTTGGATCAGAAGGCTCCCTTAATAGAACTATATGAGTGCATTGTATCATGTATAGCTCTCTCAAGGATGAGCTAAACAAGACTGGATGTATTGGAGATGCCTATAGCCTATGTGCTGAGGGCTTGGATTTATTCCTGATGATTTGTTGCTGGCTGTTACTATGTGCCCCAGATGCCTTCACGGAAAATCATTAGGCTAATTTGAAAGCTCATAATGAAACTTCTGCATAATTTACATATTATAATGCAGATATGGAGATTGTCATCTGTTGGAGGTAGCAAAAGCAAGAGAAACAAAACTGAAGAGAAATCATTTGAAGAACCACATGTGTCCCTGCACTGGGAAATTTCCACTGACAACCGAGTCTGTGTATTATTTTCAGTAGAACAGAAATCCAAGGGAAGGAGCCCGGCAGGTTGTTCATCTGACAAGAAGAACATATGAACCGGATTTCGGACAGGTCGGAGTTAGCTAAAGGGCAGTGCTAAGGGATTTAGCTAAAGACTTCCGAATAAACTCAAAGATAATGTCACCAGAATTCCTGTTTCCTCTCTAAAGCAAGCTGTATGGGTCAGACTGCAGCTGTACCTGCTCCATTATTGACATAGGAGTTTTTGCTCTTTGCCGCACTGTTTTCCGAGACCAGTTCAGTTATTTAAGGATTAACGCTGAAAATAAGCAAGAAGGATTTCTGCCTCCTCCCCGCCACCGCCTCCCATTTCCCTCCCCCTCCCCCAATCAAGTCCCCCTCCCTCATCAGCTCAAAGAGCGGACATTGAGGACTACTGAGAACTCA
>NC_022013.1:42411801-42421755 GCF_000317375.1 Microtus ochrogaster | reverse complement strand
GGGAGCCTAGGCAGTTTGGATGCTCACCTTACTAAACCTGGATGGAGGTGGGCGGTCCTTGGACTTCCCACAGGTCAGGGAACTCAATCCTTAATAAATAAATAAATTTAAAAAAAAATGTCAGGCTTTGACACCACCGGTTTTCCTGGGCAGTAGGCTACACTTGGCAGACTATGGGACACTGGAATCTCCACATTTCCCTGAAACACCATCAGGATTTTGTTTTTCTAGAAAATGCTCGCTAATATTTTCATCCGTGTACTTATAAAATCTGTTTTCCATAAATCTCATGAAATAAATAAAACCTACTTTAGTGTAAAAAAAATAAGCAAGAAGATGTTTTAGACTTATCTAAAGCACATAGTCATGAAGGGTGCCTCCTTGAATGTGGCCACCTTCCTCCTGTAAACCAAGGAATGTCTTTGTTACCACAAGGGCTTCGCTGGCCTCTCCAGGATTCAGAATTACATAGCTATAAAAGCCAAAGGCAAAGTGAGTGGGAGAAGAAAATCAAAATACCTGTTTCCTTGAGTTTTGCTATAGTTCAATAAATTGAAGGAAATGATTCATACTTAGTGTTGAGAGTAGTGACTAAGGCATCTATCTGTGCAGTGAAGGGTAACTATTGTTATTTATTTATTATTATTATTATTATTATTATTATTATTATTGTTCTTATTACAGTTACTGTTTCATTCCCCAACCTTGCTCATTAGAGTCATTAACCAAAGAACTTACATTACCTGGTTGTTTTATTGCTGAATATTAAATAATTCCCAAATTATGACATTTAGAACCATAGTATGCAGTGTTGATTGTGTCTTGGTGAGTGAATCATTTGGGTTTTGGCACGGGGTTACTGTGTCTGACCCTGACTTGGCTTCCATCTTCCTTGGATTGGTGACCAGGCTGTCCATACCATTGACTTCTATTACCACGGCCATGGTAGAGGAAAGTCTTAGGTCATCTGTTTGATCACAGTATTCCCGGCATAGCTGTCTGCTGTGGTTACTATTGTGGGCTCCAATAGACATTTGCTGCCTCTGTTCTCATTAGTGCTTTGTGCTCATCCCCAACAGAATCATTGTGCACTTCGCATAAGTGAAAACTGCAGTAAACCCAGGTTTGTTTCTTGAGCTGGATGCTGGAAGCCTAAGATGTCACTCTCTATCTCTTATAGCAACCATGCTTGTGATTCTTGGTCTTTCTCTTATTTTTAGCTGATCTTTGTATCCTTTATTTACTTGCTCATTTAACCTGTTTTCTTAAATTGTGTTATTTGTTTGCACTTGTAATTTTTGGATTGGCTTGAATAATTTCTGGTGTAAGAAGAAATATAAAAATACTATTTGAATGAGAAACCACTATCATTGTTCGACCCTTTACATGTAAGGACAATACAAATAGCACAGTGATAACTAGGATCTATTGAACATTCCTTTCCACTTGGGATGCATGCAATGGCTTTGAAGTAACAGTCAATGCAGTTCCCCAAACAATCTTAGGGTATAGGCCCGCACATTCTTTTATCCCCACAGAAACCAATAGAGTTGATGCAGCTCGCTGCTCAGGATCTCACGGCTGATAAGTAGAGAAGAGCTGTGGTCTGAGCTCTGAACTCTGCCTCTGGATATCACAGTCTTAACCATTAAGTGCAGCTGACACACTAAAAATAAAGGGTAGAAAGGAAGGGGTGGTAGTTCTCTTCTCCTGAGTCTGGGGTCAACTTTCATTCCTTGCTTGTCTTTTATTTTGTCTCCATCTCTTGTACCTATTCCTAATTAGAGAAGCATCTGCTAATGGCTTGAAAATACTGTTTAAGCTGGGTGACATTCGGCTTTCCGATCACTAAGATCAAATGAGCAAACCTTAAGGATCCAGATCAACGACTGTGATTTATGAATCACGCTAAGCAGCGCAGAACTGTTTAGCACAACTGTGCTCATATTTATGAGGAGCATAATACTTCCAGGTAAGCTTTATGTTTTCTGCAGAAGCCTGGTGGTAAATGGAGAAATTAAAGTCGAAAATACGGCGACCTCAACACAATACCAAACACCTGCTCACGACATTCATTTTATTGATTTAGCCGTTGACTCTTTAGGGTGTTTTTTGGAAACATTGGCTCTAGGCAGAGTATGTATTCCCAGTGAATGCATTTGTTGACATGTCAGTTAGAATCTACTGCACTGACAGGTTTTTAAGCATCTTATATGAGTTTGAATGACAAACCACGACCATTTTGGGATGAGAGTTTAGTTTCCTGTTTAGGGGATGTTTCTTCAGCGTTTCTTTGCTTTCCTGTTTTGATCTTGCAGCGTCTCATTTGGCTCAGTTATTTGGAAAGTCTTCAATGAGTTCTTTAATGAGTATCATGGTGTCTCAGTACCATTAATTACTGTACAGCTATGTTGGAGAAAAACTGAAGATAATCATTTTTCTTCAAATCATTTGTAATTCCCATGACCCTGAGGAACTCTGAAGCAGCCTTGGTAATGATCATTTCCAATTAATCAATTACCTGTGAATATGTATAAAAGAAGGGCGTGTTGGGTTTTCTTTAGTTGTCTTAAGAGGAACGGAGTAATGACTGTGTCTCTTGACGATGTCGCACCTGGGATTGTGGGCATGTTCAATCACAGGCATCGATGGCCCCAATGCCAGATTCTTTCTGCTTTTTCAATCATTGAATCTTTAGAATATGTATTATAAATGGAGAAAAATGAATTCTTTTTAGTGACACAATACAGAAACCTTGATCTAAATAAAATAAAAAAGGAAGGAAGGAAGGAAGGAAGGAAGGAAGGAAGGAAGAAAGAAAGAAAGAAAGAAAGAAAGAAAGAAAGAAAGGAAGAAAAAGAAGCAGGTAAACGGAAAGGAAAGGAAATTCTGGCTTGCTGTGGATCACACAGCCACACTGTCATTTGGAGTTTGTTTCTGGTTTCTCCAGTCTGTTCTCTAGTTCCTCTGTTGTCTTCTTTCTCAGTCCATACCTTGCTGTGTATCATAGCCCTTGTATATGTGAGTACCAACTATCCTGATGCCAGAATCAGTCCCGATAAATTCTCACTGGTTCTGCCAGGACATGGTTGCATTCAACTCAGGCCTTAAGGCTGAGATGAAACACAGTTTACCCCTCTCTCTGAAAGAAAGATAGGGGATTCCTACAAAAAATGGGGTTCTATATTCAGAGTTGGAAGTGATTGCTCAGTTAAAAGCAACAGTTATATAGTCCCATGTATGAGTGTGCAAAATATATTTTTGATTATATTAGCTGCCTGTAATCTGTAATAAACCACATTTTATAATGAAAGATACCTAAGGTAAAGGAGGACCATTTTCTCTTTTTAAGCAAGTAATTGATTATAGATTGTTCTGGAAAAATGCCTCAGTGAGGCAATTCCATAATAGATATTTTAATGAACTTTTGTTATATGTCAGACTTTTTGCTGGAAATGCCATATTGTATATCTCCTTCCCACCCTAGGCCCTCCACCCTCACGGTCAAAGCAGCAGAGCAGATAAAAGCATTGGTAGCTACAATTAGTTGAAGTCTTCTCTGAGTCTCAAGAGGGCTATCCGACTTAGGCTGAAACTGCTTCTAAGCTGGCATGACAGACTTATCACCATTCAGCCCTCTGTGCCTCTTCAGCTTCATCCTATGCCTAGCTCCCGGTGGGTTTTCATCTCAGTTGTTCTAAGCCCATTTCAGGTTTCCTATTAGCCCACTGCCTATTATGGCCCCCACGCATTTTTCCATATATTTGGACTTCCCTTATTCCTGGTTCTTGCTTCATTTTATTTTGAGTGCCTATTAGGATGGGACACCTGCTGCCTAGTGACAGTGACTGGGGCACAGCAGCCTCCAGAGCTTATCTTGAGCCTTCTTCTAATGAAAGATAGAAAGAAAAACACTACATCCCCAGGCTCTCTTGTAGCTGACTTTGGAAAAGGATTCCTTTTGTGCCTGTTAAGTTCATGAGTTTTAGCAGAAAGAATTGAGGCACAGTGGTCTTCCTATATAAATTTGAGTTCCTATTGTCTGAAAATATGTGTGTGTCCAACTTGTGCCTTGGGTAGCTAGGGATAAGACCCAAAGGTCTGTAGGGGCTGTGCCATATTGCGAAGTCAGAGGGGTGGGAGAGCCCCAGGAACATTTAAGGAGACTGAGTGTTTCTGCGCTGAGTAGTATACAAGCATCTAGTTACAAATCCCAAGGCCACTTATTTACAATGTCACCAAAGGTTGTCAGTGACAACGGCGTTCTGTGCAGAACTCCATCAAACTATTTCCACTGTCAGTGCCTTTGTTGCCAGTGGCCTAATTCTCTACCTTCTTGATGATGTTAGAAATGCCATCACTTCCTCCTACAACCACTGAGCCTAAACGGCCCAGTGACTTTGATGTATCCTCATGTCCGTTTTGTCTTCATTTTGTGGTGCAAATCCACTCTTGTGTGCATGGGTCCTCTTCTCTGAGCCTCAGGCATGAGAACCTTGGTGGCTGTAATAGCTCATAGTTCTTGTGGTGGTTCTGAGAGTGAAATGAGAGACAGCATTCCGGAGCTCAGGCTAGTGGGTAGCATAGGATGCTTCACAGGAAATGCGGTGTTTAGCAAAACGGTTGTTACTAGCTAGTGTCGAATTTGATAGCCTTGTCCATATGATTAAATATTTGTCTATAGGAAACATCATCACCGAGGAAATCATGCCCTATTATCCTCTTTCTCAGAGAAGAAAGAGAATGTCTGTTCTTAAAATCGCTGCTGAGATTCCTGTACTATTCTTAGCCATCTCAAATCATTCCAGATCTCATTTGGGCTCTGGGTTGTCGGTGAGTCACATGGTTCAGATGTTGGTAAAAAGTGCTTCTCGTCTGCTTTGCTCAGTGTTGGATCTTGTAACTTTGCACTTCTTTTATGAATTTACAATTGTGGTTCTTCTCCTACAGCCAAAAGCCAGGGTGAAAGAATAAGCAGATGATTTGGTTTTACTAGGGGATTCTTTTGACATAAGCTCCTCAGAATGTGAACTCAACTTCGGTCACCTTGTGTTTAAAGCAGATTTCTTTTGCTACCTCTAAGAAGACACTGGGGGAAACTTCCCTTCGTGTAACTAATGATGCAAAGGCACGAGGGGTCTGGTAATGGCTGAGCAGGTTAAGTTGTGACCATTGTTCTTATTCTGTGGGTATTTATTTGGGAGGTTTGTTTTGTCTTTGTTGTTGTTGTTGTTTAATTAAAGACAATCTCACTGTGTAGAGAGCTCCATACATCCATATCAGATCTTGACAGTTCTGTTTAAAAACAGAAGCCAGCTCTATCACATAGCCTCATGATTGCCAGAGTGAGTGACTCACAGGTAGCTACCCGGTCATATCTTTTTCTTTTAAAGGGGTTATTTATTTATTTTATATATATATATATATATAAATATATATATATATATATATATATCCGTGTGCCTGAATGAGTTATGTGTACCATGTGTGTACGGCAGCCTACAGAAGCCAAAAGAGGGCATCGGATTGCCTGCAATGGCTGTTGGAGGCTGTTATGAGCTGCCCTGTGATGCAAACCAAACCCAAGTGCTCTTCAGCACTGAGCCATCTCCTCTAGCTGTGGATGTGTGCCCCCTACCCAGATGGCATCTTAGCAGCTTTTGCAAAAACACATCCTAGTGTCCGAAGGGACTCTGGCTTCCCATCACCTTCGCTTTGCATTCTGAGATGACACGAGAAGGGAATTTGGTCTTTTAAATGTTATCTATTTAACGTTCAGTGTTGTTCCGCAATAGGTACAGATTCCAGAACAGAAAGCCAATTTGCCCTGGGGAGGCGAGATACCACTGAGGAAAGCTTCTCCCATGTTCTCATGACTAATTGACTGTGTTGTTCCTGTGATTTAGTGCATGTGTCATCGTTTGTTGCTTCTCATTGCATGTATTTCTAAACAGAAGCTTCTTGGAGGATTTACTAATGGCAAAGGCATATTTTCTAAAAATTATTTCCTGGTTAACATTTTTTCGAATTAGAAAAAGAAAGGAAATATTAAATCAAAGAGGACATTATACCTCTTAGTTAGTCACTGGGTTTTATGGGCCATGTCCTATTGATTTTCATACTTAGTTTCTAGTAACAAGAGTGATATAAGACATAGAGCAAGCTTGTGCCAATCAGCAAAGGGTATCCCTCCTGTGGACTGAGCATCCCCACAAAGTCCATGGCTTTGTGAAAAGGACTGAGCTTGATAGGCCCCCATGCATTTCATCACGCAACCAAGAGGCAACGGAGTCTGCACCATGCAGCATCTAGTGCTCACAGGTGCACAGTGCCAGCCCCAGTAATAGAACATTCCAGGTCAAAAAGAATGTGCAGAACAGGGAATGTAATCCCCAGTCTGGGAAGAGTGTATGCAGCCAAACCCTTAGCATTAGTGGAAATTGAATATTAGGTCAGCTAGTCATAGGGCCAGTTCAGGGTGGAGAGGAATAAAATTTAAGTGCTAGCAGATTCTATTTGTGATATAGAAGGCTAGCATGCATCCAATAGTAGGGGTGTGGTTTTTTTGAATGGGTGCCAGATAATAAAAACAAGTTTGAAATCTGACCGTGAGTTGGAGTTCGTATCACAGTGCAGAACATGTCTGTCTGACCTGAAGGGTGATGGGGAATGTGGAGTCTTTGATTCTGTTATCGTAAGTTCAAATCCCAAAGAGGGAAATAGAGGCAACTCCAGGCAGGTCTGGTGGAAATAACGTTGATGTTGATAATGCCAGAGACACTACACGCCCCACTTACGCATTTCCTTTAGCTAAAATAAAGCCACAGTCAGAATGACATTTTCAGGCCAACAAGGAAATAGATATCCCACAATGACTGAGTGACACGTACAGAGGTTTGGTGATAGGCAAATTTAGATGATGGCTCTAACTTCATTGAGTGTGTTGTCTAGTGGGGGAGCAGTAAACAATCTCCTGCTCAAATAGATATGTTTTCAACAGCAAGTAAAGGCTCCAGTGAAGACAGACCAGGGAAGGGGTGATGAGCAATATGGACGGGTTCGGAACTTGAACCATCCCCTCAGTGAAGAAAATTTAGAAAGCTGACAACTTTAAGAGCCTTTTCTCTGACAGCTCAGATAAGCATAGGAAGAAATCCGCACCTTTTGAGCCAATGTGTCGTGATCTCCGCCCCGTCTTCAGGTGGCGAGCAGGCTCATGAAGCTGAGATTTCTGCACACTTCTCCCGCAAGAGTGGGGAGAAAGCAGGCCAGGTGTGCCGGGTTTCTACTGTCTCACTACAAAGCAGCCAGAAGTGGTTTCTCTACGTCAGATCCCTCCCTTCCACGACAGCTGAATGGCAGTGATGAGGGAGGAAGGTGGCGAGGGTAGAGGTTGCATCTACTCAAGCAAAGAAAGGCCTGTGATTAGAGAAAAGAACAGTATTTGGGAGAAAGCATCTTTCTGGTTCCAGGTTGCCAGGGCATCTCCACTGAACAGCTTGCCCTCCCCGGGTTTCTCCTTTTCAAATCTAGCCTCCGCTCGACACGTGAGTGGCTTTGCCCTGTGACCCCGTTTCTC
Organism: Microtus ochrogaster; assembly: GCF_000317375.1. Lineage (NCBI taxonomy): Eukaryota > Metazoa > Chordata > Mammalia > Rodentia > Cricetidae > Microtus > Microtus ochrogaster. Next base: position 42,414,176 of record NC_022013.1, on the reverse strand, counting down.
CTAATCGCCTGGTCCCGGAAGGCATTTTCAGAATGACACCCTTAACCTGAGAAGTCGTAGGTCCTGAATTACGGTTTTATATCTGATACAGGTGAGAAAAAAGGTCCCTGTGTAGCTCTCTGGTTTGGAATCTGCTCACTTGTTTTGCAAGTGGTTTGCCTTTTCTCTCCTTTGTACTGTTCTCTGTCCATTGTTCCTTCGCCCTCTAATGACTTCCCTACTTCTTTGTCTTGTTTCAGAGACTGACTCCACCCTCACTGTGTATTTTCTCCGTCAATTGCTTTTCTTCTCTTTTCTCTATATTTTGCTGTATTCTTGCTTTTCTATTTCCTTCTCTTCTTTCTTCCGCCCCCGCCTTCTTCAACCCCTCTCCTTCCTTACCCTCCCTGTCCTCTTCTCTCATTTCATATGAATTGGATGTCTTCTCTCTGCTTCGGCGAATATAGTGAAAGAAACTCTTGGCTGCAGGTGGAAGGTTATGGTACATGGGCCTCAGTAATACAACTTTACAACTTGCTGAGAAGACAAATTACACACACACACACACACACACACACACACCCTTTTCATACTTAAGGTTTTAAAATAAGTGGTGGCAGATGATACCTTATATTTGGCAGAGAGAGTATATGTTTGTATATCTACAAGACTGGCTATCGGGAAAGATGTAGCAGAAATCCAGCCTTATTAAATTGGACCCTTGCAAGGTGCATACATACACCAGGTCAGGTTGGTGACATGTGGATGAGTACATTATTTATGAACACAGATGTAGTGATTTTTCATTTGTGTTTTAATAAATAAAGCCTGCCTGAAGTGGTGACACACACCTCGAATCCCAGTAACTACACTAGTTTTTCACAGAATCCAGGCAGTAGTGGTGCATGCCTTTAATCCAAGCCCAAGAGAGGAATATAAGATGGGAGGAGACAGCTCTCACACACAAGTCCCATTCTGAGATTCCTGGAGGCAGGATCGCCATTTAGGGCTGAGGTCGAGGTAAGAGCCAGTGGCTGGCTGCTTTGCTTTTCTGGGCTTGAAGTTGAACCCCAGTTTTTGTCTCTGGGTTTTTATTAGTCATGCTACAAGCAGCCACTATGTTTTGTATTTGTGCATACTGTGAATCGTATAATACAAACTTTAAAGTGCTACAGATAAGTACCCCATGCCTAGAAACTTATTTTCTACTCTTTAAATGTCTCTTTGGGCAAATTACAACCTGATCTGAGGACAGCACTTAGAATTACCACACAGAACAAGGGGATGAGCATCTCAAGTGCAGAATGAGGTGCTGCCTCTCTTAGATTCCCCTGTCCTCGGTGCCTCTGCACCTCTGTGATGGTATTTCTGACTGCTAAGTGTGGCAAATAAGTCTGTGTGCTTTCTATGAAAATTCAGCTTTTTTTCAGGGGTATTTTCTTATGTCTGTTTTGCTCTAGATCCATTAAACGCTAACTTATGTTTAAACTTGCTTTCTCCAGAACTACAGTTGGGTCTCTCACTGAGCTGTTCCTGTTTTTGAATCACGTCTGTTCGGTACAGTTCACACTTGAACCAATCTTTCAGGGAAAACATGGGAAGGTTTTCAGTCATGGTGTGTCTCAGAGGTGCGGAAATCGGCCTTTGACAAGTAGCTGATGCAAGAGCTGTGTGCAGGAATAAGGAGACCTGGGGTTCCGGGCTTCTCTGGCTGTGATTCTCCACCAAACAAAACCGAGCTATGGCATTTCCTATTTATTGCGGGAGGGGTGGGAATACCATAAAAATGGAAATTGCACGGGTTTTAGAGATGCTGTTTGAAATAGTTGTGAGTGGGAAGTAACCTACTTTTAGATTTAGGTCATTTGAAACGCTGCCGTTTTTAAGACTTTTTTGTTTTTTGTTTTTTTAAAGGACAGGGTAGCTGTAATGGAGGTGAGCATTGGGAAGTAGTGTTGCCTGGCGTATGCCCCAATTTTTCTCTTGTCATGGCTTCTACACAGTCAGTGGCTCTGCCTTCCCCAGGCCCTTTGAGAGCACACCCTTTCATACTGGGCAGAGAGGAGTGGGGGCGTGGACAGAAATCAAAGGAACCCCACTACTTCAGATGACACAGATTTCCTGATTTACTGATGACAGTGGTAAGAATAGGCAAGAATTGCGTGCTCTTCCAAAGGACCCGAGTTCGATTCCCCGCAACCACATGGTGGCTCACAACCATCTGTAATGAGGTCTGTTGCCCTCTTCTGGCCTGCAGGCATACACAGAGACAGAATATTGTATACATAATAAATAAACATTTAAAAAAAAAAGCCGGGCGATGGTGGCGCACGCCTTTAATCCCAGCACTCGGGAGGCAGAGGCAGGCGGATCTCTGTGAGTTCGAGACCAGCCTG
>NC_022013.1:42386699-42411282 GCF_000317375.1 Microtus ochrogaster | reverse complement strand
CCTCCCCTCCACCCCCCTCCCTTTTCCTCTCCTCTCTATTTCCGTTTCCTCTCCCCTCTCTCCTCCCCTCTGCTCCCCTCTTCTCTTCTCTGATTTTCTATTTCCATCAGGGAAATAAACAGCCCTGGCAGGGATATAGCTGAAAGAGTTACAGTTAATCCTTTGCCGTATTTCCTCTCCCAGTGAAAAGGTGGGAGGTGGCAGAACATAGCAGGGTTGCAGAAAACATTGTGATCTTTAGGCTACGCACCTTGGATTGTAGGGTGTTTTAGGGATCTTAGGGTTGGGGTGTGCTGTGCAGTCAATGCCAGCCCCCGTGCCCTCATCCTTCAGCGATTGATGGTATTTTAAAGACCTAAAAAGATGACGAAGATCAGATAGCAAAGCCCACGAAGTTCCCCTTTGCGTCTACGCTGCCCGCGCACATTACATTCCTATGTTATAGTGTTCATATGTCTTTTATATTCCACTAGGTTAAAAAAAAATCAATTCTCTTTTTAAAATCTGTTCTGGGTGATGGTTACATATTAATTCCCTCAGTTACTCTTTCAGAATCTCATTTATCTCCAGCAATCTAACTTGGGAGCAGATTAAAGTGTGATGATCTTTTAAAAATTGCTCAGATGTAATAAAATGTGTTTGATGGTGATTCTGAAGCAATAGGAATTTTGGTTAAAAAAAAAAAACCTTCGGTCTACTCTATTACTGTTGATCATTCTCCAGAGTTTCACTTTGTTTACCTTAGCTTTTTGAATACAGATCCATGAAAAAACCAGTGTGGAAATAAGCTAGCAGAAAGGAAGGGGTAGGAGGGAATGCTTAGAAATTTCCAGTCAGCCGGCATCCTCATGGAAGTTTTCATTTATCCATTAGTCCTCGGTAGTTACACAGCACATTCTCACCCATTCATTAACTAAAGCATGTAATACAGCATATTGGGACATTAGGGTCCCAATATGCTCAGAGACATCACCCGTCTCTATTCTATTGCTATATGTCAAGAACTCAAAATCGTAATATTTATCCAAACCCTTAATTTTTCCTTATTCTTTTGCCCCCCCCAAATAGTTTATTTTTTCTTAAAATAAAAGGCTTTGCGGTCTTGTTTTTTGTTTAACTAATTTTTTCTTTTCACTTGTGTATGATTACTGACCACGTAGTCTGGACTGGGCTTGGAGTTTAGACAGAAGGACCAGCCTCCTCTCTACCTTCTTATGGTTTATAGGATATTAAAAGAAGAGAGTTCATGTGCATGCACACACATATGCACAAAATGACATAATTATCAATTATAAGTATCAGTAAGATAGTAAGCAAAGAATAAAGACAGAATTGCAGAATCTGGATGCAGGGAGGACTGTACCTAGGTCCATCCCAGATGGAGGAGGTGGGGATGCAGGGAGGACTATACCTAGGTTCATCCTAGATGGAGGTGGTAGGGATTCAGTAGGGACTGTACCTAGAGCAGGAAGGAAAAAAGAAAGGGTTGTTGTAGAGAAGACATAAACCTGATGTCCCCCTGTGTGAATGTGGCAGAGAAAATAAAGTTGTCTTACTGGGAAAAAAATCTTATTTTGCTAAAGACACAAAACATGACAACTTTTCTAACAAGTTGGTAATGATTTTGTCACATAAATGTGAGATTATAGTTTTGTGAATATAGGTATATTTTGTATATATAAGAAATACATGAACAGGCTGTACAACTGCATGTTGAACAAGCATGATAGATTTTTTTTTCCAAAGCATGGTTTCTTTGTGTAGCCTTGACTGTCCTGGATCTAACTCTGTAGACCAAGCTGTCGCCAGACTCACAGAGTTTCACCTGCCTCTGCCTTGCAACTGCTGGGGTTAAAGCTGTGTGTGACCACTGCCCGGCTAAACACGTTAAATCTTGATGGTTCCCTTTAAGTGATTTGGAGAGAGGCAATTATTTTCCAAGGGTGTATTTCGGTTCATTTTCCTATTGCTATAACAAGATGCCAGAGGCTGCTAACAAAGTCTATTTTGTCTCACAGTTGTAGAATTTCAAGAACTCACAGGCCATCTGCTCAAGTTCTGCTGAAGGCCTACGTGTCTCACTAGAGTAAAGACGTAAAGAGAGGAAGTCAGCACACCTGGAAGGAAGTGGTCAGGGTTCAGAAATGTGTAAGGCTTGCCTCTCAGGAACTAGTCAAGTTGGTGAGACCTAAGTCACTACTAACAGGCATCATCCAGTCTCTAGGCAACTGAGCTAGTACCTTGAAAACCAAACTGTTGATCTGCTCTTGAGGACCCTGCTCTTCTCAGCAAACCTATCTGCAATCAAGTCCCACTTCTTAAATGTGCCACCACCTCTCAGTACAGTGACATCATGGACCAAACTTACAGCAAGTGAATCTTTACTTTAGGTGAAGCAGTTTGGAGAGATAAAGTCCAGAGAGAAATACAGAATTATGCAAAGCTAAAAAATTTTAAAAATAAACATGGAAACTGTGAATAGGGGAGGGACGGTCTATCTTTGGATTGAAAACTAAGCATCATGAGGGAGATATATAAGCATTAAAAGTCCAATATATTTTGCAAAAGACATAATAAATTATGAATTCCCACAAATGCAAGAATGAACTGGATTTTAATTTGTGAGGGTCTTGTGTTTCCTTGACTTTAATTTGAAAACAGAACAAAAATAACTCTGAGAAATTGGAGTTGTAAAAAAAAAAGTCACTGAGGAAGAACAAAGTACAACGAAACAACCAAAAAGTGGTTTTACTACTTACAATAGCTATGGCAACTTTGTAGACTGTGTAGTACTCATTAAAAAAAAATGTCTTCAGGCTCACTAAGAGCTGAAGAGTGTGGATTTAAGAGCATCATGGAGTCTGAAAATATCTTCAGTTTTGTTTCACAAAAGCCTTTGAGATGAGTAGGAACCACAGGTTCCTGGTATAAATTCTTGAAGATTGCAATTGTTGAATTTATTCAAAGCAAGCCCTGATATAGGAAGACTATCCAGAAACAAAGCAATAGATGGATAAAGAAGAAGAACTGTGAGAGAAAGGACAAAGCAACAATCAGCAAAGGGTCACAGATGAGAGAGAAATACGTTTCAGGAAGGGGTTCGCCTCAGTGCTTGTTCAGTGCAAGTGAGCGTCTACAGGGCACAAACAATTGTCAAGAGCATACAAGGCCCAAAGTCAGGATAACTTTGGAGTGCTTTCTCCAAAGGAGCTCCCAGTCTGGGCTGAAAGATAACTTTGATGTATAGACACATTCGTTTGTGTGGTGTTCACGGAGTGTGCATGGAGTGGACCGTGTACACTTCCTTTCTAGCCCTGGTCATGGCTGTTGCTCATCAGTGTGGCACCTTTCCCACTTGGTCATCTGTCAATTCCTCCAGTAGCCACTCCCCTTTTTTTGACCTTCCTGATACTCATCTTTATTTCAAAAGTAAAATTTGTGTCTTGTTTGCTGTAGTTTCTTGCGTATCTGGTCCAATATCTAGTCCATAGTGACCATTCAATAATGTCTCTTTATTTAGTGAAGTACAACCTTATCTTCAAATATCTCTTTATTATCTTTAGGGCTAGATTAGAAGTGGTGTGTGTGTGTGTGTGTGTGTGTGTGTGTGTGTGTGTGTGTGTTCCATGCATGTGAGCATGCGGGTGTGTACATGTATACTCCTGCATGGAGAGACCAGAGGATGGTGGAAAATGGCCTCTAGAACTCTACAGTGCATTCATTCCCTTGAGGCAGGCTCTCTCACAAAACTGAAAATCATTGTTTTGGTTAGGCTGCTTGGCATTGAAGCTTCCAGGATCTGCTTGTTTCCTCCCCATCTCAACACTGGGGTTATAGGCATATACACCTTTTATATAGGTACTGGGATCTCAAACTAAGGGTTTTCTGTCAGGCTTGCACAGTAAGCTTCCCTACTCTTGGGGCCATCTCTTAGGTCAGTTTTGTGTTCATATTCCTCATTAAACACTAAGTTTTGTTTCAATGGTGATTCTTAAGTGAGTTTGAACTTTTACTTACACTGCATTTAACAATCTGGACCATAAAATCAAATGTTTGGCTGAGTTTGTGGCTCTCCCTAACATCAACAACAAGATGCCCCTATTTAAACATGGAAACCAGACACGTATAGCTTCTGGGGAGTATGTTACTGGTATATGATCTTGTTGAATCAGACCTAGGCTTGTATCACCAAGAGTTTATTAAAAAACTAATAGATTTATGAAGTTGGGGAAAGTTTTCAGAGCGGGGCAGGAAGGAGGAGGAAGATATTTTTGTCACTCGCAGCAGCCATTTATAGTCCTGTCATCTCTTCTGTCATGAAGATTATCGCTTAATTATAAGATAACATGATTTGCTGTTTAGATACCAGAAACAGAAATGTGCAGGCTGAGATCAAAGGAGAAATCAATTCTCAGAGGGGCTGGGTACTAATTAATAAAGTTGGAGCAGCTGTGTGCCTGTCATCCTACTCTGAGTTGGGGTGTATATATTTTTAAAAACGTTGAATGGGTTGAGCTCTCTGCCCTCTGAGGCAGAATATCATGGCCATATATAAACCTGGAAAGGATAACTTCTTCTTTTTCATGAATACTCACTGAACACTTATGCCTTATCTGACTCTGTAGGGCTCCCAAGTCCCAGAGTCTAAGTCCTGTCAGACCCTTCACTGGTCAGCTTACATTGAAGGTAAAAGGCAAAGCAGCTCATCAAATAATCACTGCAAAGAGTGGGCAGAGAGGGACGGTGCAGGTGGACGGATGGGAGATCACCTGTGGGCTTTATGAATAGAAGAATCACAATGACTATGTTCTAAACGAATGACGTTTACCATTGGTAGCTGGATTAAATTTGGTGACTTGAAGATACAGTTTTCTTAGTACTTGCTCTGTGCTAAGCACTGGGAAGGGTCGCGTCTTAAATGGGACAGAGTCTCAGTCCTTCCTGGGGGCTACAGCACTTGTGATTTCAAAGCATCTTGCATGTGTTGTTTTAAATGATCTTTCCAGATCTTACAGATCTGTGTATCCTAACTACAGTATCCTCAATGGCTTTTCCAGGACAGCTTTGTAGAGGAAGGGTTTATATCCCCCACAGAATGGGCTGTTGGGCTACTGAGTTGATTTTGTTTTTCTTCAAGGGTCAACTCCGCTTGCAATTGTGTCGATTGCTGCACTGTTGCTTTTCCAACGAATCTCAAGATTCATCTAGGAATCCAGTAAAATACCAAATTGTAAGGACCCTCACAAGTTTAATTTCTCAGCTAATTCGCTGGCTCACTGTACTGAAGTCTTAAGGACCAGATGCACTGCCAGCCCGGCAGTGAATTCTGCTTTTACCTAGGTATGAATGCTCACATTCTTCATTTTAAAAATGAACTGAAGGCCAGGGAGGCAGAGCAGCTTAAATATGGACACTGATGTTGTCGATCAATCTCATATAAAAATAACATTCACTAAAGTTTTAAGCCCGAGAATGGACAAATAAAGCTTATTTGGCGAAGAAGCATTTTGTAGATGTGCTTCTGGTTGCCTACATGGAACCAGATGACATTTTGAGCCACAACAATGCATATTAAGAACCTAGCAAGTTAAAAACATACTCTCCATGTCCAGATCGTTTCTAACAAGGTAGATAACAGAATTCCCTCAGCAGCCTCTATTCCACCTGAGTGTAGCCTAAGCATTGCAATAGGAACCCAAGATTGAGGATAGGCACAGGCATCAGCCAAAGAAGACAATCCAGATTTTGTTTTGAAGAAAACAGACATCTTGTTAATGAGTCTGCTTTCTGAGCTGATACCTAGGAGCTCAAGAAATCAGCCTTCATGGGGCGGCAAGTGACAGCTCATTCAAACTCATCTAGTGTCTCTAGGGGTGTTCATCGATTGTTTTTTCTTAATCTTAATGCATTTCTCTTGATAAAAACCAAGCACTCAGGCAAATTGAGAGACCGTTAGGAGCAGATGCGTATACCAAGTGCATCTCGGTGTCTCTCATTTCCCATAGATCACCCTTGAAATGCCACAATTATAAACTATTTTAATAGCTCTTAATCTACTTAATCCGCTAAATTCAAGAGGGCACTGACACTCTTAGGTGATGATAAGGATAAAGGTTTCTCAGGTGGAGCAGTTACAACCATGATAGCTTCTCAGCTGCTGGTGGGAAACCCTACCTCACAAGGCTGTCTGCGCTGATGTTAATGCACTCATTCTTAACCCTTTCAACCTATGCCGCATCTGAGGAACCGAAGCCACTGGCACATCTGTTTATTACGGAAGGAGTTAATAGCCACATCCTCTCCTCAAGCTTGTGCTCACAAAGTTTATTCAGTCTCTTAGAGAAAGATAATTCCAAGTGGTTATTAAGACAATAGCTTTGACTTTAGGATGGGTTTATGTCTTTAAGGGAAGGTTTCAGCAAATGAGCCGACCATATGTTAAATCAAATTTAACATCCATTATGAAACACTGAATCATACTTTATATCTCAGTAATGATAACAAATGATCGCTTATCTCATGTTCTTCTCATTTGTACTGCTTCTCATCAATCTTGCTAATATTGCCAAAGATTTATTAAATGAACAAGTGTCCAACTGTAACTGCTAATATTAATAGCTTCTTTTTATATTTTCTTTTACTGGCCTCCATTTCCATGCTTGCTTAAGCCCACTCTCCTATATTCTTTAAAAGTGATAGTTTTCTTATTCTGAAATGATAATTAGCCGAATACTAGGAAGTGAGCAGTAAAATTATTTTAATCAAACCGCACAATTATATACTAGCCCATTTTAAGCCGTAGGGTTTGCTATGCACTCCAAGACTGCCAGTAAAAATCTTCTTCTCCTTCTTTTACCTCCTCTTCTTTTTTAAACTAGAGTAAAATGGTCGATTTTAAAACTCTGGGAACATTTCAGATCCCTTATAACTTAAAATTGTGACTCATGCAGTAAAAGTTTAAATCACTTGAGTAAATTTGTAATTTAATCCTTAAAGTTTAACTAAAGTTTATTCTTCCTTCCCGAGTGCTTCCTGTGGGTGGAAATTGTAAGAAGCTGCCTATTTTCCTAGGCTTGACTGTGGTCTATAACTCTTCCATCCCTCAGCCAATGGATTCTCCTATGTCCAGGTTTCTCAGTGTCTCCCATGTCACCTCTTCTTTGCCGCTGTGACTCTCTGTTCTAGACTAAATGCTCCTGGGCACGGGAGTGATTTCTGTAAAATGGTCCCTTAGAATTTTAAATCTAAACAGATTCCAATTGGGACACTCTACCTAACCCTTGGACTACCATCCTACTTCAGGGCTGTGCCCAAGAAAGAGTTTTCATTTTGGATCTGTACTACAGCCCTGTACTCTGGCAAAACAACTCTTACTCTGCCTTCTTGACTCCTAGACTGACCACAAGAACTCAGATATTTTTGGTGGGCAAGGGCTCAGAACAAATTGTTCCTACTGTCCCTCAGTTAGAGCCTTGCATCAGACAATGCACAGCAAATGAGGTAACTATAAACAATATCCTCTGTTACGGGCACATGAGACATGACTTGTATTACGATACGGCTACTACTACTACTCGAATATTTGAGGCAGAGGTGGGGCAAGGGGAACAATCGTTGGGACAATAGGCACTAACAAGAGGTGGAAGGAGATGAGATAAGGTACTGAGAGCTGAATAAGAACAAAGTATGATATGTGTCTATGGGAATGTTGACTATATGGGGAAATATGGGTCTGGTGGGGAATGCCTCTCACCTAGCTACTTTGGGTGCCAAAGTCAACAGATCAAAAGTTTAAAACTTGCCTGGACTCTGAACTATAGAATGAGTTCAGGTACAGCCTGAGAAACACAATAAGACCATTTTTTCAAAACAGAAAAATGGAAAGAATGTTATAACAAAACTCATTTTTGACTGCTAATCAAAATAATCTTTAAAGCAAAAAATGTAATAGAGATAATAATGATCACCCACTTTCTGGATTCTTGTCTGCATTGGGCATTCTGTGCCTCTGATCTCCAGGTCCTGTGCTAAACTGCAAAGGAGAGAGATTGCACCTTCTCAAAGTGGGTTCTTTCTAACGTTCCTGACAATCACATGCTACTTGGTCATGTCTCATCATAAGTACTGAGTTATTTTTAAGTTACCATCATTTAAACGTCATGCGAATTTTCTTAGTTTTTCTCCTCAAATCTAATGTTCTTTGAATAGTTCATTTCAAAGTTCTCACACAACATAAGCAAGCGACTAACAGCAGGCATGGTGAGTGATTCTTGGCAAGAGTAGAAAAATGAAATAAAACAAAACCTTAAAAATGCTTATGGGTATTATGCATTGATGAAGTGCAAATCAAAGGAAGACTGTTTTGTGCAATACCTCATAGAATTGAATCTATGGATTTTAGGAAGAGGCGCTTGGAGAAGGGACCTAGTGAAGAAATGATATTCGAAAGAGGCATTTGCACCAGGTAGTCTGACTATAAGCCTACTGAAACAATGGACTGCCCAAAAAAGAAAAAGGGGATTTACCCAGGAATCTCAGGCTGGGAGAAGGAAAATATAACAACAAGAATGGTAACTTATCTTCCAGAAAGAGAGTCCACACAATTCAAACAAGTTGTCACCTTACATTGTAAGACAGAAGGCTGGACAGTGATGGGTCAGTGTTGGGCAGGGCCCTCCTTGTCCAAGAGTGCTTAGTCAGGCATAGCCTTGGCCCTTTATTTTATTTTATTTATTTTAATTCTACTTTATGACCCAAAAGATGGATTTAGGGATTCCCTTGATCTCTCTTCTTTTTTTCTGATGTGGCCATATTGAATAATCTCCTTTTTCTGCTTTGCAAGTTTTCAGCTCTTTGAATTGTCCTAATAAGACTGGGCTGCCGAACCTGGTTGGGGCACAGGCTATGACCTACACATAACAAAGATGCCAGGTTTGTCTCATAGTCACTGAGACATGGCACTATGACTTAAATAACAAGTAAGAAGCAAGAATTATATGTTCTTTGATCAAGTGAAATGTGGCCATGAATCGAATTCTCGTATTCATTGGCAGGAGAGAGAAGATGCAATTAAGTTCTCAATGACCTATTATTGTCTTCCTCATGTTATCGAGGTCTAAGTATAGCAGAACGCTGTGAAATGCAATTTTCAGAATGCGTATAAATTCTTGGAGTAGTGGTATGTTAATTTCACTGACTGAAGCTGCAAATGTTTCTCTAATATTTTATGAATGTATTGTTATATATGCTATCGGGTTTATTCTATTAGAAATTATGTATACTTCATATGTTAGAAGGATTAATATATGGCATATGATTATTACTACTTATATTTTGGAGCATAAAACCTTTGGCTTTTTGTTTCATTTTGTTGTTTCTGTTTTTGTTTTGTAAGCTGGATTAGACAGGTAGCGAGTCACAGCCCTAGTTAAAATCACACCGTCCTCATTTTTCAGTGCAGTGAAGATGTGATCGATGCTAATTTTTTAATGAGTCTACAGGACAAGTTCAAAATTCTGCAATTATCTTCTGGAAGGTTTTGGGAGGTCAGGCAGAGAAAGAAACACTCTGAGGATCTCCTCGGATTTGGTGGGGGAAGGCTTCTGAAACTCATTAAACAATGGAAACCTAAAGGCAAAATTTGGGAAACACTGTGAAGACCGATAAGGTGTAGAGCTTGCCTCTGCTATGTAAATGAAGGGGCAAAAATCACCTGGCTGGAATACAATGAGTGTCAGGATTAACCAGCTGAAACCCATAAGGAATTGAGGATGCTCCCTGGCACCCTTTTTCTTGATCCTACAGAAGAGTATCTGTCATGAAACTGAATAGTTAGTAAAGCTCGGTTTAATATTGAAGGTAGTATTAAATATTCTAAAATAGGGCTATTCAAATACTTCCACTTAAAAAAATGTTACTTAGAGAGTTTCTCACTTGACACAATTCCACTCTCATTCTCTAGAGTAAAAATTTATAATCCTGTCCTCACGAGTGCCACCCTCTTAGTCAAACAGGGAATTGTCCCATGGGTTTGGCCAAGACGGAGAAGGGGAATTTCACACCACCGTCATGATGTCATCTAGAATTATGCCACGCATGGTGGATAAAGTATGCAGGGATCCCCCTAGAGAGTAAGAATTTTAAGCCCTGGATAAGCGTCTTACGTCTTTAGCCCCGTGAAGATCTCATTTCTGCATCAGCTGAGGTTTGTGAAGGAGTTTTGGGCTTCCTGAAAAATCTGCTACATGCAGACAGCATGCTGAGCTTTGTTGCAGGGAACCGGGATGAGCAGGAACCTGTTTGTCTTATCATGGAGCCGGAGGTCTCACTGAGTAGACACACACCAGGTGGCAATCTGGGTTAACCCATGCTGGCTGTGCCCCTGCTGTGGACATGCTGGGGTAAGAGAAATGCGTTCTGATGGAAGATGTAACCTATGGCAGCTTCAACGATCTATCCCAGAGTGCCAAAATGGCCACAAGCCCCCGAAATGCTGATTGAACTAATACAAGCAGGGAAGAGGCAGTGGATGAGGGCGAGGCTGGCAAGGAAGGGTCAACAGCGATTTTAGAGGACTCTGCATGCCACTCTGGTGTGTTGGACTCAATTCTGAAAGCATTGGGGAGCCAGCAGGGGTTTGAGGAAAAGAAGGGATGGAATCCAATAGGTATTTAATGAAGACAGATATGGCAACCTGTGGATTTGGTTAGTCCTGCAGACAGGGGACAGGTGAAGCCATTGAACTCGAGAGGAGAGCCAAAGGCTGAGGATGAACGGAGCAGCCAGTCCTCAGTGTTTGCTCAGATCCTGGTGGCAGGAGGCCAGTGTTCATCTGGCACCTGCTTTCAGGCTTCTTGTCCCTAGGGAGCTGCATTCCTTATCCGGGACATCAACTGCGCACTACATGGAGACAAAGCTAAGCAACAGGAAATCCAGTTTCATAAAACTAAAAGACACATAAGCACCTGTGCATACATACAAGTTCCATACTTCCTTGATGGCATCATATAATACTCGCTATCACCCCACTATTAATTTTCCATTTTAAAAGATTAAATGTCATTATATTAAATACACACACACTACATACATATACACACACATAAACCTCCTTATTCATGGTTTCAGCTTTCACAGTTTAAATTGCCAACCATTGACTGTAGTCTGACAATATGACATGGAAAGTTCTTGAAATGAACAGTTAATAAATTTTAAATATTTTCTATTATGATATATAGTTGTTTTATAATTACCTCATTTTAAAGCTCTTTGTCAATCTTTTAATCAGGCCTATTATTGTAGGAGGAGGGCCTGCTTGTTCATCCCGGCTGCCCAGCTAGCTTAGCCCTGAAATAACCACACAGAAACTGTATTCATTCAATCACTGCTTGGCTCATTAGCTCTAGTTTCTTACTGGCTAACTCTTGCATCTTAATTTAACCCATTTCTATTAATCTGTGTATCGTTACGTGGCAGTGGCTTACCAGATAACATTCCCAGCTTCTATCTCCGGATCCATGGCATCTTTCTGACTCCGCTTTCTTCCTCCCAGCATTCTGTTTAATTTTCCCTGCCTACCTAAGTTCTGCCCTATCAAGGGCCCAAAACAGTTTCTTTATTAACCAATGAAAGCAACACAAAGACAGAAAGACCTCCTACACCATATTATCACTTAAACTTTAGGCATATGCATACAGAAAATACATATTATGCTGGACAGTATTAGAATGTGCCCGCCAGATAGCAGGGACTATGGACAAATTTCTTCACCTATCACCTATAGAGACAGCAAAGATTATCTAAAGTTTAGTACAACAGGAGCATAGAACTCCTTGCCCTCAGCATGGCTCCCCTATGACATTCACCCTTCCTATATGACCCTCTTTCAATATAAAAGGTTACCAAAATACTATTTATATTTGCATTGGAAAAGTTACATTTTTAAAATGCAGAAAGCACTTTTCAACCCTGCTTTCACAGCTGTGACTGCTCGGGTCTGTTAAGGAGCCATGAAGAACCGCCTGGTGTCAGCCTTAGCCCTGTGCTGGGAGCATTTCCAGAACAGAGTCCAGAAGGCTGCTCAGGTGCTTGTGTGCAGCACAGGTGCTACAACCTGGCCCCTCACTGCCCTGCAGGGACCCCCAAAACTGAGTAATGACTGTGCACTGGTAGTTTTTCTTAATCTTTGAGCAGTTTGAAGATCATGAGGAGAAGGTAGAGGGCTTTGCTTCTTCTCTAGCCTCCCCAGTCCCACAGCACCTTAACCCTTTATCATCTACCATTTTGGCCATTTTTTAAAAATGCAATTGACTCATCTGACTTCTATGAGCTTTTTTTTTCTTGGTCTTATCCTTCAGCAAAATGATGAAAAACCAGAGCATTTTTTGTTCCTTCGTCATTTGCTTTGTTAGCATTTTTTTTTAAATAAAGGCATAGGCACATCTCAGCTATACACAGTTTCCCCCAATTAACCACAGCATTCTCTTGAATCTTGAAGATCATAAAAATCACAATTATGTAGCTGATAAACAGTGTCTTTTTTTTTTTCAGAAAAGCAATAGTGGACTTTGGGTCTGCCTGGCCTTAGTGTTGACATTATTGGACAGGAATGCTCATCACTGAAAATGAAAACCAGCAACCAAGCCTTTAAAACTTCCGATTTAACTCTAAATTCCAAATAGAGAAAGGCGATGGAAGCTTCCACACTCTCTGCAGGGTCTTCTATCTTGCTTTACCACCCACTCTGTCTCCCAGATACAGACATTGCAGCTGTCGCTGGCCCCTGGGCTCCCAGTCCTGTGAAGAAGCAATCGTTTCCTCCTGAGCCTTAGACCCACTCCTGGAATCTTATCCCCTTAGCCCCATGCATATTAAAATTTAGCAATTAATTATCTCTAGTTCTAATCCAGTAAGCCTGTGCAATTAACATCTGGGATTCGGTTCATCTTTTTTTTGCTGACTTTCTCATTTCAGGACTGGGGCATTGTGGATCTCCCTAGAAGACATGCTTAGCACAGATTGTTTGTTCTTCAACTCATAATGAATTTGTGCAATATTTTTTATTGTGCTTTCTAAACATTTTTGTTACCTAGAAGGCATATTGTTAGCATTAAGTAACTATAAACATTGAAGTTAAACTGAATTATTGCGTATCCTTCATTATTAAATCTCTGTATATCAGTAGCATGTGAGCATGGACTATAAAAAACGTTTTTGGATTAAGAGAGAAATAGCCTTTCTTCATGGTGGGATTTTCAGGGCTCTGCCCTGTCTTCTAGATCAAACTACTGCATCTTCTTGTCTCATGTGTGGAATTGCTCTAAGATTGGGGACATTCTTTCCCCATTAGAATATAGGAAAGCACAAATCTAATTGTAGATGCTAACAACAGCTAATATTGAGCTTGCTTTAGCAGTACATATACAATAGTTAATATTTAGCTTTAATTGGCAATATGTTGTAATGAATGTGAAGACTTTCCTAGAGTCTTCCATGATGGGTTCTGAAGAGAGAATATCCTACTGCTAGGTAACCAGTGTTTTTAAAAGATTACAAGAAAGGGAGCCACATAATCAGTAGAGAAGCAAGACCTCTGAGGAGATGGACGTGGACTTTATAGAGCCAGCTGAAGCCTGGGGCTGTGGGCTCAGTGGCTCCAATGCTCTGTGGCAATCCTCTTCCCATATGTGGGCCATTAGATGAGGTTTTTGTCTCCATGCTAATGGCTAGAGTTGCAATATAGTGCTTATGCTGTTGTTTTTCTTTGTACTTACATTACACCTTCTGTACCAACATGATGTGGGATGTCCTTCTGTATAAGTGTTGCTTTTATTGGATAATGAATAAAGCTTTTTCAGCCAATGACTTGGCAGAGTAAAGCCAGGCAGGAAATCCAAACAGAGATATAGAAAGAGAGTAGGCGGAGTCAGGGAAAAACCATGTAGCTACCAAAGGAGAAGGACATAGACACCTTACCAGTAGGCCACAGCCTCATGGTGATACACAGATTAATAGAGATGGGTTAATGTAAGATGTAAGAGCTAGCTAGGAATATGCCTAAGCTATTGACCAAAAAGTGTTGTAATTAGTATAGTTTCTGTGTGATTATTCGGGTTTGGGTGGCTGGGGAATGAACATGCAGTCTCTGTTTACACCAAGTGACCCTTCCTTTTATAGATGATTTTCTAATATCAGGAGTCTAACTTTGCAGACAGCTGTTTTGTCTTTCTCCTAGTTTCTTAGACTAGCGAAATGATCAGCTATAAATACAGCAAGTCTGATAGAGAGTTTTTGAGGTATCCATCAACTAATTAAACATATCTGAAAATGTTTCCTTATCAACAAGGAAGACCGCATAAATTGTAATGCTCAGTTGTGCCTGTTGCTAAGATCTGGGGAAATCTCTTGACGGTGCCTTCTATTGCTTTTCTTTGAGTGCAAATACAAAAACACGGGACTCTTTTGTGTGCTCAAGAAATTCTTACAAAGCCTGCATATTTTGTGTTCTGTTTTGATTATATTTATATAAACTAATATTTTTCTCACTATTGAATACTGAAAACCCCATCTCTTAGTTTATTTCAAATATTAGTCTGTACTTATGAGAAAATATTCTCTTTGTTTTTAAAAGAGCTGTTATATGTGAACTATGACACAGTCTTTCTTGACGCCTCTGACAATAACATTGACATAAATAGTTATATGTCAATGAATCAATATCTTGATATACATGTCCGTTTGTTCCTAGAGGGAGCTGTTTATGCATGTCAGTTTCTTATAGCCTCTGTTGGCTTCTATTGAAAAATGATTGCCTGCTTTTCTAATAAAAATGTCATTTCAAAAAAAAATGTCATTTCATTGTCTGAAATTATAGCTAATTGGACATAGTGAAGTTGAATGCTGTTCATATTACAGCTGTCCACTCCTATTTTTCATAGTTGTTTGGTGAACAATTACATTTGTCTGAT
Organism: Microtus ochrogaster; assembly: GCF_000317375.1. Taxonomy (NCBI): domain Eukaryota; kingdom Metazoa; phylum Chordata; class Mammalia; order Rodentia; family Cricetidae; genus Microtus; species Microtus ochrogaster. The sequence goes on along the minus strand of NC_022013.1, from coordinate 42,396,316 downwards.
AGCTTATCATTCTTTAAGACATTTAGTTTTTATCGTGTAATATAACTAATTTTTCTTTTGGATAGTATTGGGGGTTGAAACTAGGGCCTTATGGATACTATGGAAGTGCTATTCTTTGGCTACTTTCTACTGTATTTTGGTAACAGGTCTTTCCAAGTGGCCTAGTTGCCGTGAGCTTACTGCGTAACACAAGCTAGACTCAAAACTTCATCTTCCTGCCTTCCTGCCTCAGCTTCCCAAGTAGATAGATGATCTTCATAAGATAATTTTCACATATTGTTTTTTCACTTTTTATTGATATGATTTTAATTTCAGTTTTCATCATGATTTTATATATATATACCTTATATATTTACTATTATATATATATCTGTGTGTATAAATATACTTTTAATGTTTTAATGAATTTAACTTAAAACTATATCCTTTCCAGTAACTCAAATTTTCTTTTAATTATAATGTGACTCAATTTTCTTCTAATTCTAGTAATTATTATGAGGAAGAAATATGCCATATTTTCCCAAAATAATTAGCCAATGATTCTACCATTGTTTTTTTGAGAGTCTCTTTCCTTCTTCAGGATCTGGCCTAGCAGGCTTTGTTGGCTGGTGTCTTTTTATAAGCAAATGCTCTTGATTTTGGATGATATTAGGTCCTGATAAACTCCTTGAAAGCAGAAGATATTTTAAAACTGCCCAACTTCACTGCCTCTCAGTAAAGTGCTCTGGGGGGCCCTGCTCGCTGCCCTGGTGACTGGCTCCTTAGAAGCAGCAGCTCTCCATAACAGAGAGAGCTGAACTACATAGCAACATGAAAATATTACAATTCCAGATCCAGACTCTGATGAATGCCTATGATTTGCTATCTGTTGTAAAGCCAAAAATTCTTAAGTCAAACCATTGTAATTTGGGGAGTATTAGCACACTATAGTGTCTTTCAATGCGTTCCCTCCACCATCTGTCTGAGTGTCCTAGCACAAACCTCATCCAGTTTTTCCACTCTTTCTTCCTAAGCAAGTGTAATTCAAGAAAGTAAGAATTTTTTTTAAGTTCTCACCTAATCTAATTAAAGAATAAAATCTGCACGTGTTAGTCTAATTCAATTGCCATTTCAGAAAAAAATGGTGAAACCTTTATCAATTAAACAGACGTGAGGGAGAGAATAGACCATCTGCAAGTGCACTGTAGGGTTACTTGTGTCTGTGTGTTCCTTAAACTGAACCAATTCCTTTGGAGTTTCTGGAGACGGAATCTGGGTTTCATTCCTGCTAGTCAAGTGTTCTTGCCATGAGCTGTGCCTGGCCCTTGGTCAGCATCTTCAAACAGAAAAATTCCTGCTGCTTCCCTGTGTGACTATGAAAGTCAAATGATGTATGGAAGACGCTACTCTTGTCCTATGATGTTTTGTGGTGCAGGATGTCAGCTCCTGGGGCTTCCACAGACTAGGGAGCATTCAAGGGCTGAGCTGAGTTCCCAGCCATAAGGCTGCTATTTCACAGCATTGTGTTTCTAGATTGAGATTCAAATTCTTGTCCCAACCTTTCCTCCAAATAATCATAGAGTTTTCATCCACTAACTATCTCTTTTGCTTCAGCTTTCTCTTCTCCTCCTTCCCCCTTCCTTTTTTTTTCCCCTTGCTTCTTCTTTTCTTCCCTGTCGTGGATGGAACCCAGGTCCTTGTGCAATCTTTGTGTGTCAGAAGCATAGCCTACCAATGAGCTGCATCCGGTTTGTCTCTGCCAGGATTTTAAAAGTAGAGACTGTTGAATCAGTCTTGTTTAAGGGTGTACTCCTGGTGGGTTGGCCACACTCCAGTTCTACACATAGAAGTCTATGGACAGAACAAATTCAACTCAGTGGCTTATTTTTTAATAACAAGAAATTGACAGGGAGTAGAGAGTTGGTGTGAATTTGAGAGGCGTTAAATGCCGTAAGGGGGTAATTATGATAAAAATACACTTTTATCATATATAAATACATCATATAAATTATCACATATATACATATATAAACATATATATGTATATACATATATCATACACATACATATAAATTTATCAGTTAGCATAAGTATTACATTTTAAAAACATGGTGTTAAAAGCCCAGAGAAAGAGATTAGGGCTCAGCCTGAAGGTCAGAAAACCAAAATAGTCAGCCACTAACTCTTAACCTCTATCTAAGTTTGAAATGACGATCCTGACTCCAAGATTCTCAGAATGGGACTGTGTGTGAGAGCTGTCTCCTCCCATCTTATATTCCTCTCTAGTGCTGGGAATAAAGGCCTGCACCACTACTTCCCAGTTTCTACGGCAAACTAATGTGGGTACTCGGATTCAAGGTGTGTGTCAACACTGTTGATTTGTAAGCTGACCAGTGGGACTGTTTTACTCTCTGACCTTTAGGCAAACATTATTTATTAAGATACAAATGAAATATCACTACAATGGTTAACTTGTTTGGTTCTAAGAAATAAATAAGCAATTTATATAAAGTGATGCTTTTGGTTTAGAATATAAATTCCCAATTTTGAAGAGGTGGTGATTTGTAAGTGGCAAAATGCATGTACCAAAATTGGTTAACAGCTCTCGTATGTGTGCGGTTTTGCAGTGCTAAGTAGCTTTACCTTGCTGCTCCACCACTCTGTAGCTTGCCTTTTATCTCACAAAACCAAAACTCTGTACCACTGGATAGCAACTGTTCACCAATGTTCACCAAATGATTCTGTCAACACCAGACAGCTCCGGCTCTTCCTTCTATCTCTTTTTATATAACCAATCCCTTGCTACATAAAAGTGGCATTCTAAGGTGTTTCTTTTTGAAGCTTACTTAAGTTATCAAGGCCTTCAAGGTTTGCGTTTAGGATGTATAAAGATGTCTTTCCTTTTCAGCATGAATAATTCTCCATTGTATGTTTATGCTATTACCACTCATCCAGAGATGGTCATTTGATTGCTCTTGTGACTAATGTTGCTGTAAATATTCATTGTGGTTCATGTAACATATTCTAATTTTCATGTGTCATTAGAGTTCTACAGGGTAGCAGCATCTAATGAATTCATGGCTACTGGAGTGGCTGACTGATGTGTGTGTGATGTCACAAAGCCCTGAATTCTAAAGACTGTGAGAGTTAATTAGCTGAGTGATCTCACGCATATAGAACAGCTCTCACTTTTCATCTTCTGTTAGCTGAACTGCTAAACCCAACTGAAGAACGGAAGGGGTAGAGCAGTAACGTGGAGCTAATAAACGAGTACAGCCCACTCGTTTCTTCCTCCACTGGTCTACAGAATGCCTAGTAGTACCTTTCATGGGATATAGGCCTGAAAAAGAGAGGCAAGACTTCTTGCTTCACTGAGATCACTCCCTGGTAGGGAAAGGAAATACTGTTAAGCAAAACCAGATTACGTCAGCGTGTAAGCAACATGAAGACATAACAGCAGGATGTGAGACAAAGGAGCACCAGGGCAAAGGAAGACAGGGTCATCAGTGGAGGCCACTTTGACTGGCTAACTTATTATGGGATGATTTGTGAGCAGGGCCCCCTTGGCCACCCTCTGTTTGATTTTCTACTAGTATTTCCTCTAATCAATCAGCCTATGTGTTCCTCATCACAGGTTTGGGGTCATGGGTTCACAAATGGCTTCTATTGGCCCTAAAAGATGAAAAGAAGTCTCTCTATAGCAAAACCAGGGGAGACTTTTCTTTTTTTTTCCCTGCTGTCAGACTCTATCAAAGGCTCCAATGGCCTTGATTGCTGCTGGCTGTCGTCATGCTCTTGTGTCAGGACTACCCCAAGAGTCTGTTATTTGTGTGTGCGCCAGATGGATTCACACAATTGCTGTTCTGCCCTCATTCAAGTCAGACTTGTTGAGAAAACAAAAGCAATCTCTCTCAGATTCTCTTTTACCGAGGATAGAGGACAGAAACAGCGTCTCTAATTAGATGTGGTGGCGTGATGCTTAGGAGGTGAAGGGGCGTGGAGGCCTCTTTCATGCCTCTGTTCTTTTGGCGAGCAAGGCTGTGTTTTGGCAAGCTGATGTGTGTTAGAGAGAATGGTGGCAGCTCTCAGGCCTTTCTTCCTGAGCTCAAACCACACTGTAGTTATTTTAGTTCTCTGTATAGACAGAGCCACTTGTAGAGGTTCTTGAATGATTTTTATGTCCCAGAGATGGTATCAAATAACTCCTTATGTCTTTCTAATGCTCCAGAATCATGGCATCTGGGAGTTGTCCCTGGAAGTTTGGCCAGAATTCTGTTTACTTCTCCAGTGATTTTTTTAAAGCTCTAGCTCCTCTACATTAAGTCCCCTTGCTTAAACTCTGTAGCCTGGGTGTGGGTTCTGATTGTATTATTAGTGATACATTGAAGCACCTCTCGGGCATGTCAGAAACTAACCTCACACTTGATGAATGAATGCATTAAGCTGCTTGTATCATTGCATGAAATGATTATTTTTCTTTCTGGTCAAGTTACTTGTAGTTAAGATTTTCTATTTCTTGTGACTAAAAGCATTTGAAGACACATAGACAGTGTCCTGTTTGCTTGTTTGTATCAACTCGTCATAAGCTGGTGTAATTTGAGAAGGAGAAACCTCAGCTGAGAAAACACACCCACCATGCTGGCATGTGGACAAGCCTTTGAGGTCATCTTCTTGATTAATGGTTGATGTAGGAGAGCCGGGCTCACTGTAGGATATACTGCCTCTCATCAGGTGATTCTAGGAGGCAGAGGCAGGAGGATCTCTGTGAATTCAAGGCCAGCCTGGTCTACAAAGGGAGTTCCAGGACAGGCTCCAAAGCTACAGAGAAAACCTGTCTCAAAAAATCAAAAAAAAAAAAAGAAAACAAAAACAAAAACAAAAACAAAACAGGTGATTCTAAATTGTCCCAAAAAGCAGACTTGGAAACCATGAAGAGCGAGCAAGAAAGCAGCACTCCTCCATGGTCTCGGCTTCAGTTTCTGCCTCCAGGTTCCTGACTTTAGTTCCTTCCCTGACTTCCCTAGGTAATGGAGTGTGTGACCTGAGAGCTGTAGGCTGAAATCAACCCTTTCTTTCCAAGTTGATTTTCGTCATGTTTCATCGTAGCAGTAAAAACCCTGAGACACACAAAGACTAAAAAGAGAAAAGTAGGATGTTCACCCCACAATAATCTTAGGGGAGGGTATTCTAATGTAGAAATGGGTGATGCAGAAAGTCTGGGCTGCAGATTGGAGATGAGATTGTGAGTGAGCTTGTCAATTTAGGGACCACCTGTTCAGATTTCTTCAGTGCATGCTGTAAGAACATTTTGATGACGTTCTATTCCTTTTAAACAAAGACACTAAAATTTAAAGTCTTAAATAAGAGCTACTTATAATGCCTAAACTACCTTTTATTTATACCCAATATAGTATAATTGACGGTAAATTCAACTACCCATCAATGGGAGGAAAAACTGGTTAGTTACACATGTCACTAGAAGAAATAGCTAGAGATGGCATGATCTTCTGATGGACTAGAAAGAGTTTGTTTTCCACCTGTAGTTTCAGAGGGATGTTTCTACTAGCTTTATTATTGCGCTTTGTGCCTGCTCTTGGGTAAAGACAGGAGACCTTATTGGTTCAAGTGCCACTATTGACTTTATTACTGTTGCTCAGACTTATGTTAGGTTCCAGCTAAGTCATTTATTCTAACACTGCTTCGAATTGTTGGCACAACTGACATGAAAGACTTGGTGACCAGTGTGCCTTGGCACACGTTGCTGGGGCAACAACATCTGGCTCTTTTTCTTTCCATTGTTGTCTGGTTGACTACCAAGCGGCGTGCTGTCCCTGTGATGGCTGTGACATCCCGGGATGTGTGAGTTGTTTCTGACACATGTGTTTCAGGCTCTGCATTATGGGGACAGCTCATGGGTTCTGTGACTGTTATGTGGGATAGGCACAGTAAAGCACTGTTGGGCAGGAATTGTGCTAGATATGTTGTCATGTACACACAGAGGTTAGAGATGAATAAATTTAGGTGTGCAATATACACAAATCTTAAAGCAATCTGGAATCCCTAAAATGGAAAGGAATTTTAAGAGGCTTTGATTTCAGCCTCTTTTCTTTGCTCAGGTGATCAGATGTCAATCTCAATGGTATCCGACATAAATATATGAATTGAATTATATATAAGGCAGCACTTGGCATCTTAGATATTCTTTATAGGCTGACACTCATTTGAAGTAGTCTTACTCTCTCTGTTTCTCAAAACAAGAAACAGAGTTTCAGAGATGTAAAACAGCTTGGTCTATAACACACAGCTGCCAAAGGCAGGAAAGATTTGAGCTCAAGTCAGTCTGGCTCTACAGTACAACTTTTCTAGGTCACGGAGCTACTAACAATGGCACCTACATTTGGATCTTTGGATTTCTTACAGAAATTTTCCTGCTTCCTGCAATCATTGTTTTTAGTTATTTTTTCCCTGATAAGAAAGGCCACAAATACCGAGTGTATGAGGAGGATGGCTCAATTAGTAAGGTTCTTGCCACATAGACTTATACCTGAACCCGGTCCTCCAGAACCCAGACATTGTTTTACATGTTTGTACATGTTTGTAACTCTGGGGCTGGAGACACAGACAGGCAGTTCCCTGGGCTCAGTTGCAGGTCAGTGGGAGACCTGTTCCAAAAAATCAAGGTAGGTACCCTAGATTAACTGGTTTTAATACACACACACACACACACACACACACACACACACACACACACACACACTCACAGGGTGTCCTAGGGACACAGCTTTTCTGTTTTTGTTTTTGTTTTTTCTACAGCCAGGATATTGGACCATTTGTGGCTTTAATTGTATAACTCATTCAATAGATATCATAAAAGTCTATAAAGTTGTTTAACATACTTGGTAATTTTTCTAAATGCAGCCATCAAAGGCAATTACCTGAAAATGTAAATTCGGGGAATTAGTACTTTATTTCAGAAAAGAATGGGGAGAAGTATGGGAAATATATCATCTAGCTGCTGCTGACAATGGTTGCAGTAGACAACCAAGAGCAAGGCAGAGGGGGAGGAAGGGGGAGAGAAGGGGAGGGAGCTCATGAAGAAGTAAATGCTTCACCCACACAAAGGTCAGACTTATGCAGAAAGCCAGCAGCAGGTGAAGCTGAGAACAGGGCGTCTAGGGGCCCTTGAATTCCATTTTCGCCTTTTCTTTTCGCTAAGCCTCAATAGCACAAGACACTTATGTACACAGAAGCCATTTTCTGCAGCATTTAAGGAAACCATTAACCACTTGCTGCAGCATCCCTCAGAGCGTGTGCTCAGGTGCTTTCTCCCTTCTGCTTTGCCAGGCCTGCTGGGGTTTGAAGCCTTTGAAACATAACCTGTAAGGTTTGTAATTCTTTCCATTATTCACTTCTGCCCCATACCTCCGTTTATTCCCTCTTTAGGAATAATCTGGAATAGTTTTATTTTTCATGTCCTGAGACTCACGTAATGATATTGGGGGAAATATTTTACTTTTGAAAACATGTATCATGAATGTTAATACCCCAGCACATGTGAGAGAGTAGGCACAGTGTACAGAAGATGCTGGCAAACTCCTTGTGTGAATGACATCAACCGGAGAACTAATATTCCTTGCCAGACTCTCATGCTGAGCTTGGAAAATTCTTCCCATTTAAATCATGAAGTGGGAGGGGAAACTGTTTCAGCTGATAAAGAACAGCCATGGTACCATTTTGACCCCCCCCTCTCTCTCTTCCTCCTCTCCCATTTTCCTTGTAGCTGGAAAGGGGGAGTGGGCAGTTTGTAAGGCAAATCTCTGTCAGAAGTTTTCAAGACACAACATAGAGACCAACTCTGGTTATCCTGAGAGAAACAGAAACTTACTAATTAATAAAGAGAAGTGAACGAATCTACAATTGACAGGAAAACCAACAAAACCACCATGATGAGAAAACAGAAGTAGACAAGGCAGATAAGAAGACCAAGAAATGGGAAGCTCAGTGTCCAATGTGAGTGAGGTTATCTGGATCAAGGGTCTTCTGTGTCCAAGGTTCCACAGGAATAACTCAAGATCGTGATGAGCAGTGGGAGCTAAGTGTTTCCCATCCAGTCTTGAAACCATAGAATGAAAATTCTAGCAAAATAGTACAGAAGGTTTGGTGCTGGGCAGGCAGGAAATAAAACAACACACAGAAAAATCAGCCAGTGAATCAAGGGGATTTTTTTTTTTCCTGAGAATTAATTCTTGAGATGTCTTTGAATCGGGTGTCACTGCTATGTACATAGGGGCTGCTTAGTTTTAAGTAGGGTCTCAGTGGTTGCTGGTAGCAGAGAATCTTAAATTGCTCAGTTCTGTCCTAGCACCACCCTCAAAGTGAAAGGCTCCTATTTTATTGTGGGAAAGGCTCTGTAGGAGGCTTGTAACACTGACTCCCAGTGAACTTCACTGACCTCACGCCTGTGACCAAGTCCAGTAGAAGCCCTCTGTTGTGAGAACTCCTTCAGCCAATAGCCTTTAAGTACTGGCCCACTTTGGGTGTGGTCTCATGTACTATAAATGCAGATGAAAAGTGTGCAAGGCCTCTTTTTCTGCTGGGCTCATTTCCAGTTCCCAGTGCATGCAGAGGACTGTGGATCACTACCCTTACAGTGAATTTATCCTCAAATAAGTAACCCCTTGTTATACTGGGTTATTGTAGAAGTTTTTGGTACAACTACAAATTGGCACCCAGCATGGGGCATGAACCCATGACCCTGGATTTAAGAGTCCCATGCAGTCTCTGATTACTAATGGTGGCCACCATCTGGGGCAGTATCCACATAAGACCAAAAACGGGGTTTCTAGACCCACAAAAATAGGATCCAAGCACAGTTTCTTGCGATCTGTACTTTTTCAGATAGGCTCTGTTTGCTGGTGGCAAGCTGATGTGTGACTCCTTTAAGAGAAGGCTTTGTGACTCAGCATTAGCAGCAAAAACTGCATGACTTCTTTAAGAGACGGCTTCCTGGTTTGTGCTGGCAGCAGGAATGGCTCTGTATCTTTTGGGAGGTTCTGCACTTAAATGGGTTTGTGAGCAGTATGCTGATAGTTGCTTAATGGCAACATAGACACACCAAGTCCCTGGAGCTGGGGCAGTGAGGATGGCTAGCAAAGGCAGTGATCATACCTCCACTGTGTTGAATAGGACAGAGCCAACAGGCAGAGCCACAGAGTTGTTCCTAGCCATGCCTGCTTTGAATTTAAAAAGGGGGGGGGTGTTCCTGGTCAGAAAATGATTACAGATTTGCAATAAAGACAGATTCAGATGGAAATAAACCTCTTCATGTGTCACAGTGTTTTTAAAAATATATGTAGGCTTGGGAAAAGCAGGAAAATGAGTATAGGCAAGAGTATAGATAGTCAGAGGTTAAAGGAGTTTGCTTTATTAAAAGTAATAAAATTAAAATAATAAGCCACACAAAGATTGTAGACGTAAGTCACAAACGATGCCACAGCAGTTTGGAATTATAATTAACAGGGTAGTATTTATTAAAAGGGGAAAAAAACTTACAGATCACCGTCAGCCCTCTGTACGACCAGGAAGGGAGTCTAGCCGCCAGCCGAGCAGGAAGTGAAGAGAGCGAGAGAAGGAAGTGG
>NC_022013.1:42361229-42378834 GCF_000317375.1 Microtus ochrogaster | reverse complement strand
GGCCGCTTTTTTAAAGGGAGAGAGACCACGCCCCAATGGGCGGGTATCTCAGCGGCTATAGGCTGGAGGAGCGGAAGGACCTCCCGCAACAAAAGATGAAAAATATACATAGAGTTTGGATATTATGTATATTATTGGGTTTTCTTTGAATTTTTGACAGTTAATTAGCTAACTGCGGAGAGACATTTGACTGTGTGGAGCTGCTAAGCTAATTCAGCATCAAGATTCCTTGACTTCAAAATTTGAGTCTAAGGATATGTTACTTTGGGAAAAAAGTTCTGCTTTTGTTTTCACAGAAGATTAGAACATGGGGACCCTTCCAGGTTAACATGATTTGATGGGACAAGACCCCCTGAAAGGTCTCTGTGAACCCTCAAAATACTTTGCCCAACAAACGGAAAGAAGCAGTTTAGAGAAAACAATGCCCAAATTTCCAAAATAATGGTTCATAAATGTTTGTTTTCATTTCATTGATTATAAATGGTTAAATGGTCACAGTCAATCTCTTTCTAAAAAAGAGGTGGGAAGATAATGCTATTTAGATGAGTACTTTGCATTGGTATGGATCATGGTGTAAGGATACAATTTATTATATTGTGTATATGTATTTTTGCTTTTCTTTAAGGTATTATATTTGTGCAGTTCATTTAAAAATGTAATGTATAATTAAGAAATACACTGAATAGATAGTCATGTATAACAGTCAGACTGTAGTTATGTTAGGTTTTCTAGATGTACAGAGATATATTTCAGATGGATAGTTAGTCTTCAAATCTTTCAAAGACCTACAGAATATGGAATTTAAAATATTTTAAGGACTTAGATTTTTCTAGACAATATGACATGTTGGCTTCTGGGAGCCCCAGTTACTTCAGAGGGGTTGATGGGCATTGAAGAAACTCATTACAGAATATTCCTTCAATGTGACAAGGCTAGCCATTTGGGCAAGAAACTGTTCTTGCCTGGACTGATTGACAGTATGCTGTATATATTGTACATGCAGGATGCACAGAAAAATGAGTGCTGAAATTGCTAAAAGATGGTGAGGTAGTCCTTCAGACTTCCTACTTCATGAAAAAGTATTCCAGACATTCTGCAGGATGTAGAAGAAAGTGACTGACAAAACTGCCAATGTAGTGAAACAGTCTTTCAAATTTCCTACTCCATGGAAAATTCTGCCAGACACCATGGGCCTGTAGGCTGAAGATGGATGCCCCAATGTGGCAGAAAAACTTTGCATGACTGTCCAGGCAGTGAGATATCTCTATCAATTCTAGAGTTTTGGAAGTTGCTTGATTACACTTCCTGTTTACTCAAGCAATATTTTTTTTTTCCTCAAGACTTTGATGGGGTTGAAGACTAGATAGTCTTAGTTACTTTCATCTTGTGACTTAGCCAAACCATTTTTAATAGGAGACTTTAGACTCCTTTGGATAGGATACCTTTTGAAACATTTAGCATATGTTTCTTGTTTGATGTTTTTCATGCTGGTTGTATTCTAATTTTTATGTGTGTTATTGCCTTTTCTTTTCCTTATACACACTTGATATTTCTTCTTATTGTATATAGTTTTATATTGAATTTAGAATTCTCTTATTTAGACAAAAGAGGAGGTTTTGTGGCAATTCCTTCGGCCAAAATAGCCTTTAAGATATTGGCTCCTTTTGGGCATGGTCTCATGTACTATAAGTGCAGAAAGGCCCTTTTTTCTGCTATATTCAGTTGCAGTTCCCAGAGCACGCGGAGAACTGCGGATGGCTACCCTTATTGTGAGTTCATCCCCAAATGAATAAACCTTTGTTATACTCCATTCCAGGAACTCTTTGATACAACTATAGCCCCCAAAGCCGTCAAACTCAGCAGAACTAAATAGCCCAACCTGCCAAGGTAATCAGACTAGTATATATAAGGAAACAAAACCTTGAAGAAATTTTGTTTTGTTTTAATGCATGGTCTCACTAGCTGACCTAGAATTACTAATTCTCTTATTTGTATGTGTGACTACGGGGGCATGGCACCATGTCTGCCTTAGAACCATGGAGACAAAACTGACAGAGATTTTGTCTACTTTGAGCATCCTTTTGGATAGTCCTCCAAGCTGTATGATATTCTTTAAACTGAAACCATTGAAATGCATGTCTGGTCACACAGCTATGGACTTAACAAAGCAAGCCGAAATTGCCAACACCATATTTTCTTGGGCTTATGAAAGGTAATATTGAAAAACTATCAGCTTATATGCAGTCCACTTATTTTTTTATTGATAGGTTCTTTTGATAAGAGTCTGACTATTGATCTGCATTTTTTATCTCTGAGAAAAGCTATCTGTACAAGAGTGTTGACTCTGAAAATCTGTCTGAGTCTAGGTTCTGAATATGCAAACAGGTTCAATCATAACACACGCAGACACACTCAAATCTTTTGTGTAAAAAAAATGTATTCATTATCTTGTAGGTCAAAATTGTTTAATTAAAATAAGTCTTTTCTTAGGAAAATGTTGCCCAAGTTTTCAAACATAAATAAAGATACCTTTTTAAAAAAAGGTTTATTCAACTACCATAAAACCAATATGAATTATCACTATTTTTTTCAGTTATATTTAGACAATGGAATGTCCTACAATAAAAAGACATTTTGTTTCCTTACATAATAGTAATTTTTAGGAGGAAGTTTCACATTTCTTAATGATATCAAAATTACAGTATAATTTTGTTTAATTTAGTCACAGGAAAGAAATGCATGCGTGACTTTAGATGGATCACCCTTCCAGGTTCTTCAGTGTCCACATGCCCACGCATTCCCCTTCATCACTTGTACCTTTGGTGTACACTCCTGTATGTGATGGATGGGGGGGGGGGCTTGTACCATATGTACCCATCCTGTGCAGCTATGGAGAGGCTTTGTTCCCAGAGCAACACTGTCATCCTGCACTGGACAACAGAGATGTCTTCTTAAATTTTTCTGAAAACTGTATCCCTTATTATTGTTTTCACAAACCTATTCTTTCACTTCTTGAAATATAATTTCCCAAACTTTTCGACTAGAAGTCAAAGGCCTTAACGTGAGCTTTCGAGCGGAAGACACACACATTTGAGGTTTTATAAATCAGGGGGTTGGAAATTTCAGTGTGGAAGCTACTGCACCTCACATTTTTGTCTGGCTAACTTTAACTATACCTAGCAGAGTGGGAGGCAGTCAGCTCAGCATGGTGCTGAGCTAGAGATGCTTCTTTGGAGGCAAGGCGTCAAGGCCAGCTGAGTAGCAAGGCAGGACTCTGCAGTCCCACATTCCTGTGTCTCATCGTGGTGGCGCAGGAACATGTATGAGCTGGGTGAGGTCCCTATTTTAAATTAAAGTCTTACAAAAGAAGAGAAGCACACGGGTCCCAATCTAAAATTAGAAGCATGAAATTGAAACATAATTTAATAAGTTAATTAAGTTCAAGACAAATTCAGGAGGGCTAGCTAGCCTAGTCAAAATGACAAGCCTCAGGTTCAGGGGAGGCCACTGGAGAAGCCACAGGAGAGTGATGGAGGATACTCAGTGCTGCTCTATGGCCTTTGTTTGTACATGGCCATCCTTAGACAATCACACACCTATGAACACACAGGTACATACCACCCCACACTACCACTCCATGCATCTGTGCCTTCCCAGCAATTCTGCTCTGTATTGATCTCTGCGAAATGCCTGTTTTGCATGTGTTCTCTGTGTGTTTGCATTCATTTCTAAGTACTGTGCAATGGCAACTAAGCCTTAGCATTTGTAAAATAGACTTGAGATGAAGTTTAAGGCAGGAACTCTGCTCTTTGATGAATAATGGCCCAAACCAAGTCAGTTCTGCAGTCTGATTTAATGAAGCTCCTTTGTTTCTCTTACAGTGAGGGTTTTCACCCTATAGCCCTGTTGTTGGCTCACAGGAAGCAGACCTGGTCGTCTTAATTAAAAAGTGTGAGGCTTTACTGCACAAGTGTGAAGTGCAGAGAGCAGTCACCCAGCCAGATGTGGAAGCACAAATTAGGCTTAATTGAGCTCTTTCATCATTAGAATTGTACTTTTCCTTACTTTAAAATATATTGAGACAGTAAAGTCTTTAAGAGAGAATGCTCAGCAGGCCTCTTTGATCCTACGTTTAGTTGACTAATGCTGGTGACATTTGAAATATCACCCTCTTTTTGGGAAAGGAACTTTAGTGTTCCTGGCAGCTAAGTTTAATGGATCCTCAAGGATTCCAGTGGCTCAAATTGGACCAAATTTTGTTGAGAAAGCTGGTTACTCTGTTTTTTGTTGTTGTTGTTGTTGGTTAAAATAATTTTGACGAGGGAGGGGGACTTGATCGGGGGAGGAAGAGGGAAATGGGAGGCGGTGGCGGGGAGGAGGCAGAAATCTTTAATAAATAAATAAATAAAATTTAAAAAAAGAAATGGGAGCCAACAGAACAGGGAAAAAGGAGGGAGAGAGAGAAAGAAAGAAGAAAAGAAACAGAGAATGAAAGAATTAAAAGGGAAAAAAAAAGAAGAAAAAAAAGGAGGGAAGAAGGGAGAGAGAATGGGGAGAGGAAAAAAAGAGAGTTATACATGGCCAGAAGACAGGAAATAATTCCAGTCATTATTTTGAGGACTGTTCAATAAAACCACCTGTGGCAATTAGGACTCTCTGAACATAGCGGACAATGAGGACTACTGAGAACTCAAGAACAATGGCAATAGGTTTCTGATCCTACTGCACGCACTGGCTTTGTGGGAGCCTAGGCAGTTTGGATGCTCAACTTACTAGACCTGGATGGAGGTGGGGGTTCCTTGGACTTCCCACAGGACAGGGAACCCTGATTGCTTTTCGGGCTGAGGGGGGGGGGCTTAATTGGGGGAGGGGGAGGGAAATGGGAGGCGGTGGCGGGGAAGAGACAGAAATCTTTAATAAATAAATAAATTTAAAAAAAAGAATAATTTCTATTTCTGGAAAAAAACAAAAAAGTTAATAATTTTGAATTCTATCTGGCACAATGTGAGGTCTGGAAAAGACCTTGCTCGAGTTCTCTTCATGCCATCACATTCTCTTCATGCTGATTGTGTTTTACTTTGCCTCATTTTCCTTTCATATGACTTTGGCAGTCACACTAATGATTGTTTTTTTTAGAATTGCTGTGGAGTACAATTCTGTTCTCAAAGATAAAGTTTTGCTCATTCAGTTGAGTTTCTTTCTGTCTGTGTGTCTCTCCAGATGATCATCACTATCTCCTAGCACCATAGAAGCTGAGATAGAAAGGATCTCAAGTTCATGTCTAGACTATGCTTCATATCCATCCAGGCTCTGCCTTAAACAAATACTAAAGCTGGTATTTAACTGATGTGGTATTTCCTTCTGTATGTTGTGATTACCATTGATAAATAAAGGAACTGCTTTGGGCCTATAGCAGACCTATAGGAGAAACAGAGCTAGGTGGGGAAAATTAAGCAGAATGCTGGGACAAAGAAGAACAGAGTCAGGGAAAAGCCATATAGCCCCTCCGGAGACAGATGTCGGAACTTTAGCTGGTAAGCCACAGCCACGTCATGGCAATACAGAGATTAATAGAAATAGGTTAAATTAGGATGTAAGAGTTAGCCAATAAGAAGCTAGAGCTAATGGGCCAAGCAGTGATTTAATTAATACAGTTTCTGTGCGATTATTTAGGTGTTAAGCGGCCAGGAACAAACAAGCAGCCTCTCACAACATGTAAGCCATACACTCTGGGATTTTCACATTGCATACTCAAGCTTCCCTTTCGCTATTTCCATATGAAGTCATTGTGGTTACTTTGAATGGTACTAATAGTTTCAAAGGTAACTGTTACAAAGTTTCAAAGGTAATTGCTACAATGGGCATAGCTTCTGGTTTTTGAGTACAACACACATGTCTATCAACTACAGAGTGGCTGTTGATTGAGTACTGTTGTTTGATGACTGCCTGACAGGGAGGAGGCTTTCTCCTTGCTATCTGGCCATTTCTTGGTAGAAATTAATGAGAATCTGGGGATGCCATATTGAACTTTCCATTCTCCAGACATGACTCCTCACTTTTGACCTGTGGTAGTGTTCTTTCAACAAAACCGTGGCAAAGCAGTAATGTGAACACTCATCTGAAAGAAGTTCTGTTTCTCTCTCACTCCAGTGTCTGTGGGAAGAGAAACCAGATATACCTTACAGCTCCAAGGGATCCGCTTTTCAGAAGTGCTTGTGTTGTGCTGAAGACAGATCTGATTATATTGGTTGCAACTCAATATCCAAGGAAACTGTAATCTTGAAGGGGGAATTATGCAGTTATTAGCAGGCTGAAAATGTGTCCGTCAGCTATAGGAACACACTCATCACCTTTCACATCCCAGAAAATCGAAAAGGTGAGTTTTTACCCAGAGCAAAAGAGAGGGACAGCAGCTCAAAGAAGAAATGTGGTACGTTAGCTTTTCTTAAGAAGCGAACCTAGGAACATATAAATCATGACTTCATATGACAGGAATGAATAATGTTAATTGTTACATGCTCACAGAGAGAAAAAAAATAGGAGAAATTGACTTTTGGCAATTCCACCAAAGAGAGTCTTTTCAAATGCATGTCAGGCATGAGCCATTAACTGTATCTTCAGCTGTAATTGTGATTTTTATTTAAAACAGGCAGGACTTCATTTCCTAAAAAGTAGGTGTGTTATTCTTCCTTCCCCCCTCTTATTTTTTAGATTATCCTGCCTTCCTGCGTGTCCTTTTCATCTCCTTCTCCCTTGGAGGCTATGATGATGTTAGTGACAGGTCTTTGTGACTCTAAGAATGGAAATGTGAAGAACTGACATGGGTAACCTTTTCTACTGAGAGATGCTTTATTGCAAAAGAAGATGAAGGTGGTGATTCTTTTTTTTTTTAAGTTCTTACTCATTTAACATTAATTTTACAAGATCACTTAATGAGTATGTCAAGAACTTTGGAGATTCATACCTTTTGTCTTGGTAGGGAATGTTAAATTATGACCATGTATTGCTGAGGCTCCCTTAGACCCTTAGAATGAGAAGCACTCCTGGCCTAATGTTTCTAGGCTGGTTCATTCACTATGCTGTGTTTCTGTCCTCTGACTCACCCGGCAGCTGCCTGTCTTAGACACCCTCACAACCCTCTGTACTTAGGCTCTACACAGCGTGCCTGTGGTCTGGCCATCTACACAGGTTGTGCTCTGGCCCTGTGAGGAGAGGCCCTCAGCATCATCTTCCACCAAGCCAATGAGTGGAGAATATGGTGGGGGCTAGATAAACGCGGGTCAGCCAGAGCTAAGTTGCTTGCCATGTATCAGGCATTGTGCTGCTGAAGGTAAACCTACGCTTTAGCTACTGTTCACTGCTTCTGGGACTCTCCCAGCAAAAGGCACATATTTCAACAAATTACTGCTCCGTTTCTGTTTTCCCTGGGACCTTCTCGTATGTCTTTGGCATCCAAAAGATGTGTCTCAGTTACTGTTCTTTTGCTGTGAGTATTTAGTCAGGGCTTGCTTACAGTTTTAGAGGAGGAGCCTGTGGCCATCATGGTAGAAAGGAGACAGGCATGGTATTGGAGCACTATCTGAGACCTTTACATGCTGATCTTCGGGGCATGGGGACTGTGCTTGATGTGAGCTTTTAAAATTTCAAGGCCTACCCAGAGTGGCACCTCCTAATCTTTCACCAATAGCTCCACTAAGCAGGGACCATGCACTCCAACGTGCGAGTATAAAGGGCCATTCTCACTGAAACCACCACAAGGGCTGAAACCAATATGAGCATGAACTGAGTTGTACTTAATTCTGGTAAGGTGTCCTAGGAAGAGGTGACAGCTGGCATAAATTTTCAGGGACGTTTACAAGCAAGGGACTTGGAGTGTTGTGTGTAATTGGTCCTTAGGGGAGAGCACTTGTTGGCGTGGTTGGAAGGAATGCCAGGAGCCCAGGTAATGGCCAGCCTCGCAGTGTGATGGGATTTGGTGTTCGTTTATTTATTCATTTCACAGGGATTGCATGACTGGACATGTTGTGTTTTGATCAAATAGGGGCTACATGGCCAAACAAGACAGTTTCCGTAACCTCACAGATCTTAATTGTCGGGTGAAAAAAAAAATTGAGAATGAAAATCAAATGTTGTTAAAACATTATTTTTAAGAGAGAATTATTTTTAAGAGAGAGAGAGAGACAGAGAGAGAGGGGAGAGCAGGGATGCCCACTTTTAAAAGCCCTCTAGGGCATGCACATAGGGCTGACGTAGATACCTTGTGCATAGATTACTATTATGTAGGACTAAAAGCCCCAGGATTGTCACGCATTTGGCCTGAACACTGATGGTGCATGCGTGGCTATAAGACCCAGAAGCACTAACGCCTAGGGGCGGCTGAGCATTTTGCCTGAATGCTGACAGCCGGTGGGAAATCTGGTTGTGATGAAATACAGCAAACCTTTGTCCTCCCAGCCCCTTCTGCCCCAAGGACCATACAGTAATCCCAAGGGTTTGAAGATGTTTTTAGATGCAATATCAGAGTGAAGTCAGAAATAATAACATTAGTTAGGCAGGAGGATGCCCACGTATGTGCCTGGAAGCAGAAACACCTCAATATTTTAAAAACAACAAAAACAACAACAACGAAAACCATGTTTTTTTTTCCCCTGGAGCTGGGGAGATATCTCAGACCACTAAGTGCTTGCTCTGTAAGCTTGAGGACCTGAGTCCGGTTCCTAACAGCCACATAAAAAGCAGAACATGGTGCCCGCGGCTTGTAGTTCCAGTGCTGGGAAGACTGATCCAGGCAAATTCATGGCGCTCACTGGTCCAAAGCCTATCCTAGTTCCAGTCCTTAGTTAGAGATGCTGTCTCAAAAATAAAGATGGTAGTTGTTAAGGAATGACAGCTGAGGTTGTGTTCCATCTTCGCACACATTCGTGCACACCCACACATAAGTGAGACCACAGACAGCTACGCATAAATACACCAAAAAATAAGGAAAACCCATTTTATGAATAGCTCAATCCTGAACTTGTCCCTATATGAAAGCAAGTGATTTTTGTCTGCACATGGCCCAGTGAAGAACTTCATGGTTTTAAGGTTATAAGCAACCACAAAGAATTGTGTAGCTGCATTACTTCGCTGGAGAGAGAGGGTTTTTCGTGCAGTTCTCCCTGGAGCTTGGGAGAATACGTCGTCTGGTTGGCCTTCATGTCAAGGTTAGGACCAGACTCTCAGGGGAGGAAAGATGCTTGTCTGTGACTATGACACTTTGACTGTCCCTCATGTTATTTATTTAAGTAGAAGTCTTTTATAAATATAACCACTATCAGTAAAGCTCTGCGATTGTGTGGAGCTCCAGAAAAATGTCCATTTGGAGGAAAACTTTCTGACCTGATGCATCTCAGGCGGTACTCTGTTATGAGATCAGACAGGGCCCTTGGTTTCTAGGGGTTTCCCAGGAAATAGGTATACAGCAGGTATACCATAGTTGTTGTGAGGACATAGGTATACAGCAAGTATAGTGTAGTTAT
The DNA here is from genome assembly GCF_000317375.1 of Microtus ochrogaster. Classification (NCBI taxonomy): domain Eukaryota; kingdom Metazoa; phylum Chordata; class Mammalia; order Rodentia; family Cricetidae; genus Microtus; species Microtus ochrogaster. The sequence continues at coordinate 42,369,316 of NC_022013.1, read as the reverse complement.
TGAGAGGAGATAGGTATACAGTAGATATTGTTGAGAGGAGATAGGTATACAGCAGGTATAGCATAGTTGTTGAGATAGTTGTGCAACTTCGCGCCTGGCCCTTTTAATCCCCACTTTTCTTAGTAGTTTCTTGACTTCTACGGGAACTTTAATTTCAACACACACACATACCACACACACACACCTAAACATTCAAATTTAATATGCACACATGAGAAAGAACATGCAGTGATATGGATTTAAACCCTGCTCCATGGGCCAAAGCTCATGCCTGGTACTGTCAATTTGTGTAAAAACCCTGTGGCTCACTGGTCATGGGTCTCAGTGGAGAACCTACCACTGTTATCCTATTAAATTGACATGGTATTGAACCTGTATGTTCCCATCTGTATCCTACACATGAATGAATTTCTCAACTCCCATCCAAGAAGTCTATTGCAGTGGATGGCAATTAACAGAAACCTACCAACTGTCAGTAGGCAGAAAACAAGTGGTGGCTCTAGATGGGAGACCTCCTTCAAATCTCCTCCCCACAAGGCTCGGGGGTCACTGAGGAAGAAACATAGAAAGATTATAAGAGCCAGAAGTAGTGGACATCTTCAGGGAGACAGTATTTGCTGTGCTTGAAAGGGCCATTGCACTGGTGAGTTCATAGCTGTTAGCGAATGAGCCAGAGCTGTGCAAGATCAAGCCAGCAAATCCCACCTGGGAAGGGGGAAGGCTCAAGAAGTCCTACCCGGAGCTGAGACGCTAATACTACTAGGCGAGGATTACGTTTTCTCCAGGAATATGGCCCCTTACTCATTCTCCAGTAGATGGTCCTACATCCATCCACACACACAATTGTACTCAGTGAGTTGGGAGGGGAAATCAGTGCTGGTGATTGAAGAGGATTTAGCTGGGAGGGAGTGGGGATATATTTCATCAAAATGCATTTTGTGCATATATGAAATTCTGAAACAACTTGGGGAAAACGCATACACTTTGTCCACTTAAGCCAAAGAGATAGCTCAAAGGTGGGCTTGCACCTTCCTGATGGAGTCAGAAGGAATCCAAGGAGGGTCACTGGCATTGTAAAAAATGTCAGGTTCCCAGTGTTAGGAAGGTCCTTAGAGACTTGCAAGCTTGCTCGACACTTAGCTCCTATGCTCTTGTGCTGTGTCACCTTCCTGGGGCCCGTCTGTAAATGAGGATGGTTGTGCATGTCCGTGGGTGAGGATGAGAACAGGGAATGGTGCAAATACAACACTTTTCCTGACGCCAAAGAAGTTAGTTTTTTTTTTTTTTTTTTTTTTGAAGCCATCTTGATCTGATGAAAACGAACCATTCTCCTGTGATACTATAGGGCTGGGACTGTCTTCCTTTTGGGCCATCCCATTTTATTGGTCAATCATGTTAGATGTTAAAAAGTTATGACCAGTTCACAGGTAAGTTTTCTAGAAGCAAAGAAGGAGATGTATGTGAGCAGACAAAGAAGCAGGCATGGAGTGTCTTTAAGCAGTAGCGCGTGGTTCCTAATTGTCTGAAGCAACGAGTGCACAATGAAAATGGATAGTGGGAAGAGCCTGGGTACCAGGGTCAGGATGTAGAGCCAAGCATTCCACAGCAGCCTGGGACTATCCATACCCTTTGGGACATGTTCAGGACCAGGCAAAAGAACAAGTGATGGGCCTGCCCTAGAAAATGAAGCAAAGGAACCATATAAACGCAGTGTTGGGTGTTCTGGCTTATATGATTCTGGGCTCCCCAGGCATTGCAGAGTGACTCTGTCCAGTGTCATCATGGTTAAGAACAAAGTTTCCCTTCCATGCTGGTACAGCTGTGATTTCTTTCCTCTACTTAAGCACTAGTACGCTCCTCAGAACATGGAACACTAGGTTTATCTCCAGAGAATGAAGCCGTCTTGGTTGGGAATAATGACTGGGTTGTGACTTAGGGATACTGGCTTCGTCAATAACTAGTGCTGATTTTCCATTCTTTCCTACTTTAAAGTCATACTTTTGTATGCCCTTCTGTTTTTTTTTTCCCTAGTCTGAACTTTTTGTAATTTCTGGAACCTAGTTTTTTTTTTTTTTAAAAAAAAAACAATTTTTGAAACATTCAGCCAGTTCTTAGAATTGGTGAATTTTTTCTTTCCATTTGGAGATGTAAAATAAAGGGATAGGCACAAAAACAAAGAAGTTCTACCCTGGAATGTCCCGAGAAAATAAAATGTACAGAAATAAAACCGATGGGTATATATGTGTGTGTGTGTCAGGTGGTCCTCTGCCCCTTACCTCCTGAAGCTGAGGCCATTGTGGGTGTGGCATGTAGCAACAATGAAGACCGTGGGTGAGAAGCAGCCGACTTTGGGGTTGAGTATTGATAGTGATGATTCAGATGTTCTAGAAAAGATGAGGAAGTTCGTGCTGGAATTGCTCTTTGCCTGTCAGATAAGGCGATTATACCAGATTAGCCTGAATCCTCACCCCAGGAGGAACTGGCTTCTCTTTGATGCCTCAGGGTACACCAGAGCCTGGTAATCTAGAAAAACATCTGCCTTGAACTAGCTGGAAACACTCTAGTCTCTAGCTAGGGCTCCCCAGCTGCACACTGAGCATCTCTTAGTAAGCAAACTCTTCCCCCCAACCCCCAAGGAATACTCGTTCGTGATTTGCAGTCACCTTATCATCAGAACAGGAAGAATATGCACCCAAAACGATTTCTAAAGTTTTGATTTACTGTGTGTGTAGTACACTGATATATTTAGCCACATTTTTAGCTCTCTACTTTCCTTTCAAATGCACATGGGAGGAGACTATTGGAAACCACTGGAAAACAATAGAAAAGACATTCAGAACAAACAGAACAAACAGGGTTGGTGAGACATACAAATGTTTGGGAAATACTTCCAGACTGTCTCCAGAGCTTTCCGCCTGCCACCTGTTTCTCTCATTTAGGATGTACGCCCCTGCTTTCAAAGCCATCAGGAGCCGGGGAAGTTTCGCCTCTACGCTAATAAACTTATAAAATGCGTCATCTGGCCCGTTGGCTCCCAGCACATTCTGCTTCAGCCGCTTTTGCAGATAAGGCTTTATCTCAGTTCTCCTCCCTTCCTACTTTATAATTGCCCAGCTAAGCTAACGAAGCCCATGTGGTGGTGTGCGCATTCTCAGGGCTCATCTGCATGAAAGCCACTGCCCCTTAATTATGTAAAACAGATATTAAATAAGTAAGTCCATACCTTTAATCAGGATCAAGGTGATGAGATTGAATCCCGAAGTTTAAGCCTCTTTAGAGCCGGCCTTTCATGCTCAGACTCACCTGCTAAGTTTGCCACACTTTGATGCTTCCCAGCACATTAGAGCTGCCATCTTTCCTCCTCTGCCTTAGCCATGAGTGGTGGCACAGCCCAGGTGGCAATGAGCCACCACACCATCCAGTAGGAGACATGAAGCCCCCAAGTTAGGAGTCAGGTATGGCAATGGGTATCCACTTCTCTTTCCGACTTGTCTCATTCCATCTTGATGGGTGTCTAGCATGAGACATTGTCAGAAGGAGAATTGAATTTTGACGTGCATGCCACCTTCCATCAGAGCACCCCTGGATAGGCACCAGTGAAGCAGATCTGAGTGATTGTTGGTTGGATACTTTTGGATGTAGTTTTATTTCTGCTTCAGAGGTACTGGCTGTATAGGCATTCCACCACCTGCGCTCCCCCCCCCCCCCCCCCCCCTGCCCAGACACTACGAAACTAGGTACCGTTTAGCCTATGGGAGCAGAACTGTGAGTCTGGTGAGCAGATCTTGTCAGGTGAGGACCAGCTGTCCGCTTAAACTGTCCTCAGTGGAGGGCGAATCTGCTACCGTCTTGATACTTTCACATTTAATGGAGTTTTAATTTATCATATATGTCCACGCTGCTGATAGCTATGAAACTCCTTAGAGATCACTACAGATCAAATGAGTGATTGAAAGCTTGAGATAGTGGCAATACTAGTAGGAGGTAGATACTCTTCAAACTATGCAGTGGGTAAGTTGTTTCTGTTGCTTTCTACCTGACCTTTGTGTTATTTGGTTTGGGTTTTATTGTTTAGATGGAGGCCAAGAAACCACATACTAGCTCAATTGGAAAACCAAACCAAACCAAATCAAACATGAAACAACAACAAAACAAAACAAAACAAAAAGGGTACCTTTCGCACTGATGTTCTGGGGGAACTAGTAGGGTTCTTTATTTGTTACCATTCAGATTGTTTTGCTATGCCTGCCAGCTCACACTTCCCTCTCCATCTTGTAAAGATGGCTTTGATGGCAGGGCTTTGGTGTAGGAGATCCTTCTGTTTATGCGTTGCTTTAATATTTTTCTTAATTTATAAATTATAAAATAAATGAATAAATGTCTTCCCTTCTGTGTCCTCTGCTTATTAATTCCCTCCTGGCATTTTCTGTTGATTTTGTTCTTACTAAAATTAATTTCTTTCTAAACTATATATTAGAAATAAAGCAAAGCACTCATAGAGTAAACCAGTCTAGATGTGATACATTCTTTTACATGATCTTACAGCCAAGTCTTCCTTCATGTAGAAACTTTGTATAATGAACCCAGTGGCTTTATTAATTTTTTTATAATCCATAAGGTGTTATGTTGTGACTGTGGCCAGCCCATCTTTGGAACACGTGACTCTATTTGGATTAAGAACCCCATCAAAATTTTCCAGTGCATGGACCCACATCCTTGACTATATGTATGTAAAGCCATGCCTAATTATACTGAAAAGGTTATTAATAGGAATAAGAAGGAAGACAAGAAGTTGGGAGGGAGATGGGATGAGGGGCAATAGAAGCAATTTTTTGGAAGGAGATAATTGAGTATGATATGAAGTGGATCAAAATACATAAAAAATTTCAACAAATAAAGACTTGTTTTTAAAAAAGAAAAAATTCGCTTGTGTTTTAGGGTATGGTATGCAAAGACAATGGACACCCTGCACAAAAGTTCATATTTCACCAAGCAGGTGGAATTGCATCAGTGTAAACTGATTGCATTTATGAAGCAACAGTGCTGTGCTGAAATGTATCTTGCATCTATATTCATTGATTTAACAGATGTCTCTTGAGGCTCTACTACTTCCCAAGTCCGCCTTCTGAGAAAGAGTGTTATTTGGTGGAAGGTGTTGACGTACTAGAGATTGTTGATGTAGTGTTACTTAAAATACCTTTGTCATTGCCTTTGATGTCACTAGTAATTTGTGGTGACAGCTACAAAAGGGCAGATAGCTTCCTTGCCTGGCAGACTGGAGGTGTCATTGTAATGAGGTACCATCATCATTATGGATGGTGAATACTACTAACACTTCTTCCACACAGGGAAGCCTCAAAGAGTAAAGTGTTGTTTCCTGTCAAGTGGAGTACCCCTGACTCTGTCCTCTCCCCACTTCTGATAACCCAGGACCCACTGGTGACACTTGTCTATTCAATAACCCTCAAACTCCAGAATCAGATCCAGGAGCTGAAGTGACTTTTTGTCATCCCAGAAAGAGACCTCTCTGTTCTCCCTTGCTCTCCCCCTTGCTCTCCCTACCTATTTCATTTTCCCTCTTTCTTTCCCCTCCAATAATCTATGTGGCATTAAACTTTGGGCATCGAGCACACTAACAACCCCTCTACATCTGACCCATATCACCTAGCAGTGATTAGTACCTATCAACAAATGACAGCTCTTTGCTGAGCTGGCAGTGAAATTTGGTTATGGGCACTCTACCAAGATGCACGTGACACTAGTTTTGATGTCCATTGTTGCACACACACATATTCATGCACGTGTATACACATAAATACACACACACACACACAGGTGTGTCTACCCCTTCCTGGAAATCTAGCCTAAACTTATCTTTCTTCCTGGAGATGAGAATGGATCTAACCTTGCCTATAAGAACAGCCTAGTTGGAAGTTCATGCATCAGAAACTTAGCAGTGTTGATTACTTCTTGTAGGGCCTGACCTTATTATTAGAGTAAAGCCAGGTTCATTAAAAAATTGTATTTAGTTTCTCTATGTGATATTAGTTTACCACTGTGCTTGGCAGACAAAATAAGTCTCCTGATCTTGGTTTTTTCTGTCTGAAGAATGAACAGGTACTAGGTTTCAGTTCAGCATAACTACCCATTCTGCAATATCGCTGTGTGAGGATGATGACTTATGCTATGAAGTCTATGAATTCAGCAGTAGTCCTATAAGGTTATATTTTCTATGGAATTATGTAACCATATTGATTTAGCTAAGTATGTTCCAAGATGCTCTTCAAACAAGAAAATCAACCAAGAACATACACCTTGAACTGTGTTTAAGTTACCAGTGACTATATTCTGTCTTAATAGCAGAAATTGCATGAAGATCATAGATTTATGAAATGTAGAGAAAATGAAGTGTAGAGAGTGCATATCAAAATTCTCACCTGCCTATCAGATCATTTCTGATTCTCCAAGTTTATAAGCAACAGTGTATTTCATTGTAATCATTTACTAAGAAGTCTTTATGAAGTCCATTGCTATAGAGCACTGCCTCTTCCAAGAGAAGAACTTTATACCTCTGCATCCGTGAGTAGAGCTGAGAGGACAATGCTGATGCTTTCCAGACTGTCAGTCCAGATACCCTGCTAATTAGTCACTGTGGATGAAGGGATGATGGAGGAAGGTCATTGGTTAAAAAATAAAGAAACTGCCTTGTCCCATTTTCTTGGTTAGAACATAGGTGGGTGGAGTAAACAGAATAGAATGCTGGGAGGAAGAGGAAGTGAGCTCAGAGATGCCATGCTCCCCTCTCCCGGGCAGATGTGATAGCTCTGCTCTCTGAGGCAGACGCATGAAGCTCAGACCCAGGATGGACGTAGGCTAGAATCTTTCCCAGTAAGACTGATGCTACACAGATTATTAGAGATGGGTTGATCGGGATATGAGAATTAGCCTGTAAGGGCTAGAGTTAATAGGCCAAGCAGTGTTTAAAAGAATACAGTTTGTGTGTTGTTATTTCTGGTGTAAAGCTAGCCGTGCGGGAGCCTGGCGGGACGAAAAGTAGGCCCGCAACTCCTACTACAAAGGGACAGTATTTCAAAATCATATTCAGTATGTTCTATCTGTCATTGCGCTTTCTTCATTGATTTCCTTCTGGTCTACCTTGGACACGTCTCATTGTCCCTCAAGGTCAGAGAGATGATCTTACAATAGGTCTCTAGGCCACTGGCTCCTACAAAGCACCCACACTTTCTGCTCAGATCTGTATTTCATCTGAACTCTGTGTCCTAATGGGTGGCAGATCTACGCCAAGTCAGGCACTGGATCATTCCATCAAAGACACACATTACACATCATGTCAGCTCTCAAATACCCCAACCCTCAGTGTGTCACTCTATGGCTAGACAGCAAAGACTGAGTTGTCATTCTGCTTCATTGGTCATTCTAAGAAGTGTCTGTCCTTTCAATTACTCATGAGTGTCAGAAGAAGAAAGTGAACCCTGGAAAGGTGGAATGTCTTATGTCACTTCAAAGGGGGTAACTTTTTCTTCCCATCAATCGTGTAAAAAAAAATTCTTCTAGCTTACTTGATAATCCTATCTTTCCTTTGAAGAGAAGTAACTGTCTTGTGACCAAAGGGGGCCATTGATTTAGCATTGTCATTACTGACTTCTGAACTCATCAGGGCTTAGTTAGTATTCCCAAGCTGTTGAAAAGTCTGAACGTAATTTCTCCAGGAAGAGATATGAAGAGGAGTTGAAGGGTTTTTAGGACACATGCTATAGATCAGTGCTTTAGTACTCTAGGCTAAGAGGCCATGCATGCTCTGGCTATGTAGTTAATCAAATGTTAGCTTTCTTTCAAGAAACAGATGACATAGTACCATGTAGGTCACTGGTGTGTGTGTGTGTGTGTGTGTGTGTGTGTGTGTGTGTGTGTGTGTGTGGTGTACATGGTGTGTGTGTGATGTGAGCTTGTGTGTAGTATGAGTGTTTGTGAACGTGTGATATGTGTGTGAGAATGTGTGTGTGTATGTGTGTGTGTGTGTGTGTGTGAGAGAGAGAGAGAGAGAGAGAGAGAGAGAGAGAGAGAGA